>NC_135802.1:3036986-3336986 GCF_964213995.1 Mustelus asterias | reverse complement strand
ATTTAAGAGTCCTATGGACCCGGACCCCAAGGTCCTTCTGATCCTCTACACTGCTAAGAATGGTACCCTTCATATTATACTGCTGCTTCATCCCATTGGATCTGCCAAAATGGATCACTACACACTTATCCGGGTTGAAGTCCATCTGCCACTTCTCCGCCCAGTCTTGCATTCTATCTATGTCTCGCTGCAACTTCTGACATCCCTCCAAACTATCCACAACACCACCTACCTTGGTGTCGTCAGCAAACTTACCAACCCATCCCTCCACTTCCTCATCCAGGTCATTTATGAAAATGACAAACAGCAAGGGTCCCAGAACAGATCCCTGGGGCACTCCACTGGTCACTGACCTCCATGCAGAGAAAGACCCCTCCACAGCCACTCTCTGCCTTCTGCAGGCAAGCCAGTTCTGGATCCACAAGGCAACAGCCCCTTGGATCCCATGCCCTCTCACTTTCTCAAGAAGTCTTGCATGGGGGACCATATCGAACGCCTTGCTGAAGTCCATATAGACCACATCCACCGCTCTTCCTTCGGCAATGTGTTTGGTCACATTTTCAAAGAACTCAACCAGGCTCGTAAGGCACGACCTGCCCTTGACAAAGCCGTGCTGACTACTTTTGATCATACTAAACTTCTCTAGATGATCATAAATCCTGTCTCTCAGGATCCTCTCCATCAACTTACCAACCACTGAGGTTAGACTCACCGGTCGGTAATTTCCCGGGCTGTCCCTGTTCCCTTTCTTGAATATAGGGACCACATCTGCAATCCTCCAATCCTCCGGAACCTCTCCCGTCTCCATCGACGATGCAAAGATCATCGCCAAAGGCTCCGCAATCTCCTCCCTCGCCTCCCAAGGTTTTGTTTTATTTTATTCATTCTTGTGAATGTTTCTTGGGCATGTGTGAATTTTGCCCCCGGGAAGCTGTCTATTTGTGTTGCCCCATTGGGACAGTGGTCAATCCTACACAGGTTTGAGTCCCCTGTGACTATTATGGGTTTTATTGGTGTGAGGGTCCAGTCTCTGGTTTTTGGTCTGTGTTTGGGTGCCTTGTGCGTTCTGAGCATTCTTGTTTGATTGCGTGTTGGTGTTCCCTCTATGTGCTGTTCCCGTGTAGTGGGGGGTCTTATATATTTCCCCTCTATCCCTGTATTGTTTGCTCCCCTTCTGTTCTTCCCCTGCTGGGGTGGGCTGCTGTGGTTCTGTTCTGCCACCTCCCCCTGGTTCCTTCCCTGAGAGTCCTCCTTGGAGGGTGTTGGGCGACTACCTGTGCCGGGGGGTGTGTTATTCTGTTTTTCTATATGTCAAGAAGCCTCCTTGCCCCTTTGTAGATTTGGAGTTGTGGGCGTTGTGTTTTGCATTACACTCCTGTCCCTCCTAGTTTTGTTCCCGGTTGTGTTTTGGGTCTGGTGTTAGTGCTCCATGTGGTGTCGCATGTGTCCCTGTTTTCCCTCCCCGGGGACCAGTGTGTTGCTGTTTTGTTTCTGTCCGGTTATTGATTTCCGATGTGTTGTTGTGTGACTGGATGAGGATATCCCTGTTTTGGCTCTGGGTGTTGGATTCCCATCTATCTATTCCTTTCCCCCTTTCCTGTTCCTCCCCTGTCCAGTCATCTGTTTCCCTCAGCTCTGCCCTTTCCTTCGTTCGGATTTGTCGGGAATATTTTTCTAATCATCATCTTAAATAGTTCATCCCTGGTGAGATTTGGGGCTTGCCTTTCTCGTTGTGTCCTTCTCTTTTTCCCTGTGGTGTTCGGGATTTCCCTAATGTCTGTTGTTTCCCTTGTGGATTCCTGTAATTTTGGTCTCTATCTTGGTTATTTTCCTGTCTGTTTTCCTGTTCTGTCCGGGGTCTTTTTTTTGGGGGTGTTGGGGGGTTGTGGCCGTCTCTCAGGGGGCTGAGTGGGGGTGGGTTCCGTGTTTTCCCAGTCCCGTGTTGTTATCCTCTGTTTGTTTTTGTGTAATGGGTTGTTGGGATGGTCAGTGATGCAATATTTTCATCCCCACTATCTGTTTCACCTGTATACCTGTTATGCCATGTTGTTGGTGTTTCCCTGGTTGGTGTGTCCCGTTTTGTCAGTGTTACCCTGTGTTGCATCCCTCTCCATGTTAATCGTGATTTGTATGTCCTCGCCGCGTTCCATTCTACTCTTGTTAGTGGCTGTCTCCCTGTTGCGTATTGTGTTGCTCACTGTGTCCTCCCCCATGTGTCTTCTTGTGTTGTGTTGCCCCAATTATTATTCCTTTTACCTGTAATCTGTTGGGTGCGTTCCCTGATTCTCTGTAGTGTTGTGTGTGTGGCCCTGTCCCCCATGTTTTTTCTATTCCGCTTAAACGCTGCGTCCAAGACCTCCTCAGTGCGGGGTCTGTTCTTACTCTCCCTTCCCATTCTTTGCTCCATCTTTCCAGATTAGGCATCTTGTCCAATTTTCTGCATTTATTCATAATTGTTTCTCTGTGTCCCTTGTTATGTCTGCTGGTTTAATTACTGTCATTAGGTATTTTGTTATTTTTCTGATTCCCCGAGGGCCCTCTGGTTCTGATTCAAGGTGCACTCGGTGATGTGCTGCCTGGGTCATTTTGTATGCTATTTTTACTGCTGTTCCAAAGCCATCGTTACCCCGTTTTGTTTCTTGTGTTCCCTCTCTGTGGCCTGTGATAGTTAGTCTTCTACTGGGGTTTGTGTGTGTCCATGAGA
Source organism: Mustelus asterias (assembly GCF_964213995.1). Taxonomy (NCBI): domain Eukaryota; kingdom Metazoa; phylum Chordata; class Chondrichthyes; order Carcharhiniformes; family Triakidae; genus Mustelus; species Mustelus asterias. The sequence continues at coordinate 3,334,282 of NC_135802.1, read as the reverse complement.
TGGTCTCGCCCTGTGTCGAGCTGTATAGGTTTTGTGATCGATCTGTTATGTTTTCCTGGAGATCTGTATCTTCTTCCCCCTGTTCCCGTGGAGCTTGTGTTTGTGTCTCCCCAAAGTTCCGGGCTGTCTAATAGGGTATCCCGTGTCCCTTTGTTCCTCCTCTGACTTTTCGGTGTTCCAAAGAACAAAGAAAATTACAGCACAGGAACAGGCCCTTCGGCCCTCCAAGCCTGCACCGACCATGCTGCCCGACTGAACTAAAACCCCCTACCCTTCCGGGGACCATATCCCTCTATTCCCATCCTATTCATGTATTTGTCAAGACGCCCCTTAAAACTCACTACCGTATCCGCTTCCACTACCTCCCCCGGCAACGAGTTCCAGGCACCCACCACTCTCTGTGTAAAAAGTCTGCCTCGTACATCTCCTTTAAACCTTGCCCCTCGCACCTTAAACCTGTGCCCCCCTAGTAATTGACTCTTCCACCCAGGGAAAAAGCTTCTGACTATCCACTCTGTCCATGCCTCTCATAATCTTGTAGACTTCTATCAGGTCTCCCCTCAACCTCCGTCGTTCCAGTGAGAACAAACCAAGTTTCTCCAACCTCTCCTCATAGCTAATGCCCTCCATGCCAGGCAACATCCTGGTAAATCTTTTCCGTACCCTCTCCAAAGCCTCCACATCCTTCTGGTACTGTGGCGACCAGAATTGAACACTATATTCCAAGTGCGGCCTCACGAAGGTTCTATAAAGCGTCAACATGACTTGCCAATTTTTAAACTCAATGCCCCGGTTCAAACCAGTTACATTTTCCTCCAAATCATTTATATATATATTACAAACAGCAAAGGGCCCAGCACTGATCCCTGAGGAACACCACTTGTCACAGCCCTCCATTCAGAAATGCACCCTTCCCTGTCTGTTTCCTGGCTTTCCCTGTTTGTGTTCCCCAAATCCCAATATATTGAGTAAACCCCATCCCCCCTCACTTTCCTCCCCGTGTCCCCCATGTTCCGCTGTTCCCTTGCTCCCATGTGGTTGGGTTGTTGGCTGCCTCCTCCTTCTGTGCTTCCCTGGGAATCCCCTGTATTCTCCGTGGTGATGCTATTCTCAGTGTACGGCTGTTCTGACCTATTGTCCTTGTATTTTCCTCTTTCCGTTCCTCCATTGGTCCCCCAATGTTCTATCCTGTCATCCCTGTCCTGGTTCACCTGTTGGTCTCCCACGTCCATTTCGGGGAATAGTTTGGTGTCCTGGGCTCTTGTTCTATTCCTCAGTATCCTGATCCCTCCTCGTGGTCCCTCCCTGGTGCCCCAGGTCTGTTTTCATCTGAAGCTGCTGTAGGTCGAGTCCAGGTCCTGCTCGGGTTCATTCAGCTCCCATTTGTTCCACATCCGGGCATGGCTGTGTATAGTGTTTGGCCATTCTTGCCATCTCTCTCCATTAGAACCGTACTGAGGCTTAATTTTGCCCTCTTGGCCTGCATCACGACCGGTTTTGCTGCTTTCTTGCACTTAGTCGAGCGATAATACCACTCGGCCATCGCCTCCCCATGACAACACCTTTATGGGGTGGCAATTACCTAGTGGTATTATCAGCTGCCCTCAGGCAACTAGGGATGGGCAATAAATGCTGGCCAGCCAGCGACACCCATGTCCCACAAATGAATAAAATAAAATGGACTGTCATCCAGACACCCAGAGTTAAGCTCAGGGGACACGAGTTTGATTAACAAAATCTGGAATTATAAGTCATAAAAACTCATGTAGTTCATTATTGTTCCTTTAGGGAAGGAAATCTGCCATTGTTACCTTGTCTGGTCTACACATGATGCAAGCATGGCACTCAGTTCAAGGGCAATCAGTGATGCCCACATCTCTGCATGAAGAAGTTGTTAGAGGACTTGACAGAATTTAGAATTCGAGGTCACTTATTAAAACTAAATGGTCGCCCATTTAGGAGAGTTGAGGAAAGAAATTCTCTCAGAAGATTGAGAGAGTTTGGGATTCTCTTTCTCAGAATCTGGTTCAGGCAGATCCTTTGAATATCTTTAAGACAGAGGTAGATAAATTCTTGATAAGAAAGTTGGAAGGAGCAGGAATGCGAAGTTGACGTTAAGATCAGATCAGCTATGACCTCATTAAGAGGCGGAGCAGGATCGAGGGGCCAAGTGGCCTACTCCAGTTCATACATCAGAATGAACGATTACCCAGTCTATACTCTGAGACACACCATGATTACCGTATTACCCTTGTTACCGGGTGGCACAGTGGTTAGCACTGCTGCCTCACAGCGCCAGGGACCCGGGTTCAATTTCGACCTTGAGTGATTGTGTGGAGTTTGCACATTCTCCCCATGTCTGCGTGAGTTTCCTCCGGGTGCTCCGGTTTCCTCCCACAGTCTGAAAGACGTGCTGGTTAGGTGAATTGGCCATGCTAAATTCTCCCTCAGTGTACCCGAACAGGCGCCAGAGTGCGACGAGTGGGGGATATTCACAGTAACTTCATTGCAGTGTTAATGTAAGCCTACTTATGACACTAATAAATAAACTTTAAAAACATGCATCTCACATTTCCTGATTGATACCGTGCTCGACAGTTATCTGGTGGTGCCACTGTTATCTGGTAACTTATAAACAGCTCCTCCCAAAATTGTTCGCACTTTCTGTTTCTCAGGTTCACCCAAACTGATTCTACATCTTAGAACAAAGAACAAATCACAGCACAGGAACAGGCCCTTCGGCCCTCCCAGCCTGTGCCGATCATGATGCCCGAACTAAACTAAAAATAACCTTCCGCCCTTACTCGGTCCGTATCCCTCTATTCCCTCCCTATTCATGCACCCATCCAGATGCCTCTTAAATGTTGCTAATGTTCCTGCTTCCACCACCTCCTCTGGCAGCGCGTTCCAGGCACCCACCCCTCTCTGTGTGAAAAACTTCCCCCGCACATCTCCCTTAAACTCTCCCCCTCTCACCTTGAACCTGTGCCCCCGTGTAATTGACACTTCCACCCTGGGGAAAAGCCTCTGATTATCCACCCTGTCTGTGCCTCTCATCATTTTGTAGACCTCTATCAGGTCTCCCCTCAGCCTCCATCTTTCCAGTGAAAACAATCCCAGTTTATTCAACCTCTCCTCATAGCCGACACCCTCGAGACCAGGCAACATCCTGGTGAACCTTCTTTACACTCTCTCCAAAGCTCCCCTGTCCTTCTGGTAGTGCGGTGACCAGAACTGCACGCAATACTCCAAATGCAGCCTAACCAAGGTTTTATATAGCTGCAACGTGATTTCCCAACTCCTGTACTCAGTGCCCCGGCTGATGAAGGCAAGCATGCCATATACCTTCTTAATCACCTTGGTCACCTGTGTTGCCACTTTTAGGGAACTGTGGACCTGTACGCCCAGATCCCTCTGTATGTTAATGTTCCTCAGGGTTCTGCCATTTACAGTATAATTCACACCTAAATTTGATCCTTCAAAATGCAGCACCTCACATTTGTCCGGATTAAACTCTATCTCCTCTAGGTGCTGTCTGTCTGTCCCAGTGTCCTCCTCTCACACTCTCCCCAATCCAGCTGATTATTTGCTGCCTGCAGGCACTGATTGCTTCATTATCAATGGTACGGAACATTGTGCAGGCACCAGCAAACAGCTCTGACCTTATGATGGAAGAAAGGGTATTATTGATTCAGGTACAGATCGTTGGGACTGGGAAGCTGCTCTGAATAATCTCGACTGTGCTGTCCGCCTCCAGGCGCTGAACAAGATCGTTTGCATCCATTTCATCCTCAGACCAAATCAGAGTTTGACCCCATGTTATCTCCATCAAGGCTTGTGTGCCTGCAGCTCTACATTGTCCCGATCTCAGTCCAGTTGCTGCTAAAGCTCTGTGGGTCGCACTGTCATCGGCAGACTCAGCTGTTCCAATGCTGTCTTTGTGTGCTTTCAACTGTAGCTCCTATCTCTTTCCAAGCCAAGCCTCACTCACCTATCTTTGCATCTGTTCCTGGCACCTGCTCCTGTTTAAAATTTACAGCCTGGTGCTTTGTCCCAATGCAATTCTGTAAACATCCTTTCCTTCCCCATAAACTCTGCATTCTACTGACATTGGCGTCTTGTGCATCCTTTCCTCATGACCATCTGACCTCATGTCACCTTTCCTGGTTCATAACATCATAAGAAACAGGAGCAGTAAACCATTCGGCCCCTCGAGCCTGCTCTCCCATTCAATAAGATCATGGCTGATCTGATGGTGACTTCATTTCCACTTTCCTGCCTGTCCCCTCATAATCCTCAACTCCCTTATCAATCAAAATCTGCCTTAAATATACTCCATGAGCCCCAGTCCCCACTGCTCACTGGGATAGAATATTCCAAAGATTAATGATCCTTAGAGAACAAATTGCCTCCTAGTCATAGAACATAGAACATAGAACAGTACAGCACAGAACAGGCCCTTCGGCCCACGATGTTGTGCCGACCTTCATCTGAAACCAAGATCAAGCTATCCCACTCCCTACCATCCTGATGTGCTCCATGTGCCTATCCAATAACCGCTTAAATGTTCCTAAAGTGTCTGACTCCACTATCACTGCAGGCAGTCCATTCCACACCCCAACCACTCTCTGCGTGAAGAACCTACCTCTGATATCCTTCCTATATCTCCCACCATGAACCCTATAGTTATGCCCCCTCGTAATAGCTCCATCCACCCGAGGAAATAGTCTTTGAACGTTCACTCGATCTATCCCCTTCATCATTTTATAAACCTCTATTAAGTCTCCCCTCAATCTCCTCCGCTCCAGAGAGAACAGCCCCAGCTCCCTCAACCTTTCCTCATAAGACCGACACTCCAAACCAGGCAGCATCCTGGTAAATCTCCTCTGCACTCTTTCCAGCGCTTCCACATCCTTCTTATAGTGAGGTGACCAGAACTGCACGCAATATTCCAAATGCGGTCTCACCAAGGTCCTGTACAGTTGCAGCATAACCCCACGGCTCTTAAACTCCAACCCCCTGTTAATAAAAGCTAACACACTATATGCCTTCTTCACAGCTCTATCCACTTGAGTGGCAACCTTTAGAGATCTGTGGATATGGACCCCAAGATCTCTCTGTTCCTCCACAGTCTTCAGAACCCTACCTTTGACCCTGTAATCCACATTTAAATTAGTCCTACCAAAATGAATCACCTCACATTTATCAGGGTTAAACTCCATTTGCCATTTTTCAGCCCAGCTTTGCATCCTATCTATGTCTCTTTGCAGCCTACAACACCCCTCCACCTCATCCACTACTCCACCAATCTTGGTGTCATCAGCAAATTTACTGATCCACCCTTCAGCCCCCTCCTCTAAGTCATTAATAAAAATCACAAAGAGCAGAGGACCAAGCACCGATCCCTGCGGCACTCCGCTAGCAACCTGCCTCCAGTCCGAAAATTTTCCATCCACCACCACCCTCTGTCTTCGATCAGACAGCCAGTTACCTATCAAATCGGCCAACTTTCCCTCTATCCCACACCTCCTCACTTTCATCATAAGCCGACCATGGGGGACCTTATCAAACGCCTTACTAAAATCCATGTATATGACATCAACCGCCCTACCTTCATCAACACACCTAGTTACCTCCTCAAAAAATTCTATCAAATTTGTGAGGCACGATTTGCCCTTCACAAATCCGTGCTGACTATCCCGGATTAATCCGCATCTTTCTAAATGGTTGTAAATCCCATCCCTAAGGACCTTTTCCATCAATTTACCAACCACCGAAGTCAGACTAACCGGTCTATAATTACCAGGGTCATTTCTATTCCCTTTCTTAAACAGAGGAACAACATTTGCCACTCTCCAGTCCTCTGGCACCATCCCCGTGGACAGCGAGGACCCAAAGATCAAAGCCAAAGGCTCTGCAATCTCATCCCTCGCCTCCCAAAGAATCCTAGGATACATTTCATCAGGCCCAGGGGACTTATCGACCTTCAGTTTATTCAAAACTGCCAGGACATCCTCCCTCCGAACATCTATTTCCTCCAGCCTATTAGCCTGTAACACCTTCTCTTCCTGAAAAACATGGCCCCTCTCCTTGGTGAACACTGAAGAAAAGTATTCATTCATCACCTCGCCTATCTCTACTGATTCCATACACAAGTTCCCACCACTGTCCTTGACCGGCCCTAACCTCACCCTGGTCATTCTTTTATTCCTCACATAAGAGTAAAAAGCCTTGGGGTTTTCCTTGATCCGACCCGCCAAGGACTTCTCATGTCCCCTCCTAGCTCTCCTCAGCCCCTTTTTCAGCTCATTCCTTGCTAACTTGTAACCCTCAATCGAGCCATCTGAACCTTGTTTCCTCATCCCTACATAAGCTTCCCTCTTCCTTTTCACAAGACATTCCACCTCTTTTGTGAACCACGGTTCCCTCACTCGGCCATTTCCTCCCTGCCTGACAGGGACATACCTATCAAGGACACCCAGTATTTGTTCCTTGAAAAAGTTCCACTTTTCATCAGTGCCTTTCCCTGACAGTTTCTGTTCCCATCTTATGCCCCCTAATTCTTGCCTAATCGCATCATAATTACCTCTCCCCCAATTGTAAGCCTTGCCCTGCCATCCGGCCCTATCCCTCTCCGTTGCAATAACAAAAGACACCGAATTGTGGTCACTATCTCCAAAGTTCTCTCCCACAACCAAATCTAACACTTGGCCCGGTTCATTTCCCAGTACCAAATCCAATGTGGCCTCACCCCTTGTCGGCCTATCCACATATTGTGTCAGGAAACCCTCCTGCACACACTGCACAAAAACGTCCCCATCCAAACTATTTGACCTACAAAGGTTCCAATCAATATTTGGAAAGTTAAAGTCCCCCATGACATAGAGGGCAGAGAAGGACTTTCAGCTCATCGAGTCCTCGTGTCCATCTTAAATGGCAGACCCTGACACTTAAACTTTGTTCCCTATAATTTCCCCAGGAGAAGAATCAACCTCCCAACATCCACTCTCAAACCCCCTCAGATTCGGAAATCTTTCAACAAAATCCCCTTTAACTCTTCTAAACACTAATGAGTCGAGGCCCAACCTGCTCAGGCATTCTTCATAAAACAATCCCCTCATCCCAGGTATCAGGCTAGTGAATTTTCTTCCAAGGCAAGTTCCTCCCTCCTTAAGTAAGGTGACCAAAACTGTACACGGTACTCCAGGTGTGCTTTCCCCAATGCCCTCTACAGCTGTAGCAAGGCTTCCCTACTTTTATACACTAACCACTCCTCCCCCTCCCCACACAAAACCCCCTATCCCAGCCACATTCCATTTCCCTCCTGAATGACTTGTTGTACCTGCATGATAACATGCCACAGATCCATTCCTGTCTAATGATGTAAATGGCACGACACAAGTGCAAGTAACTTTCATCACAGCAACACTCACAGGGACTTTCTGACACCCACAGCGCTGCATTAGTGACATTCAGGGGAGGCAATGGCGTAGTGGTATTCTCACTGGACTAGTAATCCAGAGAGCCAAGGTAATACTCTGGAGACCCGAGTTCAAATCCCACCACGGTAAATGGTGAAACATGAATTCAATCAAAAATATCGGGAACTGAAAGTCTGAAGAATGACCGTGAAACCACTGCCGATTGTCATAAAAACCCATCTTTGTTTTTGTTTGTTCATGGGCGTCGCTGACTGGCCAGAATTTATTGTCCTTTCCTGGTTGCCGGAAGGCAGTTGAGAGTCAACCACATTGCTGTGGCTCTGGAGTCACATGTAGGCCAGACCGGGTAAGGACGGCAGATTTCCTTCCCTAAAGGACATTATTGACCCAGATGGGTTTTTCCAACAATCGACAATGGTTTCATGGTCATCAGTAGATTCTTAATTCCAGATATTTTTGATTGAATTCTAATTGCACCATTTGCCGTGGCGGGATTCGAACCCGGGTCCCCAGAACATTAGCTGAGTTTCTGGATTAATAGTCTAATGATAATGCCACTAGGCCATCGCCTCCCCTCTGGTTCACCAACACCTCTACTTTCTCAGGAGGCTAAGGAAATTTGGCATGTCAACTACAACTCTCACCAACTTTTACAGATGCACCAGGGAAAGCATTCTTTCTGGGTGTATCACAGCTTGGTATGGGCTCTTGCTCTGCCCAAGACTGCAAGGAGCTACAAAAGGTCATGAATAAATCCCAATCCATCACGCAAACCAGCCTCCCATCCACTGACTCTGTCTACACTTGCCGCTGCCTCAGAAAAGCAGCCAGCATAATTAAGGACCCCACACATTCTCTCTTCCACCTTCTTCGGTCGGGAAAAAGATACAAAAGTCTGAGGTCACGTACCGACCGACTCAAGAACAGCTTCTTCCCGGCTGCTGTCAGACTTTTGAATGGACCTACCTTGCATTAAGTTGACCTTTCTCTACACCCTAGCTATGACTGTGACACTACATTCTGCACTCTCTCCTTTCCTTCTCCATGAATGGTATGCTTTGTCTGTATAAGCCATGATGTTATTGAATGGCGGGGCAGGCTCGAGAGGCTAGATGGCCTACTCCTGCTCCTATTTCTCATGTTCTTATGTATAGCACGCAAGAAACAATACTTTTCACTGTGTGTTAATACATCTGACAATAATAAATCAAACCAAATAATGTCCTTTAGGGAATGAAATCTGCTGTCCGTACCCTGTCTGACAGGTCTCTGTAGAGCCACAGCAATGTGGTTGACTCTTCAATGTTCTCTGAAAGGGGAGTTCGGGATGGGTAATAAATGCTGGCCCTGCCAACAACGTCCATATCCCGTAAAATGAACAATAAAAAGTCACAGCAACATAAGCACCAACCTGTGTGAACAAGAGTGAGTGATAGTGACAGGAACTTTCCTGTACACAAACCCCTGAATTAGTGACAGTCACAGGGACACAGCTTGCTCACTTACCTACCCCTCGGCTCTGGACTGTGGCAAGTTTCGATTTTGCGCTTGCCAATAGCTCCTGCCCAGGTAGTTGCAGAGAGCCCTCCCTCGCTGTTGCTGGCTGGGGGCGACACAGTCTGTCTACCTGCTGCAAGGGAGTGAGGGAGGCGGCTGCAGGGTCGCTTCCAGCGCTTCCCGGCTCCAAACTCCAGCGCTCACATCCGACAGGGAATGTGCTCACCTACCTCCACCGCTCAGAGCCAGGGAAGCTGCCTCTACTCCGGAGGAACCTGGAACTCCACATCCGGTAAAGGGAGCTGGTCCCTCCCAGCAGGGTGTGGAGGGTGTACTGACTTACACACTCTGAACAAACTTTCACCCAGTACAAAGCTGCTGGAACTTCACAACCACTGCCTGAAAATCAGCAGTGTTCCAATTGCAGCAAATAAAATCCATCTTCCAGCTTTCTGTTCATTGCTGGCTGAATTAAATAACCTTTACCAATCCTGCTGGGATTAGGCTGTAATCTCACATTCAGCTGGCAGGCTCTGTGCTGAGCAGTTGGGGCGGACAGGAGACATTTTTGCACAGTGTGTCATTGCATTTGCATGTTTTTATTTAAGGAAATTCAGTGGGAATTAGGAGTGTATTTTCTTGGACATGGAGGTTTCCAACACTCCAAGAAATCAGCAGTAAGTTTTTCCAAAGCTCCCCAAACTATTTTATCAAGGTGCCTGTTGCTACCTGCCTTGCACTGGCAGGAATGTAAACTCAATTATCCAGCACCTTGCTCAGTCCTGTAGCAAACCGAATTCCAATCCAACCTGTCACTATTCCATCCAATCCCAATTTCCTGCTGCAGTTCCTGAGTAGACGAGCCATAGAGATTTACAGCATGGAAAAAGGCTCTTCAGCCCAACTTCTCCATGCCACCCAATTTTTACCACTTAGCTAGTCCCAATTGCCCGCATTTGGCCCGTATCCCTCTGTACCCATTGTACCCATGTAACTGTCTAAATGCTTTTTAAAAGACAAAATTGTACCCGCCTCTACTACTACCTCTGGCAGCTTGTTCCAGACACTCACCACCCTCTGTGTGAAAAAAATGCCCCTCTGGACACTTTTGTATCTCTCCCCTCTCACCTTAAACCTATGCCCTCTAGTTTTAGACTCCCCTACCTTTGGGAAAAGATATTGACTATCCAGCTGATCTATGCCCCTCATTATTTTATAGACCTCTATAAGGTCACCCCTCAGCCTCCTACGCTCCAGAGAAAAAAGTCCCAGTCTCTCCAGCCTCTCCTTATAACTCAATCCAACAAGTCCTGGTAGCATCCTAGTAAATCTCTTCTGCACTCTTTCTAGTTTAATAATATCCTTTCTATAATAGGGTGACCAGAACTGCACACAGTATTCCAAGTGTGGCCGTACCAATGTCTTGTACAACTTCAACAAGACGTCCCAACTCCTGTATTCAATATTCTGACCAATGAAACCAAATGCCTTCTTCACCACTCTGTCCACCTGTGACTCCACTTTCAAGGAGCTATGAACCTGTACCCCTAGATCTCTTTGTTCTGTAACTCTCCCCAACACTCTGCTATTAACTGAAGGAGATAGCTGAGGAGATTGTGGAGGTGGTGATCTTTCAGGAATCAATGGAGACAGGGAGGGTACATACATACGGTACAGACTCTTGCAATTCGGCCAACGTTGTCTACCTGATACGCTGCAAGAAAGGATGTCCCGAGGCATGGTACATTGGGGAAACTATGCAGACGCTGCGACAACGGATGAATGAACACCGCTCGACAATCACCAGGCAAGACTGTTCTCTTCCTGTTGGGGAGCACTTCAGCGGTCACGGGCATTCGGCCTCTGATATTCGGGTAAGCGTTCTCCAAGGCGGCCTTCACGACACACGACAGCGCAGAGTCGCTGAGCAGAAACTGATAGCCAAGTTCCGCACACACGAGGACGGCCTCAACCGGGATATTGGGTTCATGTCACACTATTTGTAACTCCCACAGTTGCGTGGACCTGCAGAGTTTCACTGGCTGTCTTGTCTGGAGACAATACACATCTTTTTAGTCTGTCTTGATGCTCTCTCCACTCACATTGTTTCGTCTCTTAAAGACTTGATTAGTTGTAAGTATTTGCATTCCAACCATTATTCATGTAAATTGAGTCTGTGTCTTTATAAGCTCTGTTTGTGAACAGAATTCCCACTCACCTGAAGAAGGGGCTAAGAGCTCCGAAAGCTTGTGTGGCTTTTGCTACCAAATAAACCTGTTGGACTTTAACCTGGTGTTGTTAAACTTCTTACTGGCAGGGAGGGTACCAGAGGACTGGAAAAGGCGAATGTAACACCCCTGTATAAGAAGGGAGGGAGGCAAAAGATGGGAAATGATAGGCCAGTTAGCCTGACCTTGATCTTGGGTAAGATCTTGGAGTCCATTATTAAGGATGAAATTGCGGAGTACTTGGAAATGCATGGTAAAATAGGGCTGAGTCAGCACGGCTTCATCAAGGGAAGGTCATGTCTGACAAATCTGTTAGAATTCTTTGAGGAGGTAATGAAGAAGTTAGACAAAGGAGAGCCAGTGGATGTGATTTATTTGGATTTCCAGAAAGCCTTTGACAAGGTGCCTTACAGGAGGCTGCTAAATAAGCTCAGAGCCAATGGTGTTAGAGGCAAGGTACTGGCATGGGTAGAGGATTGGCAAACAGACAGAAGGCAGAGAGTGAGGATAAGGGGGTCCTTTTCAGGATGGCAGCCGGTGACTAGTGGTGTGCCTCAGGGGTCAGTGCTGGGACCACAACTTTTCACTATATACATTAATAACCTGGAAGATGGAACTGAAGGCATTGTTGCAAAATGTGTGGATGATACAAAGATATGTAGAGGGACAGGGCAAGGTTTACAATTGGGGGAGAGGTAATTATGATGCGATTAGGCAAGAATTAGGGGGCATAAGTTGGGAACAGAAACTGTCAGGGAAAGGCACCAATGAAAAGTGGAACTTTTTCAAGGAACAAATACTGGGTGTCCTTGATAGGTATGTCCCTGTCAGGCAGGGAGGAAATGGCCGAGTGAGGGAATCATGGTTCACGAAAGGGGTGGAATGTCTTGTGAAAAGGAAGTGGGAAGCTTATGTAGGGATGAGGAAACAAGGTTCAGATGGCTCGATTGAGGGTTACAAGTTAGCAAGGAATGAGCTGAAAAAGGGGCTTAGGAGAGCTAGGAGGGGACATGAGAAGTCCTTGGCGGGTCGGATCAAAGAAAACCCCAAGGCTTCTTACTCTTATATGAGGAATAAAAGAATGACCAGGCTGAGGTTAGGGCCGATCAAGGACAGTAGTGGGAACTTGTGTATGGAGTCAGTAGAGATAGGCGAGGTGATGAATGAATACTTTTCTTCAGTGTTCGCCAAGGAGAGGGGCCATGTTTTTGAGGAAGAGAAGGTGTTACAGGCTAATAGGCTGGAGGAAATAGATGTTCGGAGGGAGGATGTCCTGGTAGTTTTGAATAAACTGAAGGTCGATAAGTCCCCTGGGCCTGATGAAATATATCCTAGGATTCTTTGGGAGGCAAGGGATGAGATTGCAGAGCCTTTGGCTTTGATCTTTGGGTCCTCGCTGTCCACGGGGATGGTGCCAGAGGACTGGAGAATGGCGAATGTTGTTCCTCTGTTTAAGAAAGGGAATAGAAATGACCCTGGTAATTATAGACCGGTTAGTCTTACTTCGGTGGTTGGTAAATTGATGGAAAAGGTCCTTAGAGATGGGATTTACGACCATTTAGAAAGATGCGGATTAATCCGGGATAGTCAGCACGGATTCGTGAAGGGCAAGTCGTGCCTCACAAATTTGTTAGAATTTTTTGAGGAGGTAACTAAGTGTGTTGATGAAGGTAGGGCAGTTGATGTCATATACATGGATTTTAGTAAGGCGTTTGATAAGGTCCCCCATGGTCGGCTTATGATGAAAGTGAGGAGGTGTGGGATAGAGGGAAAGTTGGCCGATTTGATAGGTAACTGGCTGTCTGATCGAAGACAGAGGGTGGTGGTGGATGGAAAATTTTCGGATTGGAGGCAGGTTGCTAGCGGAGTGCCGCAGGGATCAGTGCTTGGTCCTCTGCTCTTTGTGATTTTTATTAATGACTTAAAGGAGGGGGCTGAAGGGTGGATCAGTAAATTTGCTGATGACACCAAGATTGGTGGAGTAGTGGATGAGGTGGAGGGCTGTTGTAGGCTGCAAAGAGACATAGATAGGATGCAAAGCTGGGCTGAAAAATGGCAAATGGAGTTTAACCCTGATAAATGTGAGGTGATTCATTTTGGTAGGACAAATTTAAATGTGGATTACAGGGTCAAAGGTAGGGTTCTGAAGACTGTGGAGGAACAGAGAGATCTTGGGGTCCATATCCACAGATATCTAAAGGTTGCCACTCAAGTGGATAGAGCTGTGAAGAAGGCCGATAGTGTATTAGCTTTTATTAACAGGGGGTTGGAGTTTAAGAGCCGTGGGGTTATGCTGCAACTGTACAGGACCTTGGTGAGACCACATTTGGAATATTGTGTGCAGTTCTGGTCACCTCACTATAAGAAGGATGTGGAAGCGCTGGAGAGAGTGCAGAGGAGATTTACCAGGATGCTGCCTGGTTTGGAGGGTAGGTCTTATGAGGAAAGGTTGAGGGAGCTATGGCTGTTTTCTCTGGAGCGGAGGAGGCTGAGGGGAGACTTAATATAGGTTTATAAAATGATGAAGGGGATAGATAGAGTGAACGTTCAAAAACTATTTCCTCAGGTGGATGGAGCTATTACAAGGGGGCATAACTATAGGGTTCGTGGTGGGAGATATAGGAAGGATATCAGAGGTAGGTTCTTTACGCAGAGAGTGGTTGGGGTGTGGAATGGACTGCCTGCAGTGATAGTGGAGTCAGACACTTTAGGAACATTTAAGCGGTTATTTGATAGGCACATGAAGCATACCAGGATGATAGGGAGTGGGATAGCTTGATCTTGGTTTCAGGTAAAGCTCGGCACAACATCGTGGGCCAAAGGGCCTGTTCTGTGCTGTACTGTTCTATGTTCTGTGACAGGTAGTATTGAGGAAGCAGGGGGACTGCAGAGGGACTTGGACAGGTTAGGAGAGTGGGCAAAGAAGTGGCAGATGGAATACAATGTGGGAAAGCATGAGGTTATGCACTTTGGAAGGAGGAATGGAGGCATTGACTATTTTCTAAATAGGGAAAGTCTTCGGAAATCTGAAGCACAAAGGGACTTGGGAGTCCTTGTTCAAAATTCTCTTAAGGTTAACGAGCAGGTTCAGTCGGCAAATGCAATGTCAGCATTCATGTCGAGAGGGCTAGAATACAAGAGCAGGGATGTACTTCTGAGGCTGTATAAGGCTCTGGTCAGACCCCATTTGGAGTATTGTGATAAGTTGTGGGCCCCGTATCTAAGGAAAGATGTGCCGGGCCTTGGAAAGGGTTCAGAGGAGGTTCACAAGAATGATCCCTGGAATGAAGGGTTTATCACGAGGAACGGTTGAGGACTCTGGGTCTGTACACGATGACATTTAGAAGGATGGGGGGGATCTCATTGAAACTTACAGAATACTGAGAGGTATAGATAGAGTGGACATGGAAAGGATGGTTTCCACTAGTGGAGAGACTAGAATTCGAGAGCACAACCTCAGAGTGAAGGGATGCTCCTTTAAAACTGAGATGAGGAGGAATTTCTTCAGCCAGAGGGTGGTGAATCTGTGGAACTTATTGCAACAGAGGCCTGTGCAGGCCAGGTCACTGAGTGTCTTTAAGACAGAGATAGGTAGGTTCTTGATTAATAAGGGGATCAGGGGTTATGGGGAAAAGGCAGGAGAATGGGGATGAGAAAAATATCAGCCATGATTGAATGGCGGAGCAGACTCGATGGGCCGAGTGGCCTAATTCTGTTCCTATGTCTTATGGTCTGATGGCAGTGATTAGGGATCGGGAATATCTATCCCAATGGACAGTGATTGGGATTAGGGAATATCTGTCCCAATGGACAGTGATTAGGATTAGGGAATATCTGTCCCAATGGACAGTGATTAGGGATCGGGAATATCTATCCCAATGGACAGTGATTGGGATTAGGGAATATCTGTCCCAATGGACAGTGATTGGGATTAGGGAATATCTGTCCCAATGGACAGTGATTAGGATTAGGGAATATCTGTCCCAATGGACAGTGATTGGGATTAGGGAATATCTGTCCCAATGGACAGTGATTAGGATTAGGGAATATCTGTCCCAATGGACAGTGATTGGGATTAGGGAATATCTATCCCAATGGACAGTGATTAGGGATCGGGAATATCTATCCCAATGGACAGTGATTGGGATTAGGGAATATCTGTCCCAATGGACAGTGATTAGGATTAGGGAATATCTGTCCCAATGGACAGTGATTGGGATTAGGGAATATCTATCCCAATGGACTGTGATTGGGATTAGGGAATATCTCTCCCAATGGACGGTGATTAGGGTTAGGGAATATCTATCCCAATGGACAGTGATTAGGATTAGGGAATATCTATCCCAATGGACAGTGAATAGGATTAGGGAATATCTATCCCAATGGACAGTGATTAGGATTAGGGAATATCTATCCCAATGGACAGTGATTAGGATTAGGGAATATCTATCCCAATGGACAGTGATTGGGATTAGGGAATATCTATCCCAATGGACAGTGTTTCGAAGTTCGGGAATTTGTATTTCAATGGAGTTTAGATCTATGTCAATTCTTTTTTCTCAAGTGTTTGTGGAATTTCTTGCAGCATTGTTTTGAAGGTGATGTGAGGTGATTTCCTGGTGTCCTGGCTAATATCTTCCCTCTACTAACATTGCAATCACACACTATCTGGTTGCATATCACATTGTTGTTGGTGTTTGCTATGTTGACATTGGCAGCTTTATTTTGTGCACTACAGCAATAACTTTCCTTGGAAAATATCTCCACTGGCTCTATTACTCTTTTAGACAACCAAAAGCTTGTGAAAGGCACCATACAAATTTATGTTTTTCTTCTTTTTCTCTGGCCAAAATAGCAGTCTGAATTATCTGAATCACCTGGTGAGTAAATTCACATTAACAGGTACGTGGAACAGGGATTGGAGCAACCAGCACTCACATGTCGCGGGTGTAGATCAGCAACAAGTTTGGACGATAGTCTGCCTTCTGTACTGAAGCACTCTGTCATTTTAAAAGCTTGATGAGGATATTTTCAAAGACTCCCCTGTTCCAAAGGAATTCAGGGCTTACTGCTTTTTCTGCTTCAGTCACCTGGGGCTTGTCTTTGGCCTCCATCCAGCGTTCTACATTCTTTTCCTAACTGCACCTTGCAAATACTTGTCAATGGCACGCCCAGCTATTAAATTGCAGCTCATTCGGTTTCCAACGACCAAAACAGAGCTGAATGTTCCCCTTTCCCAGATTTGCATCTTTTCTCTCCAGGTACACGAAGAATGTAACTGAAGATGACTGGAAGAACAAAGAGCAAGTCGGACACTTTCTGCTTTGTACCTGCAGCCATGACATTAGCAGCCAAAGGCAAGAACATAATGCAAAGGAGTCTCTGATAGCTCCCATTGAACCTTGGCTACAGACAGTGAATAAAGGGTGTATACGCAAAGCATTTGCACAGAAGAAGATAACAGTATTTCACAATCAGGGACAATGTATTTATAACCAGGGACAGCATATACAAAACCTGGAACAGTGTATACACAGCCAGGTTCAACATCTAAATAGAATAGATTTCTAATAGAGGGTATATTAATTTACAAGTGTGTGCACAGGCATATATATATATATATATATATATATATATTGTAAAAGAGGTACATATAATAACAGCAAAGACACAGGAAATTCCAATTCATGTCCAAACTCTTGTCTCTACCTCTGTCTCTGCTTATCCCCCTCACAGTAAGAAGTCTCACAACACCAGGTTAAAGTCCAACAGGTTTATTTGGTAGCACAAGCTTTCGAAGCACTGCTCCTTCATCAGGTAAGTGGTATCCCCCTCATCCCAGCTGAATGAAACGCTGCAGTCAACCACAGTTCCTTTTTAAACAGGAACCATTAAAGACGGTGGTATGGTATGTGGCACAAATCTGGAACAAAATATTCTTTCAAACCCTGCCAACTGTCCACGAGACACAAAATAGGAAATAAACAGTGGCAGTTGATTTCAGCATTGTTGCTAATACCTATGCCATGATTTACATTATAGCATATTTCAGCAAGGCTACTCTGCATCATGCAGCAGGATGGAAAGGCCATGGAGGTTGCGTTTAGGTGGCAGGAAGAGGCCACGGGGACAGGGAGGGGGCAAAGGTAAGATCTTTGGAACCTATCTTTCAAAAGATTCCGGAACCTAAACAATGATTCACAACTCCTGTGAGGGACCTTGAGTCATGAGTCATGAAGAGCTGGCCAACTCCGTAAAAACTGTGGAGTGTTCGGAAATGTCTATCCCCTCAATGGAGTCAGTCAGACTGAGTCATAGGATAATAGAGATATACAACACGCTGGCACAGTGGTTAGCACTGCTGCCTCACAGCGCCAGGGACCAGCATCAGGTCTGTGTGGACTTTATACTTTTGCTCCATGTATGTGTGGTTGTCATAGAGTCATAGAGGTTTACAGCAGTGGAACAGGCCCTTCAGCCCAACTTGTCCATGCCATCCTTTTTCTAACCATTATAACCAGTGGCTGTCGATGATAGGAATATCTTGGCTACGGGCCCCACAATTTCTTCCCCAGCTTCCCACAATATCCTGGGATACACCTGATCAGGTCTCAGGGATTTATCTACCTTTATGTATTTTAAGACCTCTAACACCTAGGTAGACAATATCTTTTCCCAAAGGGAGGGAAGTCTAAAACTAGAGGGCATAGGTTTCAGGTGAGAGGGGAGAGATACAAAAGGGTCCAGAGGGGCAATTTTTTCACACAGAGGGTGGTGAGTGTCTGGAACAAGCTGCCGGAGGTAGTAGTAGAGGCGGGTACAATTTTGTTTTTTAAAAAGCATTTCGACAGTTACATGAATAAGATGGGTAGCGGGGGATATGGACCACATGCAGGCAATTGGGACGAGCTTCGGGGTTTAAAAAAAGGGCGGCATGGACAAGTTGGGCTGAAGGGCCTGTTTCCATGCTGTAAACCTCTATGACTCTATGACACCTCCTCTTTGTGATGTGGATACTTTTCAAGACACCACTATCTACTTCCCCAAGTTCCCAAGCTTCCATGTCTTTCTGTGCGGTAAATACTGAGGAGAAATATTCGTTTAGAATCTCACCCATCTCCTGTGGCTCCACATGGACAATGTTGTTGATCTTTACGGGGCTCTACTCTTTCCCTCGTTACTCTTTTACCCTTAATATACTTGTCGAATCTCTTTGGATTCTCCTTTATCTTATCTGCCAAAGCTTTCTCGTGTCCCCTTTTTGCTTCCTGATTTCCCTTTTAAGTGTACTCCTGCACCCACCATTCTCCTCAAGGGGTTCACTTGATCCCAGCTGCCTACATCTGACATAAGAACATAAGAACATAAGAAATAGGAGCAGGAATAGGCCATCTGGCCCTTCGAGCCTGCCCCGCCATTCAACAAGATCATGGCTGATCTGAAGCGAATCAGTTCCACTTACCCGCCTGCTCCCCATATCCCCTAATTCCCTTATCGATCAGAAAACTATCTACCCGTGATTTAAACATATTTAACGAGGTAGCCTCCACCACTTCAATGGGCAGAGAATTCCAGAGATTCACTACCCTCTGAGAGAAGAAGTTCCTCCTCAACTCTGTTCTGAACCGGCCCCCCCTTATTTTGAGGCTGTGCCCTCTAGTTCTGGTTTCCCTTCTAAGTGGAAAGAATCTCTCCACCTCTACCCTATCCAGCCCCTTCATTATCTTATATGTCTCTATAAGATCACCCCTCAGCCTTCTAAACTCCAACGAGTACAGACCCAATCTGTTTAATCTCTCCTCATAAGCTACACCCCTCATCTCCGGTATCAACCTGGTGAACCTTCTCTGCACTCCCTCCAAGGCCAATATATCCTTCTGCAAATAAGGGGACATATGCTTCCTTCTTTTTATTGACCAGGACTTCAATATCTCTAATATCACTGATAAATATCTCCCACTTTCTCTGCCTTTTTAGCTTCGGCAAAGGGTCATCTGGACTCGAAACGTCAGCTCTTTCCTCTCCTTACAGATGCTGCCAGACCCGCTGAGATTTTCCAGCATTTTCTCTTTTGGTTTCAGATTCCAGCATCCGCAGTAATTTGCTTCTTCCCTACTCCTGCTCGCCTTACCCTTCACACTAACAGGAACATCCCTGAATTCTCATTGTCTTGCTTTTGAAAACCTCCCACTTGCAAGACATTCCCTCACCTGCGAACAGCCTCCCCCAATCAACCTTTGAAAGTTCCTGGGAGCAGTCTTACCAAAAATATTCTAACCTCAGAGTGAAGGGACGATCCTATAAAACAGAGATGAGGAGGAATTTCTTCAGCCAGAGAGTGGTGAATCTGTGGAACTCTTTGCCGCAGAAGGCTGTGGAGGCCGGGTCATTGAGTGTCTTTAAAACAGAGATAGATGGTTCTTGATTAATAAGGGGATCAGGGGTTATGGGGAAAAGGCAGGAGGATGGAGATGAGAAAAATATCAACCATGAATGAATGGCGGAGCAGACTCGATGGGCCAAACGGCCTAATTCAGCTCTTATATCTCATGGTCCTACGGAGTAAGTCCTGCCCTGGTTCGATCTACTAAAATGCATCACTTCAAATTTATCTAAATTAAACTCCATCTGCCCTTTATCAACACCTAACTAGCACGTCTTTCAGAATGTAGGAGGAAACTGGAGCACCCGGAGGAAACCCATGCAGACACGGGGAGAACGTGCAAACTGCACATAAACAGTGACCTGAGGCTGGAATCGAACCCTGGTCCCTGGCGCTATGAGGCAGCAGTGCTAACCACTGTGCCACCGTGCTGCCCCGGGTCCCTGGCGCTATGAGGCAGCAGTGCTAACCACTGTGCCACCGTGCTGCCCTGGGTCCCTGGCACTGTGAGGCAGCAGTGCTAACCACTGTGCCACCGTGCTGCCCCGGGTCCCTGGCGCTATGAGGCAGCAGTGCTAACCACTGTGCCACCGTGCTGCCCTGGGTCCCTGGCGCTGTGAGGCAGCAGCGCTAACCACTGTGCCGCCCTGCCGCCCCGGGTCCCTGGCGCTGTGAGGCGGCAGTGCTAACCACTGTGCCACCGTGCCACCCCAGCAGAGCACGAGCGTGAAAACAAGAAAGTTTCAAATCTCTTCTTAACGCGAGGCCACCAGTTGGGTCTTCTGCACTCTGTGGGGATCTGGAATGCACTGTCTGGGAAGTGGAGGCCGGAAACTTTACAACCTTTAAAAAAGATTTGGATGAGCACTGGAAATATCAGAACATTCAGGATATGGGACAAGTGCAGGAAAATGGGATTAGTGCCTTTAGTGGTAGATATTGTAGGTGCAGACTTGCCTTTTCTGTGCTGTACGACTCTACGTAGTGAAATTAGGAACAAATTTGCGATAATAATTTACCAGTCCAAGCAAGGACCTGAATTTGTGCCACACTTGTGGCGCTTCTAAATAGTGACAATCAGCGAATCTTGGAATCCTACATTGCAGAAAGAGGCCATTCGGCCCATCGAGTCTGCAACAACCACAATCCCACACAGGCCCTATCCACATTTACCCTAGCTAGTGCCCCTGATACTAAGGGGCAATTTAGCATGGCCAATCAACCTAACCCACACATCTTTGGACTGTGGGAGGAAACCGGAGCACCCGGAGGAAACCCACGCAGACACGAGGAGAACGTGCAAACTCCACACAGACACTGACCCAAGCCAGGAATTAGAAGGGCAAAAAGGGGTCATGAAATGTCTTTGGCAGACAGGATTAAGGAGAATCCCAAGGCATTTTATTCATACGTTAGGAACAAAAGGGTTGTCAGGGAAAAAATCGGACCTCTCAGGGACAAAAGTGGGGAACTATGCTCAGAGCCCAAAGAAGTAGGGGAGATCCTAAATGAATACTTTGCGTTGGTATTCACAATGGAGAGGGATGTGTTGACTGGGAGTGTCTCGGAGGGGAGTGTTGACCCGTTAGAGAAAATCTCCATTACAAGGGAGGAAGTGTTAGGTTTTTCAGGGAATATAAAGACTGACAAATCCCCAGGGCCTGATGGAATCTATCCCAGGCTGCTCAGGGAGACGAGAGATGAAATCTTTGTCTCGTCACTGGACACAGGTGAGGTCCCAGAGGATTGGAGGATAGCTAATGTGGTCCCGATATTTAAGAAGGGTAGAAAGGATAACCCGGGTAATTATAGGCCGGTGAGCTTGACGTCCGTGGTCGGGAAGTTGTTGGAGAGGATTCTTAGAGATAGGATGTATGCGCATTTAGAATGGAATAAACTCATTAACGATAGTCAGCATGGTTTTGTGAGAGGAAGGTCATGCCTCACTAACCTGGTGGAGTTTTCTGAAGAAGTGACTAGAATGGTTGACGAGGGAAGGGCCGTGGATGTTGTCTATATGGACTTTAGTAAAGCGTTTGACAAAGTCCCTCATGGTAGGTTGGTGCAAAAGGTTGGATCTCATGGGATAAAGGGGGAGGTGGCTAGATGGGTGGAGAACTGGCTTGGTCACAGAAGACAGAGGGTGGTAGTGGAAGGGTCTTTTTCTGGCTGGGGCCCTGGTGGGGGCCTGGAATGTGCTGCCGGGCAAGGTGGTGGAGGCGGACACACTGGGAACATTTAAGACTTATCTAGATAGCCACATGAATGGAGCGGGAATGGAGGGATACAAAAGAATGGTCTACATAGAACATAGAACATTACAGCGCAGAACAGGCCCTTCGGCCCACGATGTTGCACCGACCAGTTAAAATAAAAAATAAAAAAAACTGTGACCCTCCAACCTAAACCAATTTCTTTTCGTCCATGAACCTATCTACGGATCTCTTAAATGCCCCCAAACTAGGCGCATTTACTACTGATGCTGGCAGGGCATTCCAATCCCTCACCACCCTCTGGGTAAAGAACCTACCCCTGACATCGGTTCTATAACTACCCCCCCTCAATTTAAAGCCATGCCCCCTCGTGCCGGATTTCTCCATCAGAGGAAAAAGGCTATCACTATCCACCCTATCTAAACCTCTAATCATCTTATATGTTTCAATAAGATCCCCTCTTAGCCGCCGCCTTTCCAGCGAAAACAATCCCAAATCCCTCAGCCTCTCCTCATAGGATCTCCCCTCCATACCAGGCAACATCCTGGTAAACCTCCTCTGCACCCTCTCCAAAGCCTCCACATCCTTCCTGTAATGTGGGGACCAGAACTGCACACAGTACTCCAAGTGCGGCCGCACCAGAGTTGTGTACAGTTGCAACATAACGCTACGACTCCTAAATTCAATCCCCCTACCAATAAACGCCAAGACACCATATGCCTTCTTAACAACCTTATCTACTTGATTCCCAACTTTCAGGGATCTATGCACACATACACCTAGATCCCTCTGCTCCTCCACACTATTCAAAGTCCTCCCGTTAGCCCTATACTCAACACATCTGTTATTCCTACCAAAGTGAATTACCTCACACTTCTCCGCATTAAACTCCATCCGCCACCTCTCGGCCCAACTTTGCAACCTGTCTAAGTCTTCCTGCAAACTACGACACCCTTCCTCACTGTCTACCACACCACCGACTTTGGTGTCATCAGCAAATTTGCTAATCCACCCAACTATACCCTCATCCAGATCATTAATAAATATTACAAACAGCAGTGGCCCCAAAACAGATCCCTGAGGTACACCACTTGTAACCGCACTCCATGATGAATATTTACTATCAACCACCACCCTCTGTTTCCTATCCGCTAGCCAATTCCTGATCCAATTTCCTAGATCACCCCCAATCCCATACATCTGCATTTTCTGCAGAAGCCTACCATGGTGAACCTTATCAAACGCCTTACTAAAATCCATATATACCACGTCCACTGCCTTGCCCCCATCCACCTCCTTGGTCACTTTCTCAAAAGTTTGGACCAGGGAGCGGCGCGGGTTTGGAGGGCCGAAGGGCCTGTTCCTGTGCTGTATTGGTCTTTGTTCTTTGTTCTAGGAATTGAACCCGGGGTCCCTGGCACTGTGAGGCAGCAGCACTAACCACTGTGGCACCGTGCCGCTCCCACATGTTAATTGCTTTACATAGGCACGGTTTTAAAGGATTGTCCTGAGGTTATGCCCTTTGGTTCTAGTTTTTCCTACGAGTGGAAACATCCTCTCCACATCCACTCTATCCAGGCCTCGCAGTATCCTGTAAGTTTCAATAAGATCCCCCCTCATCCTTCTCAACTCCAATGAGTACAGACCCAGAGTCCTCAACTGTTCCTCATACGACAAGCTCTTCATTCCAGGGATCATTCTTGTGAACCTCCTCTGGACCCTTTCCAAGACCGGCACATCCTTCCTTATATATGGGGCCCAAAACTGCTCACAATACTCCAAATGTGGTCTGACCAGAGCCTTATACAGCCTCAGAGGTACATCCCTGCTCTTGTATTCTAGCCCTCTCGACATGAATACTAACATTGCATTTGCCTTCCTAACTGCCGACTGAACCCGCACGTTAACCTTAAGAGAATCTTGAACATTGACTCCCAAGTCCTTTTGTGTTCCTGATTTCCGAAGCATTTCCCCATTTAGAAAATAGTTTATGCCTCCATTCCTCCTTCCGAAGTGCATAACCTCACACTTTCCCACATTGTATTCCATCTGCCACTTCTTTGCCCACTCTCCTAACCTGTCCAAGTCCTTCTGCAGCCCCCCTGCTTCCTCAATACTACCTGTCCCTCTACATATCTTTGTATCATCTGCAAATTTAGCAACAGTGCCTTCAGTTCCTTCCTCCAAATCGTTAATGTATATTGTGAAAAGTTGTGGTCCCAGCACCACAACTATGTGGTCATGGGACAACAAATATCCTTGGATATTTAGATCCCAGCCCTGATCCCCTTGCAGCCACGTCTCTGTGATGCCCACAACATCGTACCGGCCAATTTCAATGTGCACAACAAGCTCATTTACCTTGTTCTGTATACTGCGCACATTTAGGTCCAACACCCTCAGTCCTGTACTGACCACCTCCCGTCTCATACTTGTCAATCTTTTGCTCTGCCTGAGGTTAGATTCCTGCCACCTTCTATACTCTCTGCTCTATTACGTGGTCTGGAAACTTTACTAACCTCTCCTGAGCCCTCGGCTCCTTTGACGAGTTGAAAGTCCTCATCAATAACCTGCACTTCTACCCTCTCCTTTAACTTTGAGTTTCTAATTCTCCAGACAACTGAACCCTCTTCCACACTATTTAGTTTAAAGCCCGGTCTACAATTCGCCAGGACTCTGGTTCCAGCATGATTCAGATGAAAACCGTTCCATCAGAACAGGTCCCCTCTTCCCCAATTCTGGTGCCAAAGTCCCATGAATTCAAACCCCTTCCTCCCACACCAATCTTTGAGCCACGCATTTACCTCCTTAATCTTATTGCCCCTGCGCCAATTCGCTCATGGCTCAGGCAGTAATCCAGAGATTATTACCTTTTTGGTTCTGCTTTTTAATTTAGCTCCGAGCTGTTCGTACTCCCTTAGCGGAACCTCTGTTCCTGTTCTACCTACGTCATTGGTACCTATGTGGACCACGACAACTGGGTCTGTACCCTCCCACTCCAAGTTCCTCTGCAGCCCAGATGAGATATCCTGAACCCGAGCACCAGGCAGGCAACACAACCTTCGGGATTCTCGATCCTGGTCACAGAGAACAGTGTCAATGCCCCTAACTATTCTATCCCCAATTATGAATACATTTCTTTTTTCTCCCCCCTCTTGAACAGCTCCCTGTACCACGGTGCCGAGGTCAGTTTGCTCATCCTCCCTGCAGTTCCCGTCCACACAGGGAGCAAGAATCTCCAACCTGTTGGACAAGTTCAGGGACTGAGGCTCCTGCAACCCTACCTCCTGGATCCCTCTACCTGCCTCACTCGCAGCCACACCCTCCTGTCCATGACCACTAGCCGAATTCAAGATATTTAGTCTAAGGGATGTGACTGCCTCCTGGAACACAGAGTCCAGGTATCTCTCCCCGTCCCTGATGTGTCGCAGTGTCTGAATCTCAGAATCCAGCTCATCAACCCGGAGCCGGAGTTCCTCAAGCAACCAACACTGACTACAGACATGCTCACTGGGAACCACAATGGGGTCCACCAGCTCCCACATCAAGCATGAAGAGCACATCAGCTGACACTCCATCTCTATTCTATTGAATTAGTTTTTAATTTTTTAATTTAAACTTTTTTTATTATATATCTCCTTAATACCTCACTCTCAATGCAATTTCTAACCAGTAATTTCAATGGATTTTCAAATTTAGTGCAGCTACCTGTTAGCCAATCAAATCACAGCACTCACTCTCCCTTACTGACCAATCATCAATCTCCCTTACTGACCAATCAGCACGGTCCCTTACTGACCAATCAGCATGATTCCTTACTGACCAATCAGCACTCTCCTTTATATAAGAACATAAGAACTAGGAGCAGGAGTAGGCCATCTGGCCCCTCGAGCCTGCTCCGCCATTCAATAAGATCATGGCTGATCTTTTTGTGGACTCGGCTCCACTTACCCGCCTGCTCACCATAGCCCTTAATTCCTTTACTGTTCAAAAATTTATCTATCCTTGCCTGAACAACATTCAGTGAGGTAGCCTCAACTGCTTCACTGGGCAGGGAATTCCACAGATTGACAACCCTTTGAAGAAGTTCCTCCTCAACTCAGTCCTAAATCTGCTTCCCCTTATTTTGAGGCTATGCCCCCTAGTTCTAGTTTCACCCGCCAGTGGAAACAACTTCCCTGCTTCTATCTTATCTATTTCCTTCATAATCTTATATGTTTCAATAAGATCTCCCCTCATTCTTTTGAATTCCAATGAATATAGCCCCAGTCTACTCAGAATCTCCTCATAAGCCAACACTCTCAACTCTGGAATCAACCTAGTGAATCTCCTCTGTACCCCCTCCAGTGCCAGTATATCCTTTCTCAAGTAAGGAGACCAAAACTGAACACAGTACTCCAGGTGAGGCCTCACCAGCACCTTATACAGCTGCAACATAACCTCGCTGTTTTTAAACTCCATCCCTCTAGCAATGAAGGACAAAATTCCATTTGCCTTCTTAATGTGGTCTATATGGACTTCAGCAAGGCGTTCGATAAGGTCCCCCATGCAAGACTTCTTGAGAAAGTGAGAGGGCATGGGATCCAAGGGGCTGTTGTCTTGTGGATCCAGAACTGGCTTGCCTGCAGAAGGCAGAGAGTGGCTGTGGAGGGGTCTTTCTCTGCATGGAGGTCAGTGACCAGTGGAGTGCCCCAGGGATCTGTTCTGGGACCCTTGCTGTTTGTCATTTTCATAAATGACCTGGATGAGGAAGTGGAGGGATGGGTTGGTAAGTTTGCTGACGACACCAAGGTAGGTGGTGTTGTGGATAGTTTGGAGGGATGTCAGAAGTTGCAGCGAGACATAGATAGAATGCAAGACTGGGCGGAGAAGTGGCAGATGGACTT
Source organism: Mustelus asterias (assembly GCF_964213995.1). Taxonomy (NCBI): domain Eukaryota; kingdom Metazoa; phylum Chordata; class Chondrichthyes; order Carcharhiniformes; family Triakidae; genus Mustelus; species Mustelus asterias. The sequence goes on along the minus strand of NC_135802.1, from coordinate 3,307,633 downwards.
CAACCCGGATAAGTGTGTGGTGATCCATTTTGGCAGATCCAATGGGATGAAGCAGCAGTATAATATGAAGGGTACCATTCTTAGCAGTGTAGAGGATCAGAAGGACCTTGGGGTCCGGGTCCATAGGACTCTTAAATCGGCCTCGCAGGTGGAGGATGCGGTCAAGAAGGCGTACGGCGTACTGGCCTTCATTAATCGAGGGATTGAGTTTAGGAGTCGGGAGATAATGCTGCAGCTTTATAGGACCCTGGTTAGACCCCACTTGGAGTACTGCGCGCAGTTCTGGTCACCTCATTACAGGAAAGATGTTGAAGCCATTGAAAGGGTGCAGAGGAGATTTACAAGGATGTTGCCTGGATTGGGGGGCATGCCTTATGAGGATAGGTTGAGGGAGCTTGGTCTCTTCTCCCTGGAGAGACGAAGGATGAGAGGTGACCTGATAGAGGTTTACAAGATGTTGAGAGGTCTGGATAGGGTAGACTCTCAGAGGCTATTTCCAAGGGCTGAAATGGTTGCTACGAGAGGACACAGGTTTAAGGTGCTGGGGGGTAGGTACAGAGGAGATGTCAGGGGTAAGTTTTTCACTCAGAGGGTGGTGGGTGAGTGGAATCGGCTGACGTCGGTGGTGGTGGAGGCAAACTCGTTGGGGTCTTTTAAGAGACTTCTGGATGAGTACATGGGATTTAATGGGATTGAGGGCTATAGATAGGCCTAGAGGTGGGGATGTGATCGGCGCAACTTGTGGGCCGAAGGGCCTGTTTGTGCTGTGGCTTTCTATGTTCTATGTTCTATAATTACCTGCTGCATCTGCAAACCAACTCCTTGAGATTCTTGCACAAGGACACCCAGGTCCCTCTGCACAACAGCATGCTGCAATTTTTTACCATTTAAATAATAGCCCATTTTGCTGTTATTCCTACCAAAATGGATGACCTCACATTTACCAACATTGTACTCCATCTGCCCGACCCTCGCCCACTCACTTAGACTATCTATATCCCTTTGCAGACTTTCAGCGTCCTCTGCACACTTTGCTCTGCCACCCACCTTAGTGTCATCTGCAAATTTTGACAAACTACACTTGGTCCCCAACTCCAAATCATCTATGTAAATTGTAAACAATTGCGGTCCCAACACTGATCCCTGAGGCACACCACTAGTCACTGATCGCCAACCAGAAAAACACCCATTTACCCCCACTCTTTGCCTTCTGTTAGTTAACTAATCCTCTATCCATGCTAATACATTACCCGTAACACCGTGCACCTTTATCTTCTGTAGCAGTCTTTGGTGCGGCACCTTGTCAAATGCCTTCTGGAAATCCAGACACACCACATCCACAGGTTCCCCATTGTCCACTGCACATGTAATGTTCTCAAAGAATTCCACCAAATTAGTCAAACATGACCTGCCCTTCATGAACCCATGCTGCGTCTTACCAATGGGACAATTTATATCCAGATGTCTCGCTGTTTCTTCCTTGATGATAGATTCAAGCATTTTCCCTCCGACAGAAGTTAAGCGAACCGGCCTATAGTTACCGGCCTTTTGTCTACCTCCTTTTTGAAACAGTGGCGTCACATTTGCTGTTTTCCAATCTGCGGGAACCACCCCAGAGTCCAGCGAATTTTGGTAAATTACCACGAGTGCATTTGCTATTTCTCCCGCCATCTCTTTTAGTACCCTGGGATGCATTCCATCAGGACCAGGAGACTTGTCTACCTTTAGCCCCATTAACTTGCCCAACACGACCTCTTTCGTGATAATGATAGTTTCTTGTCCTCACCTGCCATAGCCTTCCTGTCATCAATTTTTGGCATGTTATTTGTGTTTTCCACTGTGAAGACCGACACAAAATACCTGTTCAATGCCTCAGCCATTTTCTCATTTCCAGTTATTACATCCCCCTTCTCATCCTCTAAAGGACCAATGTTTACTTTTGCTGACCAATCAGCACTATCCCTTATTGACTAAACAGCACTCTCTCTTACTGACCAATCAGCACTCTCCCTTACTGACCAATCAGCACTCTCCCTTGTGGATTCTGCTGCTTGTTTCACCTAACTCCTGTTTCCACTCCAACAGCAGTATTGGGATAGATATTCCTTAATCCCCAATCACTGCCCATTGGGAATGACTGTCCATTGGGATAATCACTGTCAATTGGGAATGACTGTCCATTGGGAATGACTGTCCATTGGGAATCACTGTTCATTGGGATCACTTTCCATTGGGAATCACTGTCCATTGGGGTAATCACTGTCCAATGGTATAATCACTGTCCATTGGGAAAATCACTGTTGATTGGGATAATCACTGTCCATAGAGGATAATCACTGTCCATTGGAAAAATCACTGTCCATTGGGATAATCACTGTCCATTGGGATAATCACTGTCCATTGGGAATCACTGCCCATTGGAATCACTGTCCATTGGGAATCACTGTCCATTGGGAATCACTGTCCATTGGGAGAATCACTGTCCATTGGGATAATCACTGTCCATTGGGAATCACTGTCCATTGGGGTAATCACTATCCATTGGGATAATTACTGTCCATTGGGATAATCACTGTCCATTGGGAATCACTGTCCATTGGGATAATCACTGTCCATAGGGATAATCACTGTCCATTGGGATAATCACTGTCCATTGGGAATCACCGTCCATTGGGATAATCACTGTCCATAGAGATAATGACTGTTCAATGGGATAATCACTGCCAATTCGGATAATTACTGTCAATTGGAAGAATCACTGTCCATTGGGATAATCACTGTCCATTGGGAATCACTGTCCATTGGGAATCACTGTACATTGGGATAATCACTGTCCATTGGGAGAATCACTGCCATTGGGGTAATCTCTGGCCTTTGGGAGAATCACTGTCCATTGGGATAATCACTGTCCATTGGGATAATCACTGTCCATTGGGAGAATCACTGTCCATTGGGGTAATCTCTGGCCATTGGGATAATCACTGTGCATTGGGAATCACTGTCAATTGGAAAAATCACTGTCCATTGGGAATCACTGTCCATTGGGAATCACTGTCCATTGGGATCATCACTGTCCATTGGGAATCACTGTCCATTGGGATAATCACTGTCCATTGGGAGAATCACTGTCCATTGGGATAATCACTGTCCATTGAGAATCACTGTCCATTGGGAGAATCACTGTCCATTGGGACTCACTGTCCATTGGGATAATCATTGTCCATTGGGAATCACTGTCCATTGGGAATCACTGTTCATTGGGATAATCACTGTCCATTGGGAATCACTGTTCATTGGGAATGACTGTCCATTTGGAATGACTGCTCATTGGGATCACTTTCCATTGGGAATCACTGTCCAATGGGATAATCACTGTCCATTGGGATAATCACTGTGCATTGGGATTTTCACTGTCCAAGGGTAAAATCACTGTCCATTGGGAGAATCACTGTTGATTGGGATAATCACTGTCCATTGGGAATCACTGTCCATTGGGATAATCACTGTCCATTGGGATAATCACTGTCCATTGGGATAATCACTGTCCATTGGGAGAATCACTGTCCATTGGGATAATCACTGTCCATTGGGATAATCACTGTCCATTGGGAGAATCACTGTCCATTGGGGTAATCTCTGGCCATTGGGATAATCACTGTCCATTGGGAGAATCACTGTCCATTGGGATAATCACTGTCCATTGGGGGAATCACTGTGCATTGGGAATCACTGTCAATTGGAAAAATCACTGTCCATTGGGAATCACTGTCCATTGGGAATCACTGTCCATTGGGATAATCACTGTCCATTGGGATAATCACTGTCCATTGGGATAATCACTGTCCATTGGGATAATCACTGTCCATTGGGAGAATCACTGTCCATTGGGCCTCACTGTCCATTGGGATAATCATTGTCCATTGGGAATCACTGTCCATTGGAAATCACTGTTCATTGGGAATGACTGTCCATTGGGATAATCACTGTCCATTGGGATAATCACTGTCCATTGGGAGAATCACTGTCCATTGGGATAATCACTGTCCACTGGGATAATCACTGTCCATTGGGAGAATCACTGTCCATTGGGGTAATCTCTGGCCATTGGGATAATCACTGTCCATTGGGAGAATCACTGTCCATTGGGATAATCACTGTCCATTGGGAGAATCACTGTGCATTGGGAATCACTGTCAATTGGAAAAATCACTGTCCATTGGGAATCACTGTCGATTGGGAATCACTGTCCATTGGGATAATCACTGTCCATTGGGAATCACTGTCCATTGGGATAATCACTGTCCATTGGGAGAATCACTGTCCATTGGGAGAATCACTGTCCATTGGGACTCACTGTCCATTGGGATAATCATTGTCCATTGGGAATCACTGTCCATTGGGAATCACTGATCATTGGGAATGACTGTCCATTGGGAATGACTGTCCATTTGGAATCACTGTTCATTGGGATCACTTTCCATTGGGAATCACTGTCCAATGGGATAATCACTGTCCATTGGGATAATCACTGTGCATTGGTATTTTCACTGTCCAATGGTAAAATCACTGTCCATTGGGAGAATCACCTTTGATTGGGATAATCACTGTCCATTGGGAATCACTGTCCATTGGGATAATCACTGTCCATTGGGATAATCACTGTCCATTGGGATAATCACTGTCCATTGGGAGAATCACTGTCCATTGGGATAATCACTGCCCATTGAGAATCACAGTCCATTGGGGTAATCACTGTCCATTGGGAATCACTGTCCATTGGGAATCACTGTCCATTGGGATCATCACTGTCCATTGGGAATCACTGTCCATTGGGATAATCACTGTCCTTTGGGAGAATCACTGTCCATTGGGATAATCACTGTCCATTGAGAATCACTGTCCATTGGGAGAATCACTGTCCATTGGAACTCACTGTCCATTGGGATAATCATTGTCCATTGGGAATCACTGTTCATTGGGATAATCACTGTCCATTGGGAATCACTGTTCATTGGGAATGACTGTCCATTTGGAATGACTGCTCATTGGGATCACTTTCCATTGGGAATCACTGTCCAATGGGATAATCACTGTCCATTGGGATAATCACTGTGCATTGGGATTTTCACTGTCCAATGGTAAAATCACTGTCCATTGGGAGAATCACTGTTGATTGGGATAATCACTGTCCATTGGGAATCACTGTCCATTGGGATAATCACTGTCCATTGGGAAATTCACTGTCCATTGGGATCATCACTGTCCATTGGGAGAATCACCGTCCATTGGGATAATCACTGTCCATTGGGATAATCACTGTCCATTGGGAGAATCACTGTCCATTGGGAGAATCACTGTGCATTGGGAATCACTGTCAATTGGAAAAATCACTGTCCATTGGGAATCACTGTCCATTGGGAATCACTGTCCATTGGGATAATCACTGTCCATTGGGAATCACTGTCCATTGGGATAATCACTGTCCATTGGGAGAATCACTGTCCATTGGGAGAATCACTGTCCATTGGGACTCACTGTCCATTGGGATAATCATTGTCCATTGGAAATCACTGTCCATTGGGAATCACTGTTCATTGGGAATGACTGTCCATTGGGAATGACTGTCCATTTGGAATCACTGCTCATTGGGATCACTTTCCATTGGGAATCACTGTCCAATGGGATAATCACTGTCCATTGGGATAATCACTGTGCATTGGGATTTTCACTGTCCAATGGTAAAATCACTGTCCATTGGGAGAATCACTGTTGATTGGGATAATCACTGTCCATTGGGAATCACTGTCCATTGGGATAATCACTGTCCATTGGGATAATCACTGTCCATTGGGATAATCACTGTCCATTGGGAGAATCACTGTCCATTGGGGTAATCACTGTCCATTGGGAATCACTGTGCATTGGAATCACTCTCCATTGGGATAATCACTGTCCATTGGTAATCACTGTCCATTGGGAATCACTGTCCATTGGGAATCACTGTCCATTGGGAATCACCGTGCATTGTGTGAATCACTGTCCATTGGGAGTCACTGTCCATTGGGAATCACTGTCCATTGGGATAATCACTGTCCATTGGGAGAATCACTGTCCATTGGGAGAATCACTGTCCATTGGGAATCACTGTCCATTGGGAGAATCACTGTCCATTGGGACTCACTGTCCATTGGGATAATCATTGTCCATTGGGAATGACTGTCCATTGGGAATGACTGTCCATTTGGAATGACTGCTCATTGGGATCACTTTCCATTGGGAATCACTGTCCAATGGGATAATCACTGTCCATTGGGATAATCACTGTGCATTGGAATTTTCACTGTCCAATGGTAAAATCACTGTCCATTGGGAGAATCACTGTTGATTGGGATAATCACTGTCCATTGGGAATCACTGTTCATTGGGATAATCACTGTCCATTGGGAGAATCACTGTCCATTGGGATAATCACTGTCCATTGGGAATCACTGTCCATTGGGAATCACTGTCCATTGGGAATCACTGTCCATTGGGGTAATCACTGGCCATTGGGATAATCACTATCCATTGGGAGAATCACTGTCCATTGGGAGAATCACTGTCCATTGGGATAATCACTGTCCATTGGGATAATCACTGTTCAATGGGATAATCACTGTCCATTCGGATAATTACTGTCCAGTGGGAGAATCACTGTCCATTGGTGTAATCTCTGGCCATTGGGATAATCACTGTCCATTGGGAATCACTGTTCATTGGGAATGACTGTCCATTGGGAATGACTGTCCATTGGGAATCACTGTTCATTGGGATCACTTTCCATTGGGAATCACTGTCCATTGGGATAATCACTGTCCATTGGGAATCACTGTCCATTGGGATAATCACTGACCATTGGGATAATGGTCCATAGGACTCTTAAATCGGCCTCGCAGGTGGAGGATGCGGTCAAGAAGGCGTATGGCGTACTAGCCTTCATTAATCGAGGGATTGAGTTTAGGAGTCGGGAGATAATGCTGCAGCTTTATAGGACCCTGGTTAGACCCCACTTGGAGTACTGCGCGCAGTTCTGGTCACCTCATTACAGGAAAGATGTTGAAGCCATTGAAAGGGTGCAGAGGAGATTTACAAGGATGTTGCCTGGATTGGGGGGCATGCCTTATGAGGATAGGTTGAGGGAGCTTGGTCTCTTCTCCCTGGAGAGACGAAGGATGAGAGGTGACCTGATAGAGGTTTACAAGATGTTGAGAGGTCTGGATAGGGTAGACTCTCAGAGGCTATTTCCAAGGGCTGAAATGGTTGCTACGAGAGGACACAGGTTTAAGGTGCTGGGGGGTAGGTACAGGGGGGATGTCAGGGGTAAGTTTTTCACTCAGAGGGTGGTGGGTGAGTGGAATCGGCTGACGTCGGTGGTGGTGGAGGCAAACTCGTTGGGGTCTTTTAAGAGACTTCTGGATGAGTACATGGGATTTAATGGGATTGAGGGCTATAGATAGGCCTAGAGGTGGGGATGTGATCGGCGCAACTTGTGGGCCGAAGGGCCTGTTTGTGCTGTGACTTTCTATGTTCTATGTTCTATGTTCTATAATCACTGTCCATTGGGAATGACTGTCCATTGGGAATCACTGTTCATTGGGATCACTTTCCATTGGGAATCACTGTCCATTGGGATAATCACTGTCCATTGGGAATCACTGTCCATTGGGATAATCACTGACCATTGGGATAATCACTGTCCATTGGGATAATCACTGTCCATTGGGAGAATCACTGTCCATTGGGATAATCACTGTCCATTGGGGTAATCACTGTCCATTAGGAATCACTGTCCATTGGGGTAATCACTGTCCATTGGGAATCACTGTCCATTGGAATCACTGTCCATTGGGATAATCACTGTCCATTGGTAATCACTGTCCATTGGAATCACTGTCCATTGGGATAATCACTGTCCATTGGTAATCACTGTCCATTGGGAATTACTGTCCATTGGGAGAATCACTGTCCATTGTGAATTACTGTGCATTGGGAGAATCACTGTCCATTGGGAATCACTGTCCATTGGGATAATCACTGTCCATTGAGAGAATCACTGTCCATTGGGGTAATCTCTGGCCATTGGGATAATCACTGTGCATTGGGAATCACTGTCAATTGGAAAAATCACTGTCCATTGGGTATCACTGTCCATTGGGAATCACTGTCCATTGGGATCATCACTGTCCATTGGTAGAATCACTGTCCATTGGGATAATCACTGTCCATTGAGAATCACTGTCCATTGGGAGAATCACTGTCCATTGGGACTCACTGTCCATTGGGATAATCATTGTCCATTGGGAATCACTGTCCATTGGGTATCACTGTTCATTGGGATAATCACTGTCCATTGGGATAATCACTGTGCATTGGGATTTTCACTGTCCAATGGTAAAATCACTGTCCATTGGGATAATCACTGTCCATTGGGATAATCACTGTCCATTGGGAGAATCACTGTCCATTGGGGTAATCTCTGGCCATTGGGCCTCACTGTCCATTGGGATAATCATTGTCCATTGGGAATCACTGTCCATTGGAAATCACTGTTCATTGGGAATGACTGTCCATTGGGATAATCACTGTCCATTGGGATAATCACTGTCCATTGGGAGAATCACTGTCCATTGGCATAATCACTGTCCATTGGGATAATCACTGTCCATTGGGAGAATCACTGTCCATTGGGGTAATCTCTGGCCATTGGGATAATCACTGTCCATTGGGAGAATCACTGTCCATTGGGATAATCACTGTCCATTGAGAGAATCACTGTGCATTGGGAATCACTGTCAATTGGAAAAATCACTGTCCATTGGGAATCACTGTCGATTGGGAATCACTGTCCATTGGGATAATCACTGTCCATTGGGAATCACTGTCCATTGGGATAATCACTGTCCATTGGGAGAATCACTGTCCATTGGGAGAATCATTGTCCATTGGGACTCACTGTCCATTGGGATAATCATTGTCCATTGGGAATCACTGTCCATTGGGAATCACTGTTCATTGGGAATGACTGTCCATTGGGAATGACTGTCCATTTGGAATCACTGTTCATTGGGAATCACTGTCGATTGGGAATCACTGTCCATTGGGATAATCACTGTCCATTGGGAATCACTGTCCATTGGGATAATCACTGTCCATTGGGAGAATCACTGTCCATTGGGAGAATCACTGTCCATTGGGACTCACTGTCCATTGGGATAATCATTGTCCATTGGGAATCACTGTACATTGGGAATCACTGTTCATTGGGAATGACTGTCCATTGTGAATGACTGTCCATTTGGAATCACTGTTCATTGGGATCACTTTCCATTGGGAATCACTGTCCAATGGGATAATCACTGTCCATTGGGATAATCACTGTGCATTGGGATTTTCACTGTCCAATGGTAAAATCACTGTCCATTGGGAGAATCACCTTTGATTGGGATAATCACTGTCCATTGGGAATCACTGTCCATTGGGATAATCACTGTCCATTGGGATAATCACTGTCCATTGGGATAATCACTGTCCATTGGGAGAATCACTGTCCATTGGGATAATCACTGCCCATTGAGAATCACAGTCCATTGGGGTAATCACTGTCCATTGGGAATCACTGTCCATTGGGAATCACTGTCCATTGGGATCATCACTGTCCATTGGGAATCACTGTCCATTGGGATAATCACTGTCCATTGGGAGAATCACTGTCCATTGGGATAATCACTGTCCATTGAGACTCACTGTCCATTGGGATAATCATTGTCCATTGGGAATCACTGTTCATTGGGATAATCACTGTCCATTGGGAATCACTGTTCATTGGGAATGACTGTCCATTTGGAATGACTGCTCATTGGGATCACTTTCCATTGGGAATCACTGTCCAATGGGATAATCACTGTCCATTGGGATAATCACTGTGCATTGGGATTTTCACTCTCCAATGGTAAAATCACTGTCCATTGGGAGAATCACTGTTGATTGGGATAATCACTGTCCATTGGGAATCAGTGTCCATTGGGATAATCACTGTCCATTGGGAAATTCACTGTCCATTGGGATAATCACTGTCCATTGGGAGAATCACTGTCCATTGGGATAATCACTGTCCATTGGGATAATCACTGTCCATTGGGAGAATCACTGTCCATTGGGGTAATCTTTGGCCATTGGGATAATCACTGTCCATTGGTAGAATCACTGTCCATTGGGAGAATCACTGTCCATTGGGAGAATCACTGTCCATTGGGACTCACTGTCCATTGGGATAATCATTGTCCATTGGGAATCACTGTCCATTGGGAATCACTGTTCATTGGGATAATCACTGTCCATTGGGATAATCACTGTGCATTGGGATTTTCACTGTCCAATGGTAAAATCACTGTCCATTGGGATAATCACTGTCCATTGGGATAATCACTGTCCATTGGGAGATTCACTTTCCATTGGGGTAATCTCTGGCCATTGGGCCTCACTGTCCATTGGGATAATCATTGTCCATTGGGAATCACTGTCCATTGGAAATCACTGTTCATTGGGAATGACTGTCCATTGGGATAATCACTGTCCATTGGGATAATCACTGTCCATTGGGAGAATCACTGTCCATTGGGATAATCACTGTCCATTGGGATAATCACTGTCCATTGGGAGAATCACTGTCCATTGGGGTAATCTCTGGCCATTGGGATAATCACTGTCCATTGGGATAATCACTGTCCATTGGGAGAATCACTGTGCATTGGGAATCACTGTCAATTGGAAAAATCACTGTCCATTGGGAATCACTGTCGATTGGGAATCACTGTCCATTGGGATAATCACTGTCCATTGGGAATCACTGTCCATTGGGATAATCACTGTCCATTGGGAGAATCACTGTCCATTGGGAGAATCACTGTCCATTGGGACTCACTGTCCATTGGGATAATCATTGTCCATTGGGAATCACTGTCCATTGGGAATCACTGTTCATTGGGAATGACTGTCCATTGGGAATGACTGTCCATTTGGAATCACTGTTCATTGGGAATCACTGTCGATTGAGAATCACTGTCCATTGGGATAATCACTGTCCATTGGGATAATCACTGTCCATTGGGAGAATCACTGTCCATTGGGAGAATCACTGTCCATTGGGAGAATCACTGTCCATTGGGACTCACTGTCCATTGGGATAATCATTGTCCATTGGGAATCACTGTACATTGGGAATCACTGTTCATTGGGAATGACTGTCCATTGGGAATGACTGTCCATTTGGAATCACTGTTCATTGGGATCACTTTCCATTGGGAATCACTGTCCAATGGGATAATCACTGTCCATTGGGATAATCACTGTGCATTGGGATTTTCACTGTCCAATGGTAAAATCACTGTCCATTGGGAGAATCACCTTTGATTGGGATAATCACTGTCCATTGGGAATCACTGTCCATTGGGATAATCACTGTCCATTGGGATAATCACTGTCCATTGGGATAATCACTGTCCATTGGGAGAATCACTGTCCATTGGGATAATCACTGCCCATTGAGAATCACAGTCCATTGGGTTAATCACTGTCCATTGGGAATCACTGTCCATTGGGAATCACTGTCCATTGGGATCATCACTGTCCATTGGGAATCACTGTCCATTGGGATAATCACTGTCCATTGGGAGAATCACTATCCATTGGGATAATCACTGTCCATTGAGACTCACTGTCCATTGGGATAATCATTGTCCATTGGGAATCACTGTCCATTGGGATAATCACTGTCCATTGGGAGAATCACTGTCCATTGGGAGAATCACTGTCCATTGGGGTAATCTCTGGCCATTGGGCCTCACTGTCCATTGGGATAATCATTGTCCATTGGGAATCACTGTCCATTGGAAATCACTGTTCATTGGGAATGACTGTCCATTGGGATAATCACTGTCCATTGGGATAATCACTGTCCATTGGGAGAATCACTGTCCATTGGGATAATCACTGTCCATTGGGATAATCACTGTCCATTGGGAGAATCACTGTCCATTGGGGTATTCTCTGGCCATTGGGATAATCACTGTCCATTGGGAGAATCACTGTCCATTGGGATAATCACTGTCCATTGGGAGAATCACTGTGCATTGGGAATCACTGTCAATTGGAAAAATCACTGTCCATTGGGAATCACTGTCGATTGGGAATCACTGTCCATTGGGATAATCACTGTCCATTGGGAATCACTGTCCATTGGGATAATCACTGTCCATTGGGAGAATCACTGTCCATTGGGAGAATCACTGTCCATTGGGACTCACTGTCCATTGGGATAATCATTGTCCATTGGGAATCACTGTCCATTGGGAATCACTGTTCATTGGGAATGACTGTCCATTGGGAATGACTGTCCATTTGGAATCACTGTTCATTGGGAATCACTGTCGATTGGGAATTACTGTCCATTGGGATAATCACTGTCCATTGGGAATCACTGTCCATTGGGATAATCACTGTCCATTGGGAGAATCACTGTCCATTGGGACTCACTGTCCATTGGGATAATCATTGTCCATTGGGAATCACTGTACATTGGGAATCACTGTTCATTGGGAATGACTGTCCATTGTGAATGACTGTCCATTTGGAATCACTGTTCATTGGGATCACTTTCCATTGGGAATCACTGTCCAATGGGATAATCACTGTCCATTGGGATAATCACTGTGCATTGGGATTTTCACTGTCCAATGGTAAAATCACTGTCCATTGGGAGAATCACCTTTGATTGGGATAATCACTGTCCATTGGGAATCACTGTCCATTGGGATAATCACTGTCCATTGGGATAATCACTGTCCATTGGGATAATCACTGTCCATTGGGAGAATCACTGTCCATTGGGATAATCACTGCCCATTGAGAATCACAGTCCATTGGGGTAATCACTGTCCATTGGGAATCACTGTCCATTGGGAATCACTGTCCATTGGGATCATCACTGTCCATTGGGAATCACTGTCCATTGGGATAATCACTGTCCATTGGGAGAATCACTGTCCATTGGGATAATCACTGTCCATTGAGACTCACTGTCCATTGGGATAATCATTGTCCATTGGGAATCACTGTTCATTGGGATAATCACTGTCCATTGGGAATCACTGTTCATTGGGAATGACTGTCCATTTGGAATGACTGCTCATTGGGATCACTTTCCATTGGGAATCACTGTCCAATGGGATAATCACTGTCCATTGGGATAATCACTGTGCATTGGGATTTTCACTCTCCAATGGTAAAATCACTGTCCATTGGGAGAATCACTGTTGATTGGGATAATCACTGTCCATTGGGAATCACTGTCCATTGGGATAATCACTGTCCATTGGGAAATTCACTGTCCATTGGGATAATCACTGTCCATTGGGAGAATCACTGTCCATTGGGATAATCACTGTCCATTGGGATAATCACTGTCCATTGGGAGAATCACTGTCCATTGGGGTAATCTTTGGCCATTGGGATAATCACTGTCCATTGGTAGAATCACTGTCCATTGGGATAATCACTGTCCATTTGGGAGAATCACTGTCCATTGGGAATCACTGTTGATTGGGAATCACTGTCCATTGGGATAATCGCTGTCCATTGGGAATCACTGTCCATTGGGATAATCACTGTCCATTGGGAGAATCACTGTCCATTTGGAGAATCACTGTCCATTGGGACTCACTGTCCATTGGGATAATCATTGTCCATTGGGAATCACTGTCCATTGGGAATCACTGTTCATTGGGAATGACAGTCCATTGGGAATGACTGTCCATTTGGAATCACTGTTCATTGGGATCACTTTCCATTGGGAATCACTGTCCAATGGGATAATCACTGTCCATTGGGATAATCACTGTGCATTGGGATTTTCACTGTCCAATGGTAAAATCACTGTCCATTGGGAGAATCACTGCTAATTGGGATAATCACTGTCCATTGGGAATCACTGTCCATTGGGATAATCACTGTCCATTGGGATAATCACTGTCCATTGGGATAATCACTGTCCATTGGGAGAATCACTGTCCATTGGGGTAATCACTGTCCATTGGGAATCACTGTGCATTGGAATCACTCTCCATTGGGATAATCACTGTCCATTGGTAATCACTGTCCATTGGGAATCACTGTCCATTGGGAATCACTGTCCATTGGGAATCACCGTGCATTGTGTGAATCACTGTCCATTGGGAGTCACTGTCCATTGGGAATCACTGTCCATTGGGATAATCACTGTCCATTGGGAGAATCACTGTCCATTGGGAGAATCACTGTCCATTGGGAATCACTGTCCATTGGGAGAATCACTGTCCATTGGGACTCACTGTCCATTGGGATAATCATTGTCCATTGGGAATGACTGTCCATTGGGAATGACTGTCCATTTGGAATGACTGCTCATTGGGATCACTTTCCATTGGGAATCACTGTCCAATGGGATAATCACTGTCCATTGGGATAATCACTGTGCATTGGAATTTTCACTGTCCAATGGTAAAATCACTGTCCATTGGGAGAATCACTGTTGATTGGGATAATCACTGTCCATTGGGAATCACTGTTCATTGGGATAATCACTGTCCATTGGGAGAATCACTGTCCATTGGGAGAATCACTGTCCATTGGGAATCACTGTCCATTGGGAATCACTGTCCATTGGGATAATTACTATCCATTGGGAGAATCACTGTCCATTGGGAGAATCACTGTCCATTGGGAATCACTGTCCATTGGGGTAATCACTGGCCATTGGGATAATCACTATCCATTGGGAGAATCACTGTCCATTGGGAGAAACACTGTCCATTGGGATAATCACTGTCCATTGGAATCACTGTCCATTGGGATAATCACTGTTCAATGGGATAATCACTGTCCATTGGGATAATCACTGTTCAATGGGATAATCACTGTCCATTGGGATAATCACTGTCCATTGGGATAATCACTGTTCAATGTGATAATCACTGTCCATTGGGATAATCACTGTTCAATGGGATAATCACTGTCCATTGGGATAATCACTGTCCATTGGGAGAATCACTGTCCATTGGGATAATCACTGTCCATTGAGACTCACTGTCCATTGGGATAATCATTGTCCATTGGGAATCACTGTTCATTGGGATAATCACTGTCCATTGGGAATCACTGTTCATTGGGAATGACTGTCCATTTGGAATGACTGCTCATTGGGATCACTTTCCATTGGGAATCACTGTCCAATGGGATAATCACTGTCCATTGGGATAATCACTGTGCATTGGGATTTTCACTCTCCAATGGTAAAATCACTGTCCATTGGGAGAATCACTGTTGATTGGGATAATCACTGTCCATTGGGAATCACTGTCCATTGGGATAATCACTGTCCATTGGGAAATTCACTGTCCATTGGGATAATCACTGTCCATTGGGAGAATCACTGTCCATTGGGATAATCACTGTCCATTGGGATAATCACTGTCCATTGGGAGAATCACTGTCCATTGGGGTAATCTTTGGCCATTGGGATAATCACTGTCCATTGGTAGAATCACTGTCCATTGGGATAATCACTGTCCATTGGGAGAATCACTGTGCATTGGGAATCACTGTCAATTGGAAAAATCACTGTCCATTGGGAATCACTGTCGATTGGGAATCACTGTCCATTGGGATAATCACTGTCCATTGGGAATCACTGTCCATTGGGATAATCACTGTCCATTGGGAGAATCACTGTCCATTTGGAGAATCACTGTCCATTGGGACTCACTGTCCATTGGGATAATCATTGTCCATTGGGAATCACTGTCCATTGGGAATCACTGTTCATTGGGAATGACAGTCCATTGGGAATGACTGTCCATTTGGAATCACTGTCCATTGGGATAATCACTGTCCATTGGGAGAATCACTGTCCATTGGGAGAATCACTGTCCATTGGGAATCACTGTCCATTGGGAGAATCACTGTCCATTGGGACTCACTGTCCATTGGGATAATCATTGTCCATTGGGAATGACTGTCCATTGGGAATGACTGTCCATTTGGAATGACTGCTCATTGGGATCACTTTCCATTGGGAATCACTGTCCAATGGGATAATCACTGTCCATTGGGATAATCACTGTGCATTGGAATTTTCACTGTCCAATGGTAAAATCACTGTCCATTGGGAGAATCACTGTTGATTGGGATAATCATTGTCCATTGGGAATCACTGTTCATTGGGATAATCACTGTCCATTGGGAGAATCACTGTCCATTGGGAGAATCACTGTCCATTGGGAATCACTGTCCATTGGGAATCACTGTCCATTGGGATAATCACTATCCATTGGGAGAATCACTGTCCATTGGGAGAATCACTGTCCATTGGGAATCACTGTCCATTGGGGTAATCACTGGCCATTGGGATAATCACTATCCATTGGGAGAATCACTGTCCATTGGGAGAAACACTGTCCATTGGGATAATCACTGTCCATTGGAATCACTGTCCATTGGGATAATCACTGTTCAATGGGATAATCACTGTCCATTGGGATAATCACTGTTCAATGGGATAATCACTGTCCATTGGGATAATCACTGTCCATTGGGATAATCACTGTTCAATGTGATAATCACTGTCCATTGGGATAATCACTGTTCAATGGGATAATCACTGTCCATTGGGATAATCACTGTTCAATGGGATAATCACTGTCCATTGGGATAATCACTGTTCAATGGGATAATCACTGTCCATTGGGATAATCACTGTCCATTCGGATAATTACTGTCCAGTGGGATAATCACTGTCCATTGGGAGAATCACTGTCCATTGGGATAATCACTGTCCATTGAGAATCACTGTCCATTGGGAGAATCACTGTCCATTGGGACTCACTGTCCATTGGGATAATCATTGTCCATTGGGAATCACTGTCCATTGGGAATCACTGTTCATTGGGATAATCACTGTCCATTGGGAATGACTGTCCATTGGGATAATCATTGTCCATTTGGAATCACTGTTCATTGGGACCACTTTCCATTGGGAATCACTGTCCAATGGGATAATCACTGTCCATTGGGATAATCACTGTGCATTGGGATTTTCATTGTCCAATGGTAAAATCACTGTCCATTGGGAATGACTGTCCATTGGGAATCACTGTTCATTGGGATCACTTTCCATTGGGAATCACTGTCCATTGGGATAATCACTGTCCATTGGGAATCACTGTCCATTGGGATAATCACTGACCATTGGGATAATCACTGTCCATTGGGATAATCACTGTCCATTGGGAGAATCACTGTCCATTGGGATAATCACTGTCCATTGGGGTAATCACTGTCCATTAGGAATCACTGTCCATTGGGGTAATCACTGTCCATTGGGAATCACTGTCCATTGGAATCACTGTCCATTGGGATAATCACTGTCCATTGGTAATCACTGTCCATTGGAATCACTGTCCATTGGGATAATCACTGTCCATTGGTAATCACTGTCCATTGGGAATTACTGTCCATTGGGAGAATCACAGTCCATTGGGAATTACTGTCCATTGGGAGAATCACTGTCCATTGGGATAATCACTGTCCATTGGGAATCACTGTCCATTGGGAGAATCACTGTCCATTGGGAGAATCACTGTCCATTGGGAATCACTGTCCAATGGGAATCACTGTCCATTGGGAATTACTGTCCATTGGGAATCACTGTCCATTGGGAGAATCACTGTCCATTGGGAGAATCACTGTCCATTGGTAATCACTGTCCATTGGGAATCACTGTCCATTGGGAATCACTGTCCAATGGGAATCACTGTCCATTGGGAGAATCACTGTCCATTGGGAATTACTGTCCATTGGGATAATTACTGTTCTAAGGGAATCACTGTCCATTGGGATAATTACTGTTCTTAGGGAATCACTGTCCTTTGGGAATCACTGTCCATTGGGAGAATCACTGTCCATTGGGAATCACTGTCCAATGGGAATCACTGTCCATTGGGAGAATCCCTGTCCATTGGGAATCACTGTCCATTGGGAATCACTGTCCATTGGGAATCACTGTCCATTGGGAGAATCACTGTCCATTGGGAATCACTGTCCAATGGGAATCACTGTCCATTGGGAGAATCACTGTCCATTGGGAATTACTGTCCATTGGGATAATTACTGTTCTAAGGGAATCACATGTCCATTGGGAATCACTGTCCATTGGGAATCACTGTCCATTGGGAATCACTGTCCATTGGGAGAATCACTGTCCATTGGGAATCACTGTCCAATGGGAATCACTGTCCATTGGGAGAATCACTGTCCATTGGGAATCACTGTCCATTGGGAGAATCACTGTCCATTGGGAATCACTGTCCAATGGGAATCACTGTCCATTGGGAGAATCACTGTCCATTGGGAATCACTGTCCATTGGGAATCACTGTCCATTGGGAGAATCACTGTCCAATGGGAATCACTGTCCATTGGGAATCACTGTCCATTGGGAGAATCACTGTCCAATGGGAATCACTGTCCATTGGGAGAATCACTGTCCATTGGGATAATTACTGTTCTTAGGGAATCACTGTCCATTGTGATTGGCTGTTTTGGGGGCAATCGGAGTGTCAAGCTTCCTGTTGATTGCTTGAGCTCCAGGTGACGACAGGAGGCTGCAGCCAATCCGCGAGAGCTGCTCCTATGGCCACGCCCCTAGGCGGTGCCTTTATTCAAAAAATGAGGGCGGGACTTGAAATGCGTCACTTGCGATTGAGCGGTTGCTAAGAGACGGCTGTGAACGGTGAGAAACATGGAGAGAGATTGGGAATAAAGAGATAGAGAGAGAGACCGAGAGAGAAATAGAGAGAGACTGGGATGGAGTGATAGAGACAGAGAGAGAGAGACTGGGATGGAGTGATAGAGACAGAGAGAGAGAGAGACTGAGATGGAGTGATAGAGACAGAGAGAGAGAGACTGGGATGGAGTAATAGAGACAGAGAGAGAGAGAGACTGGGATGGAGTGATAGAGACAGAGAGAGACTGGGATGGAGTGATAGAGACAGAGAGAGAGAGAGACTGGGATGGAGTGATAGAGACAGACAGAGAGGGAGAAACTGGGATGGAGTGATAGAGACAGAGAGAGAGAGACTGGGATGGAGTGATAGAGACAGAGAGAGAGAGAGACTGGGATGGAGTGATAGAGACAGAGAGAGAGAGAGACTGGGATGGAGTGATAGAGACAGAGAGAGAGAGACTGGGATGGAGTGATAGAGACAGAGAGAGAGAGAGACTGGGATGGAGTGATAGAGACAGAGAGAGAGAGAGACTGAGATGGAGTGATAGAGACAGAGAGAGAGAGACTGGGATGGAGTAATAGAGACAGAGAGAGAGAGAGACTGGGATGGAGTGATAGAGACAGAGAGAGACTGGGATGGAGTGATAGAGACAGAGAGAGAGAGAGACTGGGATGGAGTGATAGAGACAGACAGAGAGGGAGAAACTGGGATGGAGTGATAGAGACAGAGAGAGAGAGACTGGGATGGAGTGATAGAGACAGAGAGAGAGAGAGACTGGGATGGAGTGATAGAGACAGAGAGAGAGAGAGACTGGGATGGAGTGATAGAGACAGACAGAGAGGGAGAAACTGGGATGAAGTGATAGAGACAGACAGAGAGGGAGAAACTGGGATGGAGTGATAGAGACAGAGAGAGAGAGAGACTGGGATGGAGTGATAGAGACAGAGAGAGAGAGACTGGGATGGAGTGATAGAGACAGAGACAGAGAGAGACTGGGATGGAGTGATAGAGACAGACAGAGAGGGAGAAACTGGGATGAAGTGATAGAGACAGACAGAGAGGGAGAAACTGGGATGGAGTGATAGAGACAGAGAGAGAGAGTTAGGATGGAGTGATAGAGACAGAGAGAGAGAGACTGGGATGGAGTGATAGAGACAGAGAGAGAGAGACTGGGATGGAGTGATAGAGACAGAGAGAGAGAGTTAGGATGGAGTGATAGAGACAGAGAGAGAGAGACTGGGATGGAGTGATAGAGACAGAGAGAGAGAGACTGGGATGTAGTGATAGAGACAGAGACAGAGAGAGACTGGGATGGAGTGATCGAGCCAGAGAGAGAGAGAGAGAGACTGGGATGGAGTGATAGAGACAGAGAGAGGCTGGGATGGAGTGATAGAGACAGAGAGAGAGAGACTGGGATGGAGTGATAGAGTAAGAAGTTTAACAACACCAGGTTAAAGTCCAACAGGTTTATTTGGTAGCAAAAGCCACACAAGCTTTTGGAGCTGCAAGCCCCTTCTTCAGGTGAGTGGGAATTCTGTTCACAAGCAGAGCATATAAAGACACAAACTCAATTTACATGAATAATGGTTGGAATGCGAATACTTACAACTAATCAAGTCTTTAAGAAACAAAACAACATGAGTGGAGAGAGCATCAAGTCAGGCTAAAAAGATGTGTATTGTCTCCAGACAAGACAGCCAGTGAAACTCTGTGGGGGTTACAAATAGTGTGACATGAACCCAATATCCCGGTTGAGGCCGTCCTCGTGTGTGCGGAACTTGGCTATCAGTTTCTGCTCAGCGACTCTGCGCCGTCGTGTGTCGCGAAGGCCGCCTTGGAGAACGCTTACCCGAATATCAGAGGCCGAATGTCCGTGACCGCTGAAGTGCTCCCCAACAGGAAGAGAACAGTCTTGCCTGGTGATTGTCGAGCGGTGTTCATTCATCCGTTGTCGCAGCGTCTGCATAGTTTCCCCAATGTACCATGCCTCGGGACATCCTTTCTTGCAGCGTATCAGGTAGACAACGTTGGCCGAGTTGCAAGAGTATGATTTCATTGATGAAGACGAACATCTCGCCAAGGCCATCCCCACACCCCCACTTCTTGCCTTCAAACAACCGCACAACCTCAAACAGACCATTGTCCGCAGCAAACTACCCAGCCTTCAGGAGAACAGTGACCATGACACCACACAACCCTGCCACAGCAACCTCTGCAAGACGTGCCGGATCATCGACACAGATGCCATCATCTCACGTGAGAACACCATCCACCAGGTACACGGTACATACTCTTGCAACTCGGCCAACGTTGTCTACCTGATACGCTGCAGGAAAGGATGTCCCGAGGCATGGTACATTGGGGAAACCATGCAGACGCTGCGACAACGGATGAATGAACACCGCTCGACAATCACCAGGCAAGACTGTTCTCTTCCTGTTGGGGAGCACTTCAGCGGTCACGGGCATTCGGCCTCTGATATTCGGGTAAGCGTTCTCCAAGGCGGCCTTCGCGACACACGACGGCGCAGAGTCGCTGAGCAGAAACTGATAGCCAAGTTCCGCACACACGAGGACGGCCTCAACCGGGATCTTGGGTTCATGTCACACTATTTGTAACCCCCACAGAGTTTCACTGGCTGTCTTGTCTGGAGACAATACACATCTTTTTAGCCTGTCTTGATGCTCTCTCCACTCACATTGTTCCGTTTCTTAAAGACTTGATTAGTTGTAAGTATTCGCATTCCAACCATTATTCATGTAAATTGAGTTTGTGTCTTTATAAGCTCTGTTTGTGAACAGAATTCCCACTCACCTGAAGAAGGGGCTTGCAGCTCCGAAAGCTTGTGTGGCTTTTGCTACCAAATAAACCTGTTGGACTTTAACCTGGTGTTGTTAAACCTCTTACTGTGTTTACCCCAGTCCAACACCGGCATCTCCACATCATGACTACCATGGAGTGATAGAGACAGAGAGAGAGACTGGGATGGAGTGATAGAGACAGAGAGAGAGACTGGGATGGAGTGATAGAGACAGAGAGAGAGAGAGACTGGGATGGAGTGATAGAGACAGAGAGAGAGACTGGGATGGAGTAATAGAGACAGAGACAGAGAGAGAGAGACTGGGATGGAGTGATAGAGACAGAGACAGAGAGAGAGACTGGGATGGAGTGATGGAGATAGAGAGAGAGAGACTTGGATGGAGTGATAGAGACAGAGAGGGAGAGAGAGACTGGGATGGAGTGATAGCGACAGAGAGAGAGAGACTGGGATGGAGTGATGGAGACAGAGAGAGAGAGAGAGAGAGAGAGACTTGGATGGAGTGATAGAGACAGAGAGAGAGAGACTGGGATGGTGTGATAGAGACAGAGATAGAGAGAGAATGAGAGACTGGGATGGAGTGATAGAGACAGGGAGAGAGAGAGAGACAGAGGAATGAGAGACTGTGATGGGGAGATTTGATTTGATTTATTGTCACTTGTATTAACATACTGTGAAAAGTATTGTTTCTTGCGCGCTGTACAGACAAAGCATACCGTTCATAGAGAAGGAAAGGAGAGAGTGCAGAATGTAGTGTTACAGTCATAGCTGGGGTGTAGAGAAAGATCAACTTAATACAAGGCAGGTCCATTCAAAATTCTGACAGCAGCAGGGAAAAAGCTGTTCTTCAGTCGGTTGGGACGTGACCTCAGACTTTTGTATCTTTTTCCTGAAGGAAGAAGGTGGAAGAGAGAATGTCTGGGGTGCGTGGGGTCCTTAATTATGCTGGCTGCTTTGCCGAGGCAGCGGGCAGTGTAGACAGAGTCAATGGATGGGAGGCTGGTTTGCGTGATGGATTGGGATTCATTGATGACCTTTTGTAGTTCCTTGCGGTCTTGGGCAGAGCAGGAGCCATACCAAGCTGTGATACAACCAGAAAGAATGCTTTCTATGGTGCATCTATAAAAGTTGGTGAGAGTCGTAGCTGACATGCCAAATTTCTTAGCTTCCTGAGAAAATAGAGGCTTTGGTGGTGTTTCTTAACGATAGCGTCAGCATCGGGGGGACCAGGACAGGTTGTTGGTGGCCTGGGCACCTAAAAGCTTGAAGCTCTCGACCCTTTCCCTGTTGATGTAGACAGAGAGAGTGAGAGACTTTGAATAGAGAGAAAGAGAAACAGAGAGAATGAGAGACTAGGAATAGAGAGAGAGAGGCTGGGAGAGAGAGAGAGGCTGGGAGACTGGGAATAGAATAGGTTTCATTTGTCAGAACATGAAACCAAGCATGCCGAATGCCGCCTTCACCACTCTGTCCACCTGTGATTCCACTTTCAAGAAACTTTGAGCCTGTACCCTAGATCCCTTGTTCTAGAACTCTCCCCAGTGTCTACCATTAACTGAGTAAGTCCTGCCCTGGTTCAATCTACCAAAATGCATCACCTCACATTTATCTAAATTAAACTCCATTCATCAGCCAATGGCCCAATTGATCAAGATCCCGTTGCAATCCAAGATAACCTTCTTTATTGTCCACTATGGCACCAATTTTGGTGTCATCTGCCAACTTACTAACCATGCCTCCTAAAGTCTCATCCAAATCATTAATATAATTGACAAATAACAGTGGACCCAGCACCGATCCCTGAGGCACACCGCTGGTCACAGGCCTCCAGTTTGAAAAACAACCATCTACAACCATCCTCTGGCTTCTGTCATCAAGCCAGTTTTGTATCCATTTAGATACCTCACCCTGGATCCCGTGAGATTTAATCTTATGCAACAACCTACCATGCGGTACCTTGTCAAAAGACTTGCAAAAGCCCATGTGGACATTATCGCGGGGAAGGCGATGGTCTGGTGATATTATTGCTGGACTATTAATCCAGAAACTCGGCTAATGTTCCGGGGACCCGGGTTCGAATCCCACCACAGCAGATGGTGCAATTAGAATTCAATCAAAAATATCTTGAATTAAGAATCTACTGATGACCATGAAACCATTGTCGATTGTCGGAAAAAACCATCTGGTTCACTAATGTCCTTTAGGGAAGGAAGTCTGCCATCCTTACCCGGTCTGGCCTACATGTGATTCTGGAGGCGCAGCAATGTGGTTGACTCTCAACCGCTCTCCGAGGGCAATAAATGCTGGCCAGACAGTGATGCCCATGTCCCACAAATGAATAAAAAGAGACTGCACTCCCTCATCTACCTTGGTTACCCCTCCAAAAAACTCAATCAAATTCATGAGATATGATTTTCCACTCACAAAGCCATGCTGACTGTCCCTAATCAGTCCTTGCGTCTCTAAATGCCTGTAGAACTTGTCTCTCAGAATGCTTTCTAACAACTTACCCCCCACAGATGTGAGGCTCACTGGCCTGTTGTTCCCAGGCTTTTCCCTGCAGCCCTGTTTAAACAAAGGCACAACATTTACCACCCTCCAATCTTCAGGCACCTCACCTGTGACTATCGATGATTTAAATATCTCGGCGAGGGGACCTGCAAGTTCTCCCTGGCCTCACACAATGTCCTGGGATACACTTCATCAGGTCCTGGGGATTTATCTACCTTGATGCGCTTTATGACTTCTAGCACCTCCTTCTCTGTAATGTGTTCACTCCTCAAGACATCACTATTTATTTCCCCAAGTTCCCGAACATCCATGCCTTTCTCAACACTGAATACCGATGAGAAATATTCATTTAGGATCTCACCCATCTCTTGTGGATCCGCACATAGATGACCTTGTTAATCCTTAAGAGGCCCTACTCTCTCCCTAGTTACTCTTTTGCCCTTTATGTAGAAGCTCTTTGGATTCTCCTTTGCCTTATCTGCCAAAGCAAATCGTGTCCCCTTTTTGCCCTCCTGATTTCTCTCTTAACTCTACTCCTGATCCCCCTATACTCTTCAAGGGATTCACTTGATCCCAGCTGCCTATGCATGTCAAGTGCCTCCTTCTTCCTCTTGACCAGGGCCTCAATACCCCGAGTCATCCAGGGTTCCCTACTTCTGCCAGCCTTGCACTTCACTCGAAGAGGAATGTGTTTACCCTGAACCATGGTTAACACACTTTTGAAAGCATGCCACTTACCAGACGTCCCTTTGCCTTCCCACAGACTCCCCCAATTAACCTTTGAAAGTTCCTGCCGAATACCATCAAAATTGGCCTTGCCCCAATTTAGAATTTTAAATTTGGGCCAGACCTATCGTTCTCCATAACTATCTTAAAATGGTCACTGGATCCAAAGTGATCCCTCACGAACACCTCTGTCACCTGCCCTTCCTTATTTCCCAAGAGGAGGTCAGGTTTTGCCCCCCCTCTAGTCGGGCCATCCACATACTGAATAAGAAATTCCTCCAGAATACAGTCAACAAAATTCTCTCCATCCAAGCCCCAAATACTATGGCTGCCCCAGTCAATGACAAGCATGGAGTTATGGGAATAGGGCCTGGGTGGGATTGTGGTCGGTGCAGACTCGATGGGCCGAATGGCCTCCTTCTGTACTGTCAGATTCTATGAATAAAGGGCAATTTGACATGGCCAATGCACCCTAACCTGCACATTTTTGGACTGTGGGAGGAAACCGGAGCACCCGGAGGAAACCCACGCAGACACAGGGAGAACGTGCAAACTCCACAAAGACAGTGACCCAAACTGAGAATTGAATTCGGCTCCCTGGCGCTGTGAGGTAGCAGTGCTAACCACTGAAACTAAAATCACATGGGATTCGGGGTGGGCTGGCGAGATGGATACAGAACTGCCTTGGTTATAGAAGACAGTGTGTAGCGGTGGAAGGGTGTTTTTCAGAATGGAGATCTGTAGCTAGTGGTGTTCCGCAGGGATCAGTGCTGGGACCTCTGTTGTTTGTGGTGTATATAAATGTTCTGGAGGAAAATGTGGGGGGTCTGATTAGTAAGTTTGTGGATGACACGAAGATTGGTGGAGTTGCTGATAGTGCCGGGGATTGTCAGAGGATACAACAGGATATCGATAGATTGGAGACTTGGGCACAGAAATGGCAGATGGAGTTTAATCCGGACAAATGCAAGATGATGCATTTTGAAGGATCAAATTTAGGTGTGGATTATACTGTAAATGGCAGAACCCTTCGGAACATTAACATACAGAGGGATCTGGGCGTACAGGTCCACAGTTCCCTAAAAGTGGCACCACAGGTGGCCAAGGTGATTAAGAAGGTATATGGCATGCTTGTCTTCATCAGCCGGGGCACTGAGTACAGGAGTTGGGAAATCATGTTGCAGCTATATAAAACCTTGGTTTGGCCATGTTTGGAGTATTGCGTGCAGTTCTGGTCACCACACTACCAGAAGGACGTGGAAGCTTTGGAGAGAGAGTAAAGAAGGTTCACCAGGATGTTGCCTGGTCTCAAGGGTCATAGAGCCATAGAGGTTTACAGCATGGAAACAGGCCTTTCAGCCCAACTTCTCCATGCCACCTTTTTTCAAACCCCTTAGCTAATCCCAATTGCCCGCATTTGGCCCATATCCCTCTATACCCATCTTACCCATGTAACTGTCTAAATGCTTTTTAAAAGACAAAATTGTACCCGCCTCTACTACGACCTCGGGCAACTTGTTCCAGACACTCACCACCCTCTGTGTGAAAACATTACCCCTCTGGACACTTTTGTATCTCTCCCCTCTCACCTTAAACCTATGCCCTCTAGTTTTAGACTCCCCTACCTTTGGGAAAAGATATTGACGATCTAGCTGATCTGTGCCCCTCATTATTTTATAGACCTCTATAAGATCACCCCTCAGCCTTCTACGCTCCAGAGAAAAAAGTCCCAGTCTATCCAGCCTCTCCTTATAACTCAATCCATCAAGTCCGGGTAGCATTCTAGTAAATCTTTTCTGCACTCTTTCTAGTTTAATAATATCCTTTCTATAATAGGGTGACCAGAACTGTACACAGTATTCCAAGTGTGGCCTTACCAATGTCTTGTACAACTTCAACAAGACATTCCAACTCCTGTATTCAATGTTCTGACCGATGAAACCAAGCATGCCGAATGCCTTCTTCACCACTCTGTCCACCTGTGACTCCACTTTCAAGGAGCTATGAACATGTACCCCAAGATCTCTTTGTTCTGTAACTCTCTCCAACACCCTACCATTAACTGAGTAAGTCCTGCCCTGGTTCAATCTACCAAAATGCATCACCTCGCATTTATCTAAATTAAACTCCATCTGCCATTCGTCAGCCCACTGGCCCAATTGATCAAAATCCCGTTGCAATTGGAGATACGTTTCTTCACTCCCCACTATGCCACCAATCTTGGTGTCATCTGCAAACTTACTAACCATGCCTCCTATATTCTCATCCAAATCATTAATATAAATGGGTGTTGGCTATGAGGAGAGGTTGAATAAACTGGGATTGTTTTCACTGGAAAGACGGAGGCTGAGGGGAGACCTGATAGAGGGTCTACAAAATTATGAGAGGCACAGACAGGGTGGATAGTCAGAGGCTTTTTCCCAAAGAACAAAGAACAATACAGCACAGGAACAGGCCCTTCGGCCCTCCAAGCCCATGCCGCTCCCTGGTCCAACTAGACCATTCTTTTGCATCCCTCCATTCCCACTCCGTTCATATGGCTGTCTAGATAAGTCTTAAACGTTCCCAGTGTGTCCGCCTCCACCACCTTGCCTGGCAGCGCATTCCAGGCCCCCACCACCCTCTGTCTAAAATATGTCCTTCTGATATCTGTGTTAAACCTCCCCCCCTTCACCTTGAACCTATGACCCCTCGTGAACGTCACCACCGACCTGGGGAAAAGCTTCCCCCCGTTCACCCTATCTATGCCTTTCATAATTTTATACACCTCTATTAAGTCTCCCCTCATCCTCCGTCTTTCCAGGGAGAACAACCCCAGTTTACCCAATCTCTCCTCATAACTAAGCCCCTCCATACCAGGCAACATCCTGGTAAACCTCCTCTGTACTCTCTCCAAAGCCTCCACGTCCTTCT
Organism: Mustelus asterias; assembly: GCF_964213995.1. Lineage (NCBI taxonomy): Eukaryota > Metazoa > Chordata > Chondrichthyes > Carcharhiniformes > Triakidae > Mustelus > Mustelus asterias. The sequence goes on along the minus strand of NC_135802.1, from coordinate 3,279,812 downwards.
GGTAGTGTGGCGACCAGAACTGGACGCAGTATTCCAAATCTTTGCCAGTAGGGCAAAGTTGTCATGGGGGACTTTAACTTTCCAAATATTGATTGGAACCTTTGTAGGTCAAATAGTTCGGATGGGGCAGTTTTTGTGCAGTGTGTGCAGGAGGGTTTCCTGACACAATATGTGGATAGGCCGACAAGAGGTGAGGCCACATTGGATTTGGTACTGGGAAATGAACCGGGCCAAGTGTTAGATTTGGTTGTAGGAGAGCACTTTGGAGATAGTGACCACAATTCGGTGTCTTTTGTTATTGCAATGGAGAGGGATAGGGCCGTATGGCAGGGCAAGGTTTACAATTGGGGGAGAGGTAATTATGATGCGATTAGGCAAGAATTAGGGGGCATAAGTTGGGAACAGAAACTGTCAGAGAAAGGAACTAATGAAAAGTGGAACTTTTTCAAGGAACAAATACTGGGTGTCCTTGATAGGTATGTCCCTGTCAGGCAGGGAGGAAATGGCCGAGTGAGACAGCGAGAGAGAGACAGAGCGAGACAGCGAGCGAGAGACACAGCGAGACAGCGAGAGAGAGAGACACAGCGAGAGAGAGACAGAGCGAGACAGCGAGAGAGAGATACAGCGAGAGATAGACACAGGGAGACAGAGAGAGAGAGACACAGCAAGACAGCGAGAGGTACAGCGAGAGAGAGAGACACAGCGAGAGAGAGAGACACAGCGAGACAGAGAGAGAGACAGTGAGAGAGCGAGAGAGACAGTGAGAGAGACAGCGAGAGGCACAGCGAGACAGAGAGAGAGAGAGACACAGTGAGAGAGAGACAGAGCGAGACAGCGAGAGAGAGACACAGCGAGACAGCGAGAGAGAGAGACAGCGAGAGAGCGAGAGAGAGAGACACAGCAAGAGAGAGACACAGTGAGACAGAGAGAGAGAGAGAAAGAGATAAAGCCAGATCACTGGCCTCACAGCGCCAGGGGCATAGGTTCCTGGGTTCAATTCCGGCCTTGAGTGACTGTATGGAATTTGCATGTTCTCCCTGTTTCAACGTGGGTTTCCTCCCACTCTCCAAAGTTGTGCAAGTTAGGTTGATTGGCCATGCAAAATTACCCCTTCGTGTCCCAAGGTGTGAAGGTTGGGGGGGATTAGCAGGTTAAATACGTGGTATTATGGGAAAGGGCCAGGGTGGGATCTTCTGTTGGAGAGTTGGTGCAGACTCGATGGGCCAAATGGCCTCCTTCTGCACTGTAGAGATTCTATACTTGTTAAATGGTTGCACCATGTTTGAGGGAAGTGTTTTGTTTTTTTTTATTTACACTGTACTTGTGGGACATACAGACGGCTTGTATTTAGCAGTTACATTCTGGTCATAGTTGCTGCCATGTTCTGTAGGCCTGGCGGGAACTCTGGGTCCTGCCTCCATTTCACTTTGCTCAACCTCCAAGTCTCTTTGTAAGTCCTGGCACCACCACTTGTCACAGTGTCTTCAACTTTGCACTGAGCAATGGGGCAGCACCTGATTAACTTGAGATAAATTCTCTCTGTTCTAGTGACGCTCGTTATGACAGAGCTTTCCAGATGTGATTAACAATATGTCCGGCCGTAAAGGAGTGAAAGCAAAGCCCGGAGCTGGGAAAGCAACAAAAAAATCCAATCAGCCAGCACAAAAAGGTACTTGTTCATCGAACCCAGCTGAGTGAACCTCGGAACTGGGAGCAGGAATAGGCCATTTGGCATCTTCAACCTGCTCCGCCATTCAACTAGATCATGGCTGATCTTCTACCTCAACGCCGTTTCACACATTGTCCCCATAGCTGGTGATTTCTTTCTTATCTATAAGCCTATTACTGTCTGACTTGAACTTACTCAATGATTGAGCCGCCACAGAGTTGTAATCATTACAAAGTCCCAGTCCTCTGGTACAACCCCTGTGTCTGAAGAGATTGGAAGATTGTAGCGAATGCCTTCACCGTTTCTGCCCTTACTTTCCTCAGTATCCTCATGTGACATCTTATCTAGTTCGGGTCACATGTCAACTTTCTAATACTTCCTCTTTATCAATTTTTTATCAACTACCAGTCTTTTCATTATGACTGAGAGAGCTTTCTTGATAAGGACATAGGGTAAAATGGGTAAGAGGCCAATCCATATTTACAAAGGAAATTAGAGAGAGAATCCGATCTAAGGAAGAAGCACACAGATTGGCCAAGGAAAATAATAGGTCTGAGGATTGGGAGCAGTTTAGAATTCAGCAAAGAAGGACCAAGGGATTGATTAAGAAGGGGAAAATACAGTACGAAAGTAAGCTTGCAGGGAACATAAAGACTGACATTAAGAGTTTCTATAGAAACGTGAAGAGAAAGAGGTTGGTGAAGACAAATGTAGGTCCCCTACAGACAGAAACGGGGGAATGTATAATAGGGGACAAAGAACTGGCCAAGCAACTGAATACAGACTTTGGTTCTGTCTTCACAAAAGAGGACATAAATCAGATGCCAGAAATGTTGGAGAATGCAAGAGTTAGTGAGAGGGAAGAACTGAGAGAGATCAATATTAGTAGAGAAATGGTGCTGGGAAAGTTGATGATATTGAAGGCGGATAAATCCCCAGGGACTGATAATCTACATCCCAGAGTACATAAAGAAGTGGCTCCAGAAATAGTGGATGCATTGGTGGTCATCTTCCAGGATTCTGTAGACACTGGAACAGTCCCTGCAGATTGGAGGGTGGCAAACGTCACCCCAATATTCAAAAAGGGAGGTAGAGAGAAAACAGGGAATTATACAAAGAGCAAACAAAGAACAGTACAGCACAGGAACAGGCCCTTCGGCCCTCCAAGCCCGTGCCGCTCCCTGGTCCAAACTGGACCATTCTTTTTTATCTCTCCATTCCCACTCCGTTCATGTGGCTGTCTAGATAAGTCTTAAACGTTCCCAATGTGTCCGCCTCCACCACCTTGCCCGGCAGCACATTCCAGGCCCCCACCACCCTCTGTGTAAAATACGTCCTTCTGATAACCGTGTTAAACCTCCGCACCCCCCCCCCCCCCCCTCGTCACCTTGAACCTATGACCCCTCGTGAACGTCACCACCGACCTGGGAAAAAGCTTCCCACCGTTCACCCTATCTATGCCTTTCATAATTTTATACACCTCTATTAGGTCACCCCTCATCCTCCGTCTTTCCAGTGAGAACAACCCCAGTTTACCCAATCTCTCCTCATAACTAAGCCCCTCCATACCAGGCAACATCCTGATAAACCTCCTCTGCACTCTCTCTAAAGCCTCCACGTCCTTCTGGTAGTGTGGCGACCAGAAATGGACGCAGTATTCCAAATGCGGCCAAACCAACGTTCTATACAACTGCAACATCAGATCCCAACTTTTATACTCTATGCCCGGTCCTATGAAGGCAAGCATGCCATATGCCTTATTCACTACCTTCTCCACCTGTGACGTCGCCTTCAAAGATCTGCGGACTTGCACACCCAGGTCCCTCTGCGTATCTACACCCTTTATGGTTCTGCCATTTATCGTATAGCTTCCCCCGACGTTAGTTCTACCAAAATGCATCACTTCGCATTTATCTGGATTGAGCTCCATCTGCCATTTCTTTGCCCAAATTTCTAGCCTATCTATATCCTTCTGTAGCCTCTGACAATGTTCCTCACTATCTGCAAGTCCAGCCATTTTCGTGTCATCCGCAAACTTACTGATCACCCCAGTTACACCTTCTTCCAGATCGTTTATATAAATCACAAACAGCAGAGGTCCCAATACAGAGCCCTGCGGAACGCCACTAGTCACAGGCATCCAGCCGGAAAAAGACCCTTCCACTACCACCCTCTGTCTTCTGTGACCAAGCCAGTTCTCCACCCATCTAGCCACCTCCCCCTTTATCCCATGAGATCCAACCTTTTGCATCAACCTACCATGAGGGACTTTGTCAAACGAATAGACCAGTAAGCTTAACATTGGTAGTGGGGAAAATTCTCGAATCCGTTATCAAGGACTGTATAGCGGAGCATTTAGAAAGCAGTGGCAGGATCAGACAGAGTCAGCATGGATTTATGAAGGGGAAATCATGCTTGACAAATCTGTTGGAATTCTTTGAAGATGTAACTAGTGGAGTTGACAAGGGGGAGCCAGTCGATGTGGTATATTTGGACTTTCAGAAAGCATTTGACAAAGTCCCACACAAGAGATTATCGTGCAAGATTAAAGCGCAGGGGATTGGAGGAAGTGTATTGAGATGGATAGAAAACTGATTGGCAGAGAGGAAGCAAAGAGTAGGAATTAATGGGTGCTTTTCAAATTGGCAGGCAGTAACTAGTGGGGTGCCACAGGGATCGGTGCTGGGACCCCAGCTATTCACAATATATATTAATGATTTGGATGAGGGAACAAAATGTAACATCTCAAAGTTTGCAGATGATACCAAGTTGGGTGGGAGGGTGAACTGTGACGAGGATGCAGAGATCCTTCAGAATGATCTGGACAGGTTGGGTGAGTGGGCTAATCAATGGCAGATGCAGTATAATTTGGATAAATGTGAGGTTATTCACTTTGGAAGCAAAAACAAGAAGGCAGATTACTACCTGAATGGGTGTAAATTGGGAGAGGGGAGTGTGCAGCGGGACCTGGGTGTCCTTGTGCCCCAGTCGCTGAAGGTAAGCATGCAGGTGCAGCAGGCGGTAAAGAAGGAAATGGTATGTTGGCCTTCATTGCGAGAGGTTTCGAGTACAGGAGCAGGGATGTGTTGTTGCAATTATACAGGGCCTTGGTGAGGCCACACCTAGAGTATTGTGTGCAGTTTTGGTCTCCTTTTCTGAGGGAGGATGTTCTTGCTGTCGAGGGAGTGCAGCGAAGGTTTACCAGGCTGATTCCGGGGATGGCGGGACTGATGTATGAGGAGAGATTGACTTGGTTAGGATTGTTTTCACTGGAGTTCAGACGAATGAGGGGGGATCTCATAGAGACTTATAAAATTCTAACAGGACTAGACAGGGTAGATGCAGGGAGGATGTTCCCGATGGTGGGGGAGTCCAGAACCAGGGGTCACAGTCTGAGGATTCAGGGTAGACCATTTAGGACAGAGGTGAGGAGACATTTCTTCACCCAAAGAGTGGTGAGCCTGTGGAATTCATTACCACAGGAAGTAGTTGATGCCAAAACATTGAATGTATTCAAGAGGCGGCTGGAGATAGCACTTGGGGCGAATGGGATCAAAGGTTATGGGGAGAAAGCAGGATTAGGCTATTGAGTTGGATGATCAGCCATGATCGTAATGAATGGGGGAGCAGGCTCGAAGGGCCGAATGGCCTCCTCCTGCTCCTATCTTCTGTGTTTCTATGACAGATGTAAAGTATTAGTTACTACCTCAGCTATTCCTTCTGCTACCATGAGGAAGTCCCCTTTTTGATCCCTTATTGGCCCACCTTCCTCTAACTATCCTTTTACTATTTAAATGGCCATGGAAAACTTTTAAATTCTTCTTTTAGATAATTTGCCAGTCTCTGTATCTCTGATTCCCTGCTTGCATTCCCTCTAAACTTCCTGCATTCAGCCTGGTTCCATTTATGTTGTTTGACGTCAGTTACATACACCCTTTCTCTGCGCCTTCTTACTGTTTATCTTCTTCATCATCCAGGAAGCTCTGAGTCTGCTTGCTTTACCTTTTCCCTTTGAGGGAATTTCCTTTTCTGGTCCCTGTAACATCTGCCCGTTGTAGGCAGATCATTGCTCCATTACAGCCAACCTTGGATTGTAATTGAGCAGAGCCAAGGCCATTCTCACCTCACTGAAACTGGCCCCTCCTTCAGCTTTCCCTCCTGCCCCAGACTGGGTCAGAGCCAGTTACAGTTCACAGTGTTCAAATCACTCCCAGCTCTGATGAAAGTTCATCAGCTGAAACATGAAACACACAAAACGCTGTTTCTCCCTCCACGATGCTGCCGGGTCTGCTGAGTCTTTCCAGCATGTTGTGTTTTTATTTCCCTGGTTGGATGCTGTGATCGGTACTTGCCATTCCGTGACCGTACACTCATGCAGGAACTGAATGGTAATGTCCGCCATCCATTCCAAATCCACTTTTATCGATAATTTTGGTGATACTACAAACCAGCTGGCCGCAGGTTTCCAGATTTGCTGGGAGAAGCAGAGGAGCCTTTCACTTGGCTGCAGCACTGACACTTGGACAACAAGCTGCAGATTAAACTTCACAAAATAGTGATTCATTGCCTGTGACAAAAAACATTGAATTTACATAGCACCTTTCACAACCACCCACTTCTCAAATACTTTACAGCCAATTAAGTAGTTTTGAAGTGCAGGCACTGGAGTAACGTAGGAAACAAGGCAACAAAACACCAAACTCCCTCAAACTGTGATGATATCCGCAGGATCTGTTTTTGGTGATGTTGATTGAAGGATAAATATTGGCCCAGACGCCAGGGAGAATTCTGCTCTTGTTCAAAATAGCTCATTGGGATCTTTTGAGTCTGCCTGAGAGGGCAGACAGAGACTTCCTTAATGTCTCATCTAAAAGTCGGCACCTCTGACAGTGAAGCACTCAACCACTGGGAATGTCAACTGTGCTGGCTCATGTTTTGGGACATCCTCATGTTGTTTAAGAAGGGTAGCAAGAATAATCCAGGTAACTACAGGCCGGTGAACCTTACGTCAGTGGTAGGGCAATTATTGGAGAGGATTCTTCAAGACAGGATTTACTCCCACTTGGAAATAAGTGGACGTATTAGCAAGAGGCAACATGGTTTTGTGAAGGGGAGGTCGTGTCTCACGAACTTGATCGAGTTTTTCGAGGAAGTGACGAAGATGATTGATGAGGGTAGGACAGTGGGTGTTGTCTACATGGACTTCAGTAAGGCCTTTGACAAGGTCCCTCATGGCAGACTGGTGCAGAAGGTAAAGTCACATGGGATCAAAGGTGAGCTGGCAAGGTGGATATGAAACTGGCTCGGTCAAAGAAGACAGAGGGTAGCAGTGGAAGGGTGCGTTTCTGAATGGAGGGCTGTGACAAGTGGTGTTCCTCAGGGATCAGTGCTAGGACCTTTGCTGTTTGTAATATATATAAATGATTTGGAGTAAAATGCAACTGGATTGGTTAGTAAGTTTGCGGACGACACAAAGGTTGGTGGATTTGCGGATAGCGATGAGGACCATCAGAGGATACAGCAGCATATAGATCAGTTGGAGACTTGGGCGGAGAGATGGCAGATGGAGTTTAATGCGGACAAATGTGAGGTAATGCATTTTGGAAGGTCTAATCCAGATAGGAAATATACAGTAAATGGCAGAACCTTTAAGAATATTGATAGGCAAAGGGATCTGGGTGTACAGGTACACAGGTCACTGAAAGTGGCAATGCAGGTGGAGAAGGTAGTCAAGAAGGCATACGGCATGCTTGCCTTCATCAGCCGGGGCATTGAGTTTAAAAATTGGCAAGTCATGTTGCAGCTTTATAGAACCTTAGTTCGGCTGCACTTGTGTTCAATTCTGGTCGCCACACTACCAGAAGGATGTGGAGGCTTTGGAGAGGGTACAGAAAAGATTAACCAGGATGTTGCCTGGTATGGAGGGGATTAGCTATGAGGAGAGGTTGGAGAAACTTGGTTTGTTCTCACTGGAATGACAGAGGTTGAGGGGTGACCTGACAGAAGTCTACAAGATTATGAGAGGCATGGACAGAGTGGATAGTCAGAAGTTTTTTCCCAGGGTGGAAGAGTCAATTACTAGGGGGCACAGGTTTAAGGTGCGAGGGGCAAGGTTTAAAGGAGATGTACGAGGCAGATTTTTCACACAGAGAGTAGTGGGTGCCTGGAACTCGTTGCCGGGGGAGGAAGTGGAAGCGGATACGGTAGTGACTTTTAAGGGGCGTCTTGACAAGTACATGAATAGGATGGGAATAGAGGGATATGGTCCCCGGAAGGGTAGGGGGTTTTAGTTCAGTCGGGCAGCATGGTCGGTGCAGGCTTCGAAGGCTGAAGGGCCTGTTCCTGTGCTGTAACTTTCTTTGTTCTTTGAAGAGCTTCCTTTAGTCAAAGACTCAGAATCATTCAGTGCAGAAAAGGCCCTTCAGTCCATCAAGTCTGCACCAACAGTAATCAACAATAACAATGACCACTAAAGGTGCGCTAATCTAATTTTCCTGAACTTATCCCATATCCTTGAATGTTGTGATGTTTCGAGTGCTCATCCAAATATTTTTTAAAGGTTTTAAGGTTTCCGGCCTCCACTCCCAGGCAGCACATTCCAGATTCACACCACCCTCTGAGTGAAAAAGTATTTTCTCAAATCCCCTCTGAATCTCCAGCCCCTCACCCTGAAACTCTGCCCCCTGGTGACTGACCCCTCAGTAAGAAGTTTAACAACACCAGGTTAAAGTCCAACAGGTTTATTTGGTAGCAAAAGCCACACAAGCTTTCGAGGCTCTAAGCCCCTTCTTCAGGTGAGTGGGAATTCTGTTCACAAACAGAATTTATAAAGACACAGACTCAATTTACATGAATAATGGTTGGAATGCGAATACTTACAACTAATCCAGTCTTTAAGAAACAAAACAATGGGAGTGGAGAGAGCATCAAGACAGGCTAAAAAGATGTGTATTGTCTCCAGACAAGACAGCCAGTGAAACTCTGCAGGTCCACGCAACTGTGGGGGTTACAGATAGTGTGACATGAACCCAATATCCCGGTTGAGGCCGTCCTTGTGTGTGCGGAACTTGGCTATCAGTTTCTGCTCAGCGACTCTGCGCTGTCGTGTGTCGCGAAGGCCGCCTTGGTGACCCATCAACCCAGGGGAACAGCTGCTCCCTACGCACCCCGTCCATACCCCTCATAATCTCATACACCTCAATCATGCCCCCCTCAGCTTCCTCTGCTCGAGAGAAAACAATCCTAACCTATCCAGTCTCTCCTTAAAGCTCAAAAGCTCCATCCCAGGCAGCATCCTGGTGAATCTCCTCTGCACCCCCTCTCGTGCAATCACATCCTTCCTATAGTGAGGTGACCAGAACTACGCACAGTACTCCAGCTGTGGCCTCACCAACGCTCTAACGTTACCTCATTGCTCTTTATAGAATGCCTACAGTGCTTCTGCCATTCGGCCCATCAAGTCTGTACCAACCACAATCCCATCCAGACCCTATCCCTGTAACACCACACATTTGCCCTGCTAATCCCCCTGACACTAGGGTCAATTTAGCATGGCCAATCCACCTAACCCGCACATCTTTGAAGTGTGGGAGGAAACTGGAGCACTCGGAGGAAACCCACGCAGACACGGGGAGAACGTGCAAACTCCACACAGACAGTGACCGTGGCCAAAATTGAACCTGGGCCCCTGGCGCTGTGCCACCGTGCTGCTCTTATACTCTGTGATACGACTGATAAAAGCCAGTGTCCGATATGCCGCCTTAACTTTCCTATTCACCTGCTCTGCCACCTTCAGGGATCTGTGAATAATTACCCCAAGATCCCTCTGTTCCTCTGAGCTTCCCAGTGTCCTGCCATTCACTAAATACTCCCTCATCTTCTTGTTTCTTCTTTCAAAGTGCATTACCTTGCAGTTATCAGGGTTAAATACCATCTGCTGCTGCTCTGCCCGTCTGACCAACCCATCTATATTTCCCTGTAACCTACAACCATCCTCTTCACTATTAACCACCCTACCAATCTTGGTGTCATCTGCACACTTGCTTATCATTCCCCCCACATTTTCATTGATATCATTTATGTATAAAACAAACAATAAGGGTCCCAGTATTGACTTTCCTTAATTAGCCCAAGCTTTTCCAAATGAACGTAAATCCTATCCCTAAAAATCCTCTCCAACAGCTTCACTGGTGTGAGAGTCACCGGTCTATAATTTCCTGGATTGTCCCTTTTTCCTTTCTTGAACAGAGGAACAACATTAGCGACTCACCAGTCCTCCAGCGCCCCTCCAATGGCTAGCAAAGATACAAAGATCTTTGTCAGGGCCCCAGCAATCTCCTCTCTTGCCTCTCTCAATAACTCGGGGTAGATCCCATCAGGCCTTGGGGACTTATCCACCTTAATGCTCTTCAAGAGACCCAACACCACTTCTTTCTTGATGTCGAAATACCCCAGCATATTAGCACGCTGCACACTAATCTCACTATCCCCATGTCCTTCTCCTCGGTGAATACCAACACTAAGTACTCATTTAGGATCTCTCCTACATCCTCTGCCTCCAAGCACAAGTTCCCTCCTTTATCCTTGAGTGGTCCTACCTTCTCCCGAGTTACCGCCTTGTTTCTAATGTTTGTATAAAATGCCTTGGGACTCTCTTTAACCCTACTTGCCAAGGTCATTTCATGGCCCCTCCTTGCTCTCCTAATTCCCTGCTTAAGTTATTTCATGACTTGCTAAAAAGCCTTTCTCCTCTTCCTCATCTAGTTCTAAATTGTCCTGGACATCCAGTGTTCCCTGAACTTATTGCCCCTCCATTTCCCCCGATTGGGTACATGTTGGAGCTGTACTCTCCCAGCTCCTTTTTGAATGCCCCCCACTGCTCCGCTGTAGACTTACGCACAAGGAGCTGTTCCCAGTCAACTTTCGGCAGATTTTGCCTTATTTTAATAAAATCTGCCTTCCCCAATCCAAAGGCGGCTTTTGCAGACCATCTTTCTCCCTGTCCATAACAAAAGGGTTCTTGCGGGGGCTGGATAGGGTGGAGGCGGAGAGATTCTTTCCACTTAGTAAGGAAGTTAAAACTAGAGGACACAGCCTCAAAATAAAGGGGGGTCGGTTTAAGACAGAGTTGAGGAGGAATTTCTTCTCCCAGAGGGTGGTGAATCTCTGGAATTCTCTGCCCACTGAGGTGGTGGAGGCTACCTCACTGAATATGTTTAAAGCGCGGATGGATGGATTCCTGATCGGTAAGGGAATTAAGGGTTATGGGGATCAGGCGGGTAAGTGGTACTGATCCACGTCAGATCAGCCATGATCTTATTGAATGGCGGGGCAGGCTCGAGGGGCTAGATGGCCTACTCCTGCTCCTATTTCTTATGTTCTTATGTTCTTATGATGCAAGACCTCACTTTGCCCATATCGTTGGCACCAACATGGACCATGACCTCAAACTCATCACCCTCACCTTCAAGATGCCGTTCAGTGACATCCCTGACCCTGGCACCAGGAAGACAACACACCATCCTGGAGTTACGTCTTTGATCACAGAAACACCTGTCTGCTGCCCTGATTAATGAATCCCCCGTCAGTATGGCTCTTCCTTTCTCTTCCTCTCCAGTATAAAAGTTGGGGTCTGATGTTGCAGTTGTATAGAACGTTGGTTCGGCCGCATTTGGAATACTGCGTCCAGTTCTGGTCGCCACACTACCAGAAGGACGTGAAGGCTTTAGAGAGAGTGTAGAGGAGGTTTACCAGGATGTTGCCTGGTATGGAAGGGCTTAGTTATGAGGAGAGATTGGGTAAACTGGGGTTGTTCTCACTGGAAAGACGGAGGATGAGGGGTGACCTAATAGAGGTGTATAAAATTATGATAGGGTGAACGGTGGGAAGCTTTTTCCCAGGTCGGTGGTGATGTTCACGAGGGGTCATAGGTTCAAGGTGAGGGGGGGAGGTTGAACACAGATATCAGAAGGACGTATTTTACACAAAGGGTGGTGGGGGCCTGGAATGCGCTGCCGGGCAAGGTGGTGGAGGCGGACACACTGGGAACGTTTAAGACTTATCTAGATAGCCACATGAACAGAGTGGGAATGGAGGGATACAAAAGAATGGTCTAGTTTGGACCAGGGAGCGGCATGGGCTTCGAGGGCCGAAGGGCCTGTTCCTGTGCTGTATTGTTCTTTGTCCCTCCCACCCCGTACAGTCAAGCTGCTTGTGGTGTTAGAAGCGTGGCTCTGACTGCACTCCTCCGAAGTACTAATATGCTGGTCAGCCTCCAAACTGGGATAACAGTTAGTGAGTGGGTCCCCGGGGACTCCTTCACTACCTGCCTGTTCTTTCCAGACTGTCTGGTGGTCACCCATTCCCTTCTTTCCTCTCGTCCCTTGAGTTGCAATGTGAGCACCTCTCTAAAGGTGCTATCCAGGTAACCCTCAGCCTCGTGGACGTGTCTCCAGCCACCGCTCCAGCTCCGAAACCCAGAGCTGCAGCTTCTGTAGCTGGGAGCACTTCCTGCTCCCAGCTCAGCGAGGAGACTGGTAGCGGCCAGGACACCCGGGTGACAGCTGCACATTCCACTCGGATGTCCTCACCTATCATGTCTTCAATGTAAAATTAACGCCATAGGCTGGAGCTACTCTACATACTGATAATAAATAATACTTTCCAAATAAATAATATGTTTCTTTTAGCTTTAGCTATTTTACTGCAGACCCTAATTAATGTCAATTACTCACCAACCAATTAGCTTCCCGCTTTCCTGTGACGCCACTCTTCTATTTTTCAAACTCGGCTCATTGTTTGAAGAGAAGCTGTTCCTCACAGGCCCGGAGCTGTCTACTTCCCCAAGGTGAGTGTAGGCCTCATCCCCACGCTCTCCCGATGCTGAGTGTTCCTCACAGGCCCGGAGCTGTCTACTTCCCCAAGGTGAGTGTAGGCCTCATCCCCACGCTCTCCCGATGCTGAGTGTTCCTCACAGGCCCGGAGCTGTCTGCTTCCCCAAGGTGAGTGTAGGCCTCATCCCCACGCTCTCCCGATGCTGAGTTTCCTCACAGGCCCGGAGCTGTCTGCTTCCCCAAGGTGAGTGTAGGCCTCATCCCCACACTCTCCCGATGCTGAGTTTCCTCACAGGCCCGGAGCTGTCTGCTTTCCCAAGGTGAGTGTAGGCCTCATCCCCACGCTCTCCCGATGCTGAGTGTTCCTCACAGGCCCGGAGCTGTCTGCTTCCCCAAGGTGAGTGTAGGCCTCATCCCCACACTCTCCCGATGCTGAGTTTCCTCACAGACCCGGAGCTGTCTGCTTCCCCAAGGTGAGTGTAGGCCTCATCCCCACGCTCTCCCGATGCTGAGTGTTCCTCGTAGGCCCGGAGCTGTCTGCTTCCCCAAGGTGAGTGTAGGCCTCATCCCCACACTCTCCCGATGCTGAGTTTCCTCACAGACCCGGAGCTGTCTGCTTTCCCAAGGTGAGTGTAGGCCTCATCCCCACGCTCTCCCGATGCTGAGTGTTCCTCGTAGGCCCGGAGCTGTCTGCTTCACCAAGGTGAGTGTAGGCCTCATCCCCACACTCTCCCGATGCTGAGTTTCCTCGTAGGCCCGGAGCTGTCTGCTGTCTGAGGGAAGAAAATCTGCCGCCTCACTTGGCCTGATCCACCATGGAACCATAGAATCCCTACAGTGCAGGAAGAGGCCATTCGGCCCATCAAGTCTGCACCGACTCTATGAAAGAGCATCTTACCCAGGCTCCCCACCCCCTCATCCCACTCTCCCTACCCTATGCCTGTAACCCCATACATTTACAGTGGCCAATCCCCCTAACCTGCACATCTTTGGATAGTGGAAGGAAACTGGATCACCCGGAGGAAACTCAGAGTTCCTCAGGGTAGTGTTCTCGGCCCAACCATCTTCAACTGCTTCATCAGTGACTTTCCTTCCATCATAAGATGTTCACTGATGATTGCACAATGTTCAGCATCACTCACGATTCAGAGAATCATAGAATCCTTACAGTGCAGAACGAGACCATTTGGCCCATTGAACCTGCACCGACAATGATCACACCTAAGACCTATCCCCATAACCCCACCTATTTACCCTTACAGTCCCCCTGACACTAAGGGGCAATTTACCATGGCCAATCCACCTAACCCACACATCTTTGGACTGTGGGAGGAAACCGGAGCACCCGGAGGAAACCCACGCAGACACGGGGAGAACGTGCAGACTCCACACAGTCACCCAAGGCTGTAACTTGACCTGGATCCCTGGCGTTGTGAAGCAGCAATGCTAACCACTGTTGCGACTCCTCTGATACTGAAGCAGTCCATGTCCAAATGAAGCAAGACATGGACAATATCCAGATTTGAGCTGACAAGTGGCAAGTAACATTCACACCACACAAGTCTCAAGCAATGACCATCATGAAATAGTGAGAATCTAACCATGGGGCTCCCCAAATCCTGTCCACCATCTACAAGACGCAAGCCGTGAGTCTAATGGAATACTCCCCACTTGCCTGGTTGGGTGCATCTCCAACAACACTCAAGGACAAAGCAGCCCGCTTAATTGGCACTCCTTCCACAAATGTTCACTCTGTCCACCAACAACGCAGTGGCAGCCGTGTGTACCATCTACAAGATGCACTGCAGCAACTCACCAAGGCTGCTTGGGCAGCACCTTCCAAACCCACTACCACTCCCATTTAGAAGGACAAGGGCAGCAGCCAAAATTGGTGGCATAGTGGACAATAAAGAAGGTTTTCTCGGATTGCAATGGGATCTTGATCAATTGGGCCAGTGGGCTGACGAATGGCAGATGGAGTTTAATTTAGACAAATGCGAGGTAATGCATTTTGGTAGATTGAACCAGGGCAGGACTTGCTCAGTTAATAGAACATAGAACATAGAAAGTCACAGCACAAACAGGCCCTTCGGCCCACAAGTTGCGCCGATCACATCCCCACCTCTAGGCCTATCTATAGCCCTCAATCCCATTAAATCCCATGTACTCATCCAGAAGTCTCTTAAAAGACCCCAACGAGTTTGCCTCCACCACCACCGACGTCAGCCGATTCCACTCACCCACCACCCTCTGAGTGAAAAACTTACCCCTGACATCCCCCCTGTACCTACCCCCCAGCACCTTAAACCTGTGTCCTCTCGTAGCTGTTAGAGCATTGGGGAGAGTTACAGAACAAAGAGATTTAGGGGTACATGTTCATAGCTCCTTGAAAGTAGAGTCACAGGTGTACAGAGTGGTGAAGAAGGCATTCGGCATGCTTGGTTTCATCGGTCAGAACATTGAATACAGGAGTTGGGACGTCTTGTTGAAGTTGTACAAGACATTGGTAAGGCCACACTTGGAATACTGTGTGCAATTCTGGTCACCCTATTATAGAAAGGATATTATTAAACTACAAAGAGTGCAGAAAATATTTACTGGGATGCAACCGGGACTTGATGGATTGAGTTATAAGGAGAGGGTGAATAGACTGGGACTTTTTTCTCTGGTGTGTAGGAGGCTGAGGGGTGACCTTATAGAGGTCTATAAAATAATGACTGGCATCCACAAGGTAGATAGTCAATATCTTTTCCCAAAGGTAGGGGAGTCTAAAACTAGAGGGCATAGGTTTAAGGTGAGAGGAGAGATATACAAAAGTGTGCAGAGGGACAATTTTTTCACACAGAGGGTGGTGAGTGTCTGGAACGAGCTGCCAGAGGTAGTAGTAGAGGCGGGTACAATTTTGTCTTTTAAAAAGCAGTTAGACAGTTACATGGGTATGATGGGTATAGAGGGTTATGGGCCAAATGCGGGCAATTGGGATTAGTTTCGGGGTTTAAAAAAAAATAATAAGGGCTGCATGCACAAGTTGGGCTGAAGGGCCTGTTTCCATGCTGTAAACCTCTGTGACTTTATGAGTCACTCACTATCCTGACTTGGAAATATGTCGGCCGTTCCTTCACTGTCACTGGGTCAAAATCCTGGAACTCCCTCCCTAACAGCACTGCGGGTGTACCTACACCTCGGGGACTGCAGCGATTTAAGCAGGCAGTTCTCCAGCACCTTCTGAAGGGGCAGTTAGGGATGGATAATAAATGCTGGCCTCAGCAGTGATGCCCGCATCCTGTAAATGAAAAAGAGAGTTGCATTTCTGTAATTCAGTCCGAGATCTCAGAATGTTTCAAAGTGCTGTGTTTGCAATTAAGTATTTGTGATGTGCTGTCACTGTTGAAATGTAGAAAATATGGCAGCTAATTTGCATACAGCACAACTTCACAATGATAATCATGTTCTAATGATGTTGATTGAATAATAATTGTTAGCCAGGGCACAGTGTGTGGTGAACCATTCTTGGTTCCCACTAGGTAGTGCTGAACCATGGTCTGGCCAGTACTATGAGTCTGTATATATGTTACTGTTGGGGTTAGGGTTGGGCTGTTCTATCTGTTAATATAGTTGTTATAGTACACCCCAGTCGGCTCCGCCTCCTGGGAGAGGTATAAAGGTCACTGCTCTGCCTGGTGACCCTTTAGTCTGGGATCGTGTACTGTATATGGTAGCTCTGTTATTGTTGTCAATAAAAGCCTTTATTTCCCGAGCACATCACGCCTCTGGTGTGTTATATCGCGCATCAATTTTATTGACAACAAATAAATTCTTTTTTTTTGTGAAAAAAAAACGACAAAGAAAACATGGAGCAAATGCTTAAACCCGAACGGCTTACATTGGACCCACGTGCGGTGGGAGTATCGAACACTTTCGACCACTGGTTGAAGTGTTTCCAGGATTACCTCGACGCCTCCACAACGGTCCACAACGACGCCAACAGACTCCGGGTCCTCCACGCGAGGGTAAGCGACGCTGTATACTTAGCGATCCGTGAGGCCCAAGACTACAAAGGGGCCCTCGAGCTTCTCAAGAAGCGTTACAATAAACCGCCGAATGAGATGCATGCTCGATATCTTCTAGCCACTCGACGGCGGCAGCCCGGTGAAACGACAGAACAGTACGCGTGCGAGCTTCAACAGCGAGCCAGGGGCTGTAACTGCAAAGCAGTGTCGGCAGCCCAGTACATGAACGACCTCGCTCGAGATGCGTTCATGGCGGGAATCGGCTCGTCGTACATCCGCCTTCGGCTGTTGGAGCAAGGTAACCTCGACCTCACTAAAACCGTAGAGTTAGCTGATGCTCTAGAAACGGCCTCCAAAAGTCTGGCGATGTACCCCGACGACCACGTGGAGACAGTGTGGCAGGTGCAGCCGCAGACTCCACTTTATTCAGCAGGACCGAAAAACTGCGCGATTGCGTTCCCAGCCTCGGACCTGACGACGGCAGCAGCTCCAGGTGGCCCACGGTGTTACTTCTGTGGGGGGGTGAAACACCCTCAGCAGCGATGTCCAGCTAAAGCGCTGTTGTGCTCCGCCTGCGGCAAGAAGGGGCATTATTCCAAAGTATGCCGGTCCAAACTTTCATCCAAGAACAGCAGTGCAGCGTGTGACTCCCCGGAGCCGGCCTCCTTGTCTTCTGCATCTTCAAGGTCTTCTACCACCTGCGATTCCAGAACGTCGCCATTCCGAACGACGGAGTCACAAGACACGTGCGACCTGCAGGGGCCGCAGGTTTTGGCGCCATTGTCCATGTGCGACCTATGGGGGCAGCCATGTTGGTCGGCACCGTCCGCGAATGACCAGCAGGGGTCCTCATCAACCATCTCAGCTGCCTGCAGTTGCGCCCATGAACCAACGGTGGCGTCGATCATCCTGGACCAGGCCAAGCCTCACAGACTCGACAAGTCCATGATGGACATACAGGTAAACAAACGCCCGATTTATTGTCTGTTTGACAGCGGGAGCACGGAGAGCTTCATTCACCCAGACACCGTGAAGCGGTGTGGTCTCCAGATTCGGGCTGTCAAGCAGACAATTTCGATGGCGTCAAGGTCCTGGTCTGTCACCGTGCTACGGAGTTGCGTGGTCAATCTGACAGTGCAGGACACAGTCTACGAGAACTTCAAGCTCCTTGTGTTACCGCATCTTTGCGCGCCAATACTCCTAGGACTAGATTTTATGGTCCACCTGAAGAGTGTAACTCTGCAGTACGATGGGCCACTCCCTCCGCTTTCAGTGGGAGACCCACAGCCTCTAAATTGCCCAACGCGCTCCACATGTAGCCTCTCAACGCTTAGGATTACCACACCCTCCCTATTCCAGAATCTCGTGCCAGGCTGCAAGCCCATCGCAACAAAGAGCAGGCGTTACAGCGCTGAAGATCGGATCTTCATTCGATCTGAAGTTCAGCGGCTCCTCAAGGAAGGGATCATGCAACCTAGCGCTAGTCCCTGGAGAGCGCAAGTCGTGGTGGTTAAGAATGGGAACAAACCCCGGATGGTCATAGACTATAGTCGGACCATTAACAGATACACGCAGCTGGATGCGTATCCCCTCCCGCGCATATCTGACATGGTCAACCAGATTGCGCAGTACCGGGTGTTCTCCAACATCGACTTAAAATCTGCTTACCACCAGCTCCCCATTCGCCCAGAGGACCGACAATACACGGCCTTTGAGGCAGATGGTCGCCTGTACCATTTTTTAAGGGTTCCTTTTGGTGTCACGAATGGGGTCTCGGTCTTCCAGCGTGCTATGGACCGAATGGTGGACCAGAATGGGCTGCGGGCTACCTTCCCGTACCTGGCTAACGTCACCATCTGCGGCCATGACCAGCAGGACCATGATGCCAACTTTTTAGATTCTTACGCACTGCATCTCGCCTGAATCTGACCTACAACAGGGAGAAGTGTGTATTTCGCACGCGCCGCCTAGCTATCCTCGGATACGTGGTGGAAAACGGGGTCCTTGGCCCTGATCCAGACCGTATGCGTCCTCTCCTCGAACTTCCCCTGCCCACTAGCATCAAAGCACTGAGAAGATGCTTAGGCTTCTTCTCATACTACGCTCAGTGGGTTCCCAATTACGCGGACAAAGCCCGTCCGCTCATCAAGTCTACCTCTTTTCCCCTAACAACAGAGGCTCGCTTAGCCTTTGCAAGAATAAAAGCCGACATCGCGAAAGCCACGATGCACGCTATCGACGAGTCCATCCCCTTCCAGGTGGAGAGTGATGCATCTGATTTCGCCCTGGCCGCCACACTTAACCAGGTGGGCAGGCCCGTCGCCTTTTTCTCTCGCACCCTCCAAGGCCCTGAAACTCGGCATTCTGCGGTGGAAAAAGAGGCCCAGGCCATTGTGGAGGCCGTTCGGCATTGGCGCCATTACTTGGCGGGCAAACGGTTCACTCTGCTCACGGACCAGCGGTCCGTGGCGTTCATGTTCAACAACACGTTACGGGGTAAGATCAAGAATGATAGGATCTTGAGGTGGAGAATCGAACTCTCCACCTACGATTACGATATCATGTATCGTCCAGGGAAGCTCAACGAGCCCTCGGATGCCCTGTCGCGTGGAACATGCGCTAGTGTGCAGGAGAATCGATTACAGGCTCTCCACAATGACCTCTGCCATCCGGGGGTCACTCGGCTCTACCACTTCATAAAAGCCCGGAATCTACCCTACTCGGTGGAGGATGTCAGGTCCATAACCAGAAGCTGCCGGGTATGCGCGGAATGCAAACCGCACCTTTACCGACCTGACAGGGCACACCTCATTAAGGCCACTCGTCCTTTCGAAAGACTGAGTGTGGACTTTAAGGGCCCCCTTCCCTCGACAGATCGGAACGTGTTCTTCCTCAATGTGGTTGATGAGTACTCACGATTCCCTTTTGTCATTCCCTGTTCCGATATGACCGCTGCCACGGTTATCAAGGCATTTTGTGATCTTTTCACCCTGTTCGGTTACCCCTGTTACATCCACAGCGATAGGGGCTCGTCATTCATGAGCGATGACTTGAGGCAATACCTGCTCTCATACGGGATTGCCTCTAGTAGAACCACGAGCTACAACCCAAGGGGTAACGGACAGGTCGAATGAGAGAATGCTACAGTCTGGAAGGCTGTCTTACTGGCGTTGAGGTCTAAAGGTCTTCCAGTCTCCCATTGGCAAGAGGTACTTCCTGATGTGCTCCACTCCATACGCTCACTCCTGTGTACGGCAACCAACGCTACTCCTCATGAGAGAATGTTTTCATTCCCTAGGAAGTCTTCCTCTGGGACCTCATTACCGTCTTGGTTGACGTACTCAGGACCTGTCCTCCTGCGGCGACATGTTAGGACCCACAAGTCCGACCCTCTGGTTGAACAGGTCCATCTCCTCCACGCCAACCCTCAGTATGCCTATGTGGCATATCCTGACGGGCGAGAGGACACGGTCTCGATTCGAGATCTGGCGCCAGCAGGGGACTTGGAAACCCCTGTCGCTCCCACACCTACTGTTAGGGACCCCCCAACCATTTTTTCCCCTCCTGACACGGCGCGGGCAGTATCGGGACCATCACTTAACCCTCTTACTCCCGTGTACAGCTTGCCTGAGTCCAGGAGATGGTTGCCACTTCAAGGCGTGCCCGAGTTCAGCGGATTGTCACCACCTTGGGGTCTACCGGCCCGTGAGGCACTGGAGGAGTCGCTGGACATCGCCTTGGGGAGAACGTCACCGCGATTGCCTGAACCGGTGTCATCGCCGGTGTTGAGGAGGTCACAACGACGGTGCGGTCCCCCAGACCGTTTGAACTTATAGACAAACGAACAATTGTTCTGTGTTTTGTACCCCGCCGGCCTTTGTTTTCAAAGGAGGGGTGAATGTGGTGAACCATTGTTGGTTCCCACCAGGTAGTGCTGAGCCTGGTGGGAACTGCTGCAGTGTAGCCTTTCTTCCAATTGTTCGTGCACGGGAGGAATAATCACCGTGATATTAGTCTCCTGCTGCACACTTACTGTGCAATCAAGTTGGATCTTGTTACTAACCCCTGCACCAGTCGGCCGCTGGCAATGTTTCAAACATGTGGTATCTGTGCTGCATTTTGCTAATTGCTGTTGACTCCCGTAGTCACAGCAAACAGTCTGCGTTGGGGATTTGTGCTGATTCTCACACCTCGATCACATGAGGCCTTCTGATAGTTGTACAGTAGTTATCTTTAGCCAGATTGACAGCAGGGTTGAAGTATTGCTGATCAGTAAAGCAGTTGAATTTGTGACGAGCATACAGGAAAGTGTTTTGATGCTTCATATATTACTTGGTGTTTGCTTGTGGATTTGAGTTCAAATCTTGATGCAAATCTATTTGCCTGTTTAGCAAATTTTCATCATGGGATGACACTGTCCCTGATCCAAAAGCGATTACATCCCATGTTAGTGAGTTATTGGTTTGGTTTAGAGTGCATCATTGAACATTGTGTTGCACAGAGAACTCTGGGTGAGGAAGGCCATTCAAACCTTGGTTCATCCAACCCCTCCATTCTCTGTTTCTGAAATGATTCGGCTTTTTTCCATCCCTCCAATCTACACAGATTTGCTTTGTGTGCAGAAGAATTTCTGTAATGCACAAAGGATTGCTTCACTTTGGACCTCAGTGCAGCATTGGAAAGACAACAACGTGCATTCATCCATGTTTAGCATTGCAAATGTTACCGAATGTCTGGATGGTCTGCAATGATGTCCTTTGTCTTGTTCAGTACATTGCTCTTGTTGAGTGCCTGTGAATGGTTCATACAAAGCACTGCACATGTGATGACCACCAGATTTAACTGCAGGATTGTCACCTTGCCACATCCACACCATGCGCTTCGCCAGCCCTCACCAGGTCATTGAAGTGTTTCTGACACTGTAACTAAGTTGTTGCAGTGCTCCTGTGGATGTCACTTCTATGGCTCCTTCCAACCAGGCTTACACCAAATAATTACAGATCAAGCAGTCTAACTGCAGTCGTGGGCAAATTCCTGGAATCAATTCTGCAGGACAGGATAAACTGTTAGCTAAACATGGATTAATCAAGAACAGTCAGCATGGATTTATTAAGCAAAGATCTCTTCTTGATTAAGGAAGTAACAAGGAGGTTTGATGAGGGCAGTGCAGTTGATGTGGTCCACATGGATTTTAGCAAGGGTTTGACAAGGCCCCACATGACAGACTGGTTACAAAAAGTCAAAGCCCACGGGATCCGGAGGAATGTAGCAAACTGGAGACAAAATTGCCTCAGCGACAGGAAACAAAGGATAATTGTTGATGGGTGTTTTTATAACTGAAAGGCTGTTTCCGGTGGAGTTTTGCAGGGCTCAGACTCAGTCCCCTGTTTTGTGTCGTGTTTATTAATGATTTGGATGTCAAAAAGGGGAGAATGATCAAGAAGTTTGCAGATAACACGTGGGCTTGGTAGGAGGATAGCTGTGGACAGTAGCAAACTATCGAGGTACTGGACAGGTGGATAGAGAAGTGGCAAATGGAATTCAATGCAGAGAAGTGTGAGCTGATGCATTTTATTTTTATATTCATTCATGGGATGTGGGCATGGCTAGCTAGGTCAGGATTTATTGCCAATCCCTAATTGCCCGTGAGCCTTTGACATGCCCAGCCATTTCAGAGGCATTTTTAAGAGTCAACCACATTGTTGTGGGTGTGGAGTCACACTGAGCTCAGACAGGGTAAGCAAATTTCCTTCATGAAGCAAATGTGTTTTTACAGCAATTAACATGGTCATCATTAGACATTTAATTCCAGATATTTTTCTTGTTGAATTTGAATTACCCCCTGGTGGGATTCGAACCCAGGTCCCTGGAACATTACCCTGGGTCCAGTGACAATACCACTATGCCACTGTCTCCCAAAGTCAAACATATGGAATCCTTTCACTTACTGGCCAAGGCATAAGAGCAGGAGGGAAATACTGGAACTTCGGCCACAGGTTGTGTAGCACGAATGTTACTTGCCACTTGTCAGCCCAAGCCTGGACATTGTTTTAAGATGGAGTGCATGAGATAACGTTAGGAAGTTGTGACTGAGGTCAGTGGGCTTCCTTGTTGCCCTCTGCAGCACAAAGGAGAGGAGCAGGAGAATGTCAGCTTGCATAGAGGCATCCGTGGTGAGAGGGGAGTGTTTGGAGGGGTGAAACAGGGATCCAGTGGATCACAAAGGCTGGGCTGGGATGTGGAGGAGGGATCGTAAAGAAAGACCGTGACTATATTTAAGGCATGATGTAAATGCCAGTGAATTTCTCTTTGCAGAAGTTGAAGGAGTTAACACACATGCATTATATACTGATTTATACAAAGAACAATGAAAATTACAGCAGAGGAACAGACCCTTCGGCCCTCCAAGCCTGCACCGACCATGCTGCCCGACTGAACTAAAACCCCCTACCCTTCCGGGGACCATATCCCTCTATTCCCATCCTATTCATGTATTTGTCCCTTAAAAGTCACTACCGTATCTGCTTCCACTACCTCCCCCGGCAACGAGTTCCAGGCACCCACCACTCTCTGTGTAAAAAACTTGCCTCATACATCTCCTTTAAACCTTGCCCCTCGCACCTTAAACCTGTGCCCCCTAGGAATTGACTCTTCCACCCTGGGGAAAAGCTTCTGACTATCCACTCTGTCCATGCCTCTCATAATCTTGTAGACTTCTATCAGGGCGCCCCTCAACCTCCGTCGTTCCAGTGAGAACAAACCAAGTTTCTCCAACCTCTCCTCATAGCTAATGCCCTCCATACCAGGCAACGTCCTGGTAAATCTTTTCTGTACCCTCTCCAAAGCCTCCATATCCTTCTGGTAGTGTGGCGATTTTGTAATTATTACACTGCAGCACAGGAGAACGACAAGTGGCGAAACAATTGAAACTAATTTACTGTAAAAACTGTAAACAGAAAGCAAGCTAGTCAGCACTTGACAGAAACTGCCTGTCAGAGGCACTTAACCATGCAGCAGCCTGAATCGATGCTAATCACCATAAACTGAAAGCTGAATCAGGATTTGCACTGGTGCACAGAGTTCAGAGTTCAGGGTTCAGAATGAGGTGGGTGTGGCTGATAGTGTGTGCAGTAAGATAGAGAACAAGGACTTGCAGAAACAGATTCTCTGCAACAGACACAATGTTTGCTACCTGTGAGGAGAAAGACTGTCGGGGCAGGGGGGGGGGGGGGGGGGGAGGGGAGGTAAGAATGCCACCAATAGCACTTTGAGACACCATCTACAATGTTGCACTCCAATCTAAGGGAAGCGCGAGTGGGGAAAGGTTGTCTGGCTGGAGGTAAACATCACTGAGATGGAACCTATCATTGAAGTCAAACATTCTCCTTCATTTCTGAGCTTTCGGAGCACTGCTCCTTCCTCAGGTGAGTGCTGATGAAGGGGCCGCGCTCCGAAAGCTTGTGATTCCAAATAAACCTGTTGGACTTTAACTTGGTGTCGTGAGACTTACTGTGAAGCTCGGTGGGAGGGCAGGTTATGATGAGGATATTGTGATTCTGCAACGGGGTACGGTTGGATTGGCTGACTGGGCAAAAACCTGGCAAATGGAGTTTAATGTGGGGAAGTGTGAGGTCATGCACTTTGATAGGTGGAATCAAAAGACAGATTATTATCTAAATGGAGAGAGACTGCAGGTGAGTGAAGTACAGAGGGATCTGGGTGTTCTAGTGCATGAATCACAGAAAGCTAGCAAGCAGGTCCAACAAATAGTTAAGAAGGCAAACGGCATTTTGTCCTTTATTGCAAAGGGATTGGAGTTTAAAAATAGGGAGGTTTTATTGCAATTGTACAGGGTGTTGGTGGAAAGCTGTGTACAGTTTTGCTCCCCTTAACCTAGAAAAGGATTTAGCAACATTGGAGGCAGTCCAAAGGAGATTCACCAGGCTAATTCCTGGGGCGAGAGAGTTATCCAAAGAGAGACAAAATAGTCTGGGTCTGTATTCCTGGGAGTTTAGAAGAGTGAAGGGTGACCTTATTCAAACATATAGGATCCTGAGGGGGTTTGACAGGGTGGATGGTGAGATGTTTTCACTAGTGGGAGATTCTCGAACAAGGGGACATCGCTACAAGATAAAGGGCCGGTGATTTAAAACTGAGGTGCGTAGAAATTTCTTCTCACAGAAGGTGGTGAATCCCTGGAATTCTCTGTCCCACAGGGTGGTGGAGGCTGGATCATTAGAAGTATTTAAAGTGCAGGTGGATAAATATTTGATAGATCGAGGAACTGAGGGCTGGGGCGAAATGGCACAGGAAAGGAGTTGAGGCTGACATAGATCAGCCATGATCGTGTTGGATGGCGGGTCAGGCTTGAAGGGCCTGGTGGCCACTCCTGCTTCTGTTTCTTGTCTTCTTGTGTACTGACAAACTAAGGAGCTTTTATCAAATCAAACTTTTTTTAACAACACAGTTTAACTATAACAAATGAATTCGCTTAACCTTTAACCGTTGAACAATGCTTAAAATGAAAGGAAACAATTCTAAGCTCTAACTTATCTCAATATCAGTTCCAGTTGGGCAATATTTGTCTTATAGACTTTAAATACACTTTAAACATAATTAACCAAACACATACTTTCTCTAGCCTTTGTCAATAGTCTTGGAGCTTTCAGAGAGAGGGAATGAGTTTCAGTCGCTTGCAGAAGAGCTCTGACTCCAACCAGCTCCAGTCAGCAACTCCAGTCGAAAACTAGTTTGCAAATCCAGTCACATTGCATTGACTTGGGTTAACAGCCCAGAAGCTTTCAGAAAACCTCTGGAGAGAGCGAGAGAGAGAGGGAGCGAGCCTCCTTTCTACCACGCAGCAACTGCTCTTTATTTAAAACAAAAACAGAAAAGGCTGGAAAATCTCAGCGGGTCTGACAGCATCTGTGGAGAGAGAATAGATGTGGAGATGCTGGCGTTGGACTGGGGTAAACACAGTAAGAAGTCTAACAACACCAGGTTAAAGTCCAACAAGTTTATTTGGTAGCGAAAGCCACTAGCTTTCGGAACGCTGCCCCTTCATCAGGTGGGTGGGCCCACTTGACGAAGGAACAGCTTGTTAACAGCAGTTAAATATGTGGTTGCAGGGATGGTGTAGGAGGGAGGGTTTCAGATACGTGGATAATTGGAACACGTTCTGGGGAAGGTGGGACCTGTACAAACAGGACGGGGTGCACCTGAACCAGAGGGGCACCAATATCCTCGGAGGGAAATTTGTTACGGCTCTTCAGGGGGGTTTAAACTAATTTGTCAGGGGAGTGGGAAAGGGAGTTGTAGTCCAGAAGTCAGTGAGGGTGGTGAGGTATTGGGGAAGGTATCAGGGTCAAGGGTGGGTACTGGTAGACAGGAAGGTGGGTTGAAGTGTGTCTACTTCAATGCAAGGAGCATCCGGAACAAGGTAGATGAACTTGGGGCGTGGATTGGTACTTGGGACTACGATGTTGTGGCCATTACGGAGACGTGGGTAGAACAAGGACAGGAATGGTTGTTGGACGTTCCGGGGTATAGATGTTTCACTAAGTGTAGGGAAGCTGGTAAAAGAGGTGGAGGAGTGGCATTGTTAATCAAGGATAGTTTAACGGCTGCGGAAAGGCACTTCGTGGGGGATCTGCACACTGAGGTAATATGGGCTGAAGTTAGAAATAGGAAAGGAGCGGTCACGTTGCTAGGAGTTTACTATAGGCCCCCAAATAGTAATAGAGATGTGGAGGAAGAAATTGCTAAGCAGATTATGGATATGTGTGGGGGTCACAGGGTAGTTGTCATGGGGGACTTTAACTTTCCAAATATTGATTGGAACCTTTGTAGGTCAAATAGTTTGGATGGGGCAGTTTTTGTGCAGTGTGTGCGGGAGGGTTTCCTGACACAATATGTGGATGGGCCGACTAGAGGTGAGGCCACATTGGATTTGGTACTGGGAAATGAACCGGGCCAAGTGTTAGATTTGGTTGTGGGAGAGCAATTTGGAGATAGTGACCACAATTCGGTGTCTTTTGTTATTGCAATGGAGAGGGATAGGGCCGTACGGCAGGGCAAGGTTTACAATTGGGGGAGGGGTAATTATGATGCGATTAGGCAAGAATTAGGGGGCATAAGTTGGGAACAGAAACTGTCAGAGAAAGGAACTAATGAAAAGTGGAACTTTTTCAAGGAACAAATACTGGATGTCCTTGATAGGTATGTTCCTGTCAGGCAGGGAGGAAATTGCCGAGTGAGGGAACCATGGTTCACAAAAGAGGTGGAATGTCTTGTGAAAAGGAAGAGGGAAGCTTATGTAGGGATGAGGAAACAAGGTTCAGATGGCTCGATTGAGGGTTACAAGTTAGCAAGGAATGAGCTGAAAAAGGGGCTTAGGAGAGCTAGGAGGGGACATGAGAAGTCCTTGGCGGGTCGGATCAAGGAAAACCCCAAGGCTTTTTACTCTTATGTGAGGAAGAAAAGAATGACCAGGGTGAGGTTAGGGCCGGTCAAGGACAGTAGTGGGAACTTGTGTATGGAGTCAGTAGAGATAGGCGAGGTGATGAATGAATACTTTTCTTCAGTGTTCACCAAGGAGAGGGGCCATGTTTTTGAGGAAGAGAAGGTGTTACAGGCTAATAGGCTGGAGGAAATAGATGTTCGGAGGGAGGATGTCTTGGCAGTTTTGAATAAACTGAAGGTCGATAAGTCCCCTGGGCCTGATGAAATGTATCCTAGGATTCTGTGGGAGGCAAGGGATGAGATTGCAGAGCCTTTGGCGTTGATCTTTGGGTCCTCGCTGTCCACGGGGATGGTGCCAGAGGACTGGAGAATGGCGAATGTTGTTCCTCTGTTTAAGAAAGGGAATAGAAATGACCCTGGTAATTATAGACCGGTTAGTCTTACTTCGGTGGTTGGTAAATTGATGGAAAGGGTCCTTAGGGATGGGATTTACGACCATTTAGAAAGATGCGGATTAATCCGAGATAGTCAGCACGGATTCGTGAAGGGCAAGTCGTGCCTCACAAATTTGATAGAATTTTTTGAGGAGGTAACTAAGTGTGTTGATGAAGGTAGGGCAGTTGATGTCATATACATGGATTTTAGTAAGGCGTTTGATAAGGTCCCCCATGGTCGGCTTATGATGAAAGTGAGGAGGTGTGGGATAGAGGGAAAGTTGGCCGATTGGATAGGTAACTGGCTGTCTGACCGAAGACAGAGGGTGGTGGTCGATGGAAAATTTTCGGATTGGAGGCAGGTTGCTAGCGGTGTGCCGCAGGGATCAGTGCTTGGTCCTCTGCTCTTTGTGATTTTTATTAATGACTTAGAGGAGGGGGCTGAAGGGTGGATCAGTAAATTTGCTGATGACACCAAGATTGGTGGAGTAGTGGATGAGGTGGAGGGCTGTTGTAGGCTGCAAAGAGACATAGATAGGATGCAAAGCTGGGCTGAAAAATGGCAAATGGAGTTTAACCCTGATAAATGTGAGGTGATTCATTTTGGTAGGACAAATTTAAATGTGGATTACAGGGTCAAAGGTAGGGTTCTGAAGACTGTGGAGGAA
Source organism: Mustelus asterias (assembly GCF_964213995.1). Taxonomy (NCBI): domain Eukaryota; kingdom Metazoa; phylum Chordata; class Chondrichthyes; order Carcharhiniformes; family Triakidae; genus Mustelus; species Mustelus asterias. The sequence continues at coordinate 3,251,738 of NC_135802.1, read as the reverse complement.
CAGAGAGATCTTGGGGTCCATATCCACAGATCTCTAAAGGTTGCCAGTCAAGTGGATAGAGCTGTGAAGAAGGCCTATAGTGTGTTAGCTTTTATTAACAGGGGGTTGGAGTTTAAGAGCCGTGGGGTTATGCTGCAACTGTACAGGACCTTGGTGAGACCACATTTGGAATATTGTGTGCAGTTCTGGTCACCTCACTATAAGAAGGATGTGGAAGCGCTGGAAAGAGTGCAGAGGAGATTTACCAGGATGCTGCCTGGTTTGGAGGGTAGGTCATATGAGGAAAGGTTGAGGGAGCTAGGGCTGTTCTCTCTGGAGCGAAGGAGGCTGAGGGGAGACTTAATAGAGGTGTATAAAATGATGAAGGGGATAGATAGAGTGAACGTTCAAAGACTATTTCCTCGGGTGGATGGAGCTATTACAAGGGGGCATAACTATAGGGTTCGTGGTGGGAGATACAGGGCGGATATCAGAGGTAGGTTCTTTACGCAGAGAGTGGTTGGGGTGTGGAATGGACTGCCTGCAGTGATAGTGGAGTCAGACACTTTAGAAACATTTAAGCGGTTATTGGATAGGCACATGGAGCACACCAGGATGATAGGGAGTGGGATAGCTTGATCTTGGTTTCAGATAAAGCTCGGCACAACATCGTGGGCCGAAGGGCCTGTTCTGTGCTGTACTGTTCTATGTTCTATGTTCTAGTGGCTTTTGCTACCAAATAAACCTGTTGGACTTTAACCTGGTGTTGTTAGACTTCTTACAGAGAGGATAGAGCCAATGCTTCGAGTCTGGATGACCCTTTGTGCCTGACTCAAAATGTTGGCTCTATTCTCTCTCCACAGACGCTGTCAGACCCGCTGAGATTTTCCAGCATTTTCTGTTTTTGTTTCAGATTCCAGCATCTGCAGTGATTTGCTTTTTTGTTCTTTGTTTAAAAATGGATATAAAACTGATTCTTAGCGACAAGTCTAGCTCCTCTGACTAACCTGGTATCACATGCTTCCCCGATTGCCCTCTGCGGGAGTTGACCTCTGTTATCCTGACGGCAGTTTACATCCCACCCCATGCGGACGTGAGGATCGCGCTGGATGAAATATACACCACTATGAATAGCCTTGAGACGAAAAATCCCGAGGCCTTGTTCATCGTGGCCGGGGACTTCAATCAGGCCAAGCTCAAGATCGTACTACCAAGTTACCACCGACACTTCTGTTCCACCAGAGGCCCAAACATCCTAGACCACTGCTACACAAATATCAAACTTGCCTACCGCTCTATCGCCCGCCCAGACTTTGGCAAATCAGACCACAAAGCTGTGCTCCTGCTCCCGGCTTACAAGCAAAAACTGAAGCGGGAGAATCCATCAAAGAAAGCCAGGCAATTTTGGTCTGAGGAATCGAATGATCTCCTACGGGGCTGCTTGGAGCCAGTGGACTGGTCAGTATTTAAAAACTCTGCGACCAGCCTGAACGAGTACGCCACGACAGTAACTGACTTCATTAGTAAGTGTGTAGAAGACTGTGTCCAAAGAAGCAAATCCGTGTGTTCCCAACCGGAAACCATGGATGAACAGGGATATCCACTGCTGGCTGAAGTCCAGGTCTGAGGCTTTCAAGTCAGGCGACACTGACCTATACAAGAAATCTAGATATGATCTGCAGAGATCCATCAAAGATGCCAAAAGACAGTACCGGACCAAGCTAGAGTCCCAGGCTAGCCACACCGACCCCCGCCGACTACGGCAAGGTCTGCAAGACATAACAGGCTACAAGATGAAGGCATGTAAAATCGCCGGCTCCAACGCACCCCTCCCTGATGAGTTCAATGCATTCTATGCCCATTTTGAGGTCAGTGAGCGCATGCCTTCCACCCCGGAAGCCTCGGATGAACCTTTGTCTGAGGTCACCATTGCAGATGTCAGAGCAGCTTTCTTGAAGGTCAACCCATGGAAAGCGGCTGGCCCGGATGGGATACGCGGACTCAGATCCTGCATGCATCAGCTGGCGGGGGTATTCCCAGACATCTTTAACCTCTCTCCATCTGAGGGCCTTTTCTTCTTCAAGAAGACAACCATCATCCCGGTACCAAAGAAAAGCCAAGCAGTGTGCCTTAATGACTATCGGCTGGTGGCTCTGACATCCATCATTATGAAATGCTTCGAAAGGATAGTTCTGGAAAAAGTCAATTCCGGCCTCCCAGTCTGCCTGGATCCACTCCAGTTTGCCTACCGCTGCAACAGGTCCACAGCAGATGCCATCTCCATGGCCCTGCACTCAACCCTGGAACACCGAGATAATGATGTGGAGATGCCGGCGTTGGACTGGGGTAAACACAGTAAGAAGTTTAACAACACCAGGTTAAAGTCCAACAGGTTTATTTGGTAGCAAAAGCCACACAAGCTTTCGAGGCTCTGAGCCCCTTCTTCAGGTGAGTGGGAATTCTGTTCACAAACAGAACTTATAAGACACAGACTCAATTTACATGAATAATGGTTGGAATGCGAATACTTACAACTAATCCAGTCTTTAAGAAACAAAACAATGGGAGTGGAGAGAGCATCAAGACAGGCTAAAAAGATGTGTATTGTCTCCAGACAAGACAGCCAGTGAAACTCTGCAGGTCCACGCAACTGTGGGAGTTACAAATAGTGTGACATAAATTCTGATTCTAGGATCGCATGATAAAGACTCAGGAGGAAAAAAGCAGAAATATTTATGTGAAATAGTGTGACATAAACCCAATATCCCGGTTGAGGCCGTCCTTGTGTGTGCGGAACCTGGCTATCAGTTTCTGCTCCGCGACTCTGCGCTGTCGTGTGTCGCGAAGGCCGCCTTGGAGAACGCTTACCCGAATATCAGAGGCCGAATGCCCGTGACCGCTGAAGTGCTCCCCAACAGGAAGAGAACAGTCTTGCCTGGTGATTGTCGAGTGGTGTTCATTCATCCGTTGTCGCAGCGTCTGCATAGTTTCCCCAATGTACCATGCCTCGGGACATCCTTTCTTGCAGCGTATCAGGTAGACAACCTCCTGAGTCTTTATCATGCGATCCTAGAATCAGAATTTATGTCACACTATTTGTAACTCCCACAGTTGCGTGGACCTGCAGAGTTTCACTGGCTGTCTTGTCTGGAGACAATACACATCTTTTTAGCCTGTCTTGATGCTCTCTCCACTCCCATTGTTTTGTTTCTTAAAGACTGGATTAGTTGTAAGTATTCGCATTCCAACCATTATTCATGTAAATTGAGTCTGTGTCTTATAAGTTCTGTTTGTGAACAGAATTCCCACTCACCTGAAGAAGGGGCTCAGAGCCTCGAAAGCTTGTGTGGCTTTTGCTACCAAATAAACCTGTTGGACTTTAACCTGGTGTTGTTAAACTTCTTACACCGAGATAACACAGACCCATATGCCAGGCTCCTATTTATTGACTACAGCTCAGCCTCCAACACCATTATTCTGACAAAACTCATCTCCAAACTCTGTGGCCTGGGCCTCGGCTCCTCCCTCTGCGACTGGATCCTGAACTTCCTAACCCACAGACCACAATCAGTAAGGATAGGCAACAACACCTCCTCCACGATAATCCTCAACACCGGTGCCCCACAAGGCTGTGTTCTCAGCCCCCTACTATACTCCTTATACACCTATGACTGTGCGGCCAAATTCCCCTCCAATTCAATTTTCAAATTTGTTGATGACACCACCGTAGTGGGTCGGATCTCAAATAAAGACGAGACAGAGTGCAGGAATGAGATAGAGAATCTGGTGAACTGGTGCGGCAACAATAATCTCTTCCTTAATGTCAACAAAACGAAGGAGATTGTCATCGACTTCAGGAAGCGTAAAGGAGAACATGCCCCTGTCTACATCAATGGGGACGAAGTAGAAAGGGTCGAAAGCTTCAAGTTTTTAGGTGTCCAGATCACCAACAACCTGTCCTGGTCCCCCCATGCCGACACTATAGTTAAGAAGGCCCGCCAATGCCTCTGCTTTCTCAGAAGACTAATTTGAAGGACTCAGAAGGAAATTTGGCATGTCAGCTACGACTCTCACCAACTTTTACAGATGCGCAATAGAAAGCATTCTTTCTGGTTGTATCACAGCTTGGTATGGCTCCTGCTCTGCCCAAGACCGCAAGGAACTACAAAAGGTTGTGAATGTAGCCCAATCCATCACGCAAACCAGCCTCCCATTCATTGACTCTGTCTAACTTCCCGCTGCCTCGACAAAGCAGCCAGCATAATTAAGGACCCTACGCACCCTCGACATTCTCTCTTCCACCTTCTTCCTTCGGGAAAAGATACAAAAGTCTGAGGTCACATATGAACCGACTCAAGAACAGCTTCTTCCCTGCTGCCGTCAGACTTTTGAATGGACCTACCTACCTTGCATTAAGTTGATCTTTCTCTACATCCCAGCTATGACTGTAACACTACATTCTGCACCCTCTCCTTTCCTTCTCTATGAATGGTATGCTTTGTCTGTATAGAAACATAGAAAAACGACAGCACAAACAGGCCCTTCGGCCCCACAAGTTGTGCCGAACATATCCTTACCTTTTAGGCCTACCTATAACCCTCCATCCTATTAAGTCCCATGTACTCATCCAGGCATCTCTTAAAAGTCCCTATTGGGTTTGCCTCCACCACCACTGACGGCAGCCGATTCCACTCACCCACCACCCTCTGTGTGAAAAACTTCCCCCTAACATTTCCCCTGTACCTACCCCCCAGCACCTTAAACCTGTGTCCTCTCAAAGCAGCCATTTCCACCCTGGGAAAAAGTCTCTGAGAGTCCACCCGATCTATGCCTCTCAACATCTTATATACCTCTATTAGGTCTCCTCTCATCCTACGTCTCTCCAAGGAGAAAAGACTGAGCTCCCTCAGCCTATCCTCATAAGGCATGCCACTCAATCCAGGCAACATCCTTGTAAATCTCCTCTGCATCCTTTCAATCTTTTCCACATCCTTCCTGTAATGAGGTAACCAGAACTGAGCACAGTACTCCAAGTGGGGTCTGACGAGGGTCTTATATAGCTGCATCATTATCCCCGGACTCCTAAACTCAATCCCTCGATTGATAAAGGCCAGCACACCATATGCCTTCTTAACCACCTCCTCCACCTGCGGGGCTGATTTTAGAGTCCTATGGACCCGGACCCCCAGGTCCTTCTGATCATCCACAGGACTAAGAGTCTTTCCCTTAATATTGTACTCCTTCATCCCATTTGACCTGCCAAAATGGACCACTACGCATTTATCTGGGTTGAAGTCCATCTGCCACTTCTCTGCCCAGTCTTGCATCCTATCTATGTCCCTCTGTAACTTCTGACATCCCTCCAGACTATCCACAACCCCACCAACCTTCGTGTCGTCGGCAAACTTACCAACCCATCCCTCCACTTCCTCTTCCAGGTCATTTATGAAAATGACAAATAGCAAGGGTCCCAGAACAGATCCCTGGGGCACACCACTGGTGACCGACCTCCATTTAGAAAAAGACCCATCTATACACACTCTCTGCCTCCTTTGGGCAAACACAGTAAGAAGTTTAACAACACCATGACTCCTTTGGGCAAGCCAGTTCTGGATCCACAGGGCAGCAGCACCTTGGATCCCATGCCCTCTCACTTTTTCTAGACGCCTTATCGAAGGGGGACCTTATCGAACGCCTTGCTAAAATCCATATAAACCACATCTACCGCTTTCCCTTCGTCAATGTGTTTAGTCACATTTTCGAAGAACTCCACCAGGCTCGTGAGGCACGATCTGCCTTTGACAAAGCCGTGCTGAGTATTCTTGAGCATACTAAACCTCTCTAAATACTCCTAAATCCTGTCCCTCAGGATCTTCTCCATCAGCTTACCAACCACTGAGGTTAGACTCACCGGTCGGTAATTTCCTGGGCTATCCCTATGCCCCTTCTTGAAAATAGGAACCATATCCGCAATCTTCCAATCCTCCGGCACCTCTCCCGTCTCCATCGACGACGCAAAGATTATCGCCAGAGGCTCTGCAATCTCTTCCCTCGCCCCCCACAGTAACCTGGGGTACATCCCATCCAGACTCGGCGACTTATCTATCTTGATGCCATTCAAAGATTCCAGCACAACCTCTTTCTTAAAGTCCACATACTCAATCTTTTCAGTCCACTGCAAGCCCGCAGTACATTTACCCAGGTCCTTCTCCTCTGTGAAAACCGACGCAAAATACTCATTAAGCACCTCTGTCATTTCTACTGGTTCCGTACGGACTTTCCTGCCTTCACCTTTTATAGGCCCTATTCCTTCACGTCTCATTCCTTTACTTTTCACATATTTATAGAACGCCTTAGGGTTTTCCTTAATCCTATCTGCCAAGGCCTTCTCGTGACCCCTTCACCTCTCCTAATTTCCTTCTTGTGTTCAGTTCTGGTCACCTTCTTTGAGGAAGGATGTGGTGGCAATGGAGGCGGTTCAGAAGAGTTCACTGGATTGATTCCAGGTTTGAAGGGGCTGTCGTATGAGGAGCGGTTGAGTAGCTTGGGCTTGTACTCACTGGAGTGCAGAAGAATGAGATGGATTTGATTGAGGCATAGAAAATATTCAATGGGATTGATAAAGTAAATGCTCATCAAATGTTCCCCCCTGTTCGAACAGTTTTGGACAAGAGGTCATAATTGTGGAGTAAGAGGAGGGAGGTTCAAGACAGAGATAAGGAGAAGCTACTTCTCACAGAGGGCTGTGAATCTATGGAAATCACTGCCCCAGAGTGCAGTGGATACAGAATCAATCAATGGATTCAAGAAAGAGACGGATAAATATTTGATCAAAAGCGGGATGAAGGGTTCTGGGGAAAAGGCAGGGAAGTGGAGTTAGGATGAGATGGAGATCAGCTAAGACCATATAGAATGGCAGAGCAGGATCGAGGGGCTGAATTGCCGATTCTCACTCCTAATTCCTATCTTCCTTAGCTGCCAATTAACTTTTAACAAAAGAATAAAATATTTATTAAACATGAAAAAATTGACTATCATATAGCACTCTTTCATCTCACCTATATCTTCACGGATGTACACAGATTTTTAGTTAGAAAGTATGTCTGAAAACTATAATGTTCTCGGTAAGTACATAAGCCATATAAACCAACAGGCAAACTGTGGTCAGATACACCACACTGTGAAACCAAGTGGCAGATGCCACCCAATGCAACTTGTGTGGATTTCTCATCAAATCCCCCTGATGCTTATTTGGCTGTGAGCCAATTGGTCACACTGGAACTCAGACTCCCACACATGTATTTCCAAACTCCATTCTCAAAACAAATTCCTTAGAATCCTCTCCCAAACAATGCATTCTCTCAGATGCCTTCACCAAGGATCCACTTCCAAGATTTCAATCTTTCCTTTCAGTATTCCTCTGCCCTGGATTGCCACGTGCATTCAAGCTTCCACACAGTCCCTCAGTTACCCAGCCATGCCGACAGAACGCCACTGCTTCACAGGCTGTGTTGAGGTGTCAACAAACTTTTGATTTATCTCGCATGTCTGGTTTCCCACTTTAAATTGCTTACTGCAGCTGTCTCTTTAACTTGGAGCACTTTCTCCGTCTTTTACTTTAACTTCCAACAGAATCTTGTTCAACTTCCCGTTCTTTGTTCCTTATAACTTATCTGTCTTCCTGTGATAAACTTTTATCCCTGGTTTCTGGACTTTCTTGTGTTCTTACGGGAAATCTGCTTGTGGGTCCGGTTTAAAACTAAACTCTGAAGTTCTTTCTAACCTGAGATAGCCTCTGGTTGCCAAGCCCAGTCTCTCCTCAACCTTGTTTACTTCCACATTGTAAAACCTTCAATGATAATACAAAAACAGTTTGAAATGAAGCCAATAGCCACCGACACACACTTTCATTTCACAGGGACCTGACTGGAGTTTTAACCCTTTCTCAGCACACAACCACAGAAACACCAAATTAAACTTACTTCAAGCCACACCTTGTTTCTAATACCCACAAAGGCAAATATAGATTACTTAAAACAACCTATTTTCCTGATAAGTATGTAAAAAGGAGATTAGCTGAAGTAAAGTTGGTCCCTTAGAGAATGAGATTGAGAAATTAATAATGGCAGACAAGGAAATTACAGTAAGTAGTCCAACAGGTTTATTTGGTAGCACGAATTTTCGGAGCGCTGCTCCTTCGTCAGGTGAGTGGGAGTTCTGTTCACAAACAGGGCAAATATAGACACAAACTCAATTTACAAAATAATGGTTGGAATGCGAGTCTTTACAGGTAATCAAGCCTTAAAGGTACAGACAATGTGAGTGGAGAGAGGGTTAAGCACAGGTTAAAGAGATGTGTATTGTCTCCAGACAGGACAGTTAGTGAGATTTTGCAAGTCCAGGTAAGTTGTAGGAGTTACAGATAATGTGACATGAACCCAACATCCCGGTTTAGACCGTCCTCATGTGTGCGGAACTTGGCTATCAGTTTCTGCTCAGCGACTCTGCGCTGTCGTGTGTCGTGAAGGCCGCCTTGGAGAACGCTTACCCGAAGATCAGAGGCCGCATGCCTATGACCGCTGAAGTGTTCCCCAACAGGAAGAGAACACTCTTGCCTGGTGACTGTCGAGCGGTGTTCATTCATCCGTTGTCGCAGCGTCTGCATAGTTTCCCCAATGTACCATGCCTCGGGACATCCTTTCCTGCAGCGTATCAGGTAGACAACGTTGGCCGAGTTGCAAGAGTATGTACCGTGTACCTGGTGGATGGTGTTCTCACGTGAGATGATGGCATCCGTGTCGATGATCCGGCACGTCTTGCAGAGGTTGCTGTGGCAGGGTTGTGTGGTGTCATGGTCACTGTTCTCCTGAAGGCTGGGTAGTTTGCTGCGGACAATGGTCTGTTTGAGGTTGTGCGGTTGTTTGAAGGCAAGAAGTGGGGGTGTGGGAATGACCTTGGCGAGATGTTCGTCTTCATCAATGACATGTTGAAGGCTCTGGAGAAGATGTGTCTTCATCGACAAATATCGACAAAGACAAGGAAATGGCAGAGAATTTGAATAAGTATTTTATATCTGTCTTCATGACTCACCTGATGAAGGGGCAACGCTCCGAAAGCTTCTGATTCCAAATAAACCTGTTGGACTTTAACCTGGTGTTGTGAGACCTTTTACTGTGCCCACCCCAGTCCAACGCCGGCATCTCCACATCATGTCGTCATGATAGAAGGCACAAAATATATTCCGGGAAAAGTAGAGATCCAAAAGGCAAAATGGAAGGAGAAATTCTCCAGATTCTGAGAGTGTGATGACTTCAGTCAGGCAAATGAGGTTGGCTTGCTAGAGTATGAACTCCCTGATTGCGTTCCCGCCCCCCCTCCGCCAACCCCCTCCTCCCCCACTGGGTCAGGTGCCCCTCAGCTTGAGCCGCCTCATGGAAATGCCCTCCGTGCCCTTTTCCACCGCACGGAGGCGCTTCCTGTACGGGCTGCTGCTGCACACCTTCCACTACCGCATCCTCACCCATCGCCTGGATACACCTTGGCGGGTCTTGTTGCCGTTGAGCGGCAGAGGTCCCCAGTGGAGGTCCCTCTACGGAAGGATCTCCCCCAGCTATCTTGGGGACCTGGGGTGGAGGGTGCTGCACGCAGCATACCGTACAACCGTAGGTTTTTCCGGTTCGCGGGTTCCCATGCGTGCCCTTTTTGCAATCTTGTGGAGTCTGTGGACCATGTCTACGTTCTGTGTATTAGGTTGCACAACCTTTTCCGTTTTCTCAGAAACTTTTTATTGAAGTTTTGTTTGCACTTCAGTCCCACGCTCCTGATCTGCGGGTGCCTGGTGCGGAGGGGGCAGGTCAGGAGGGCAACCTCCTTGTGAATCTGCTCCTGGGCCTGGCGAGGCAAGCCATCAACAGGTCCAGGCAGCGGGCGATTGACAGGGCTGTCCATCACGACTGCCCCTCTACCGCGGCTATATTCGCGGCTGGGTGTCCCTGGTAAGGGAGCACGTGGTGTCCGGGGGCACCTCTGATGCCTTCCGTGCCCGCTGGGCACCGCAGGGACTGGGGTGTCTTATTGACCCCTTGATCACATTTTAATTTGATGTTTTAAGCTTCCTTTGCGCTTTGTTTTTTGTTTCGGGGTTTCCCCTCCTTTTAGGGAGCTATCCTTTTTGAGTTGTCCCTAAGTTAATTTGATTTTGTTTATTTGGTTCAACACAAAATGATGTCCCTGATTGAGTCCTAATTGATGGCCCAATCAGGGAGCTTCATGTTCCCTATTTAAAGCAGGTGTGTCAGTCTCTCTGCCTGCTGAAGCAGGGAGCACACAGGGAGCACTCTGTTGTACAGAATATCTTGTAAATAAAGGAACTTTTGGCGACAGGACCTTTGCATCTGCGGATTTATTACAGAGCGGTCCTGCCAGATTAGAAAACCATAAATGTGGCACCTCTAGTCACGGAAAGGGGAGAGATCAACCAAGAAACGTTAGTCCAGTTAGTCTCAGCGCTGTCATTGGGCAAATACTGGAATCCATTAATAAGGAAACAGTCACACAGCAGAATACAATCAGACAGAACTGACATGGTTTTGTGTCAGGGACATTGTGCTTTACAAACTTTTCTTTGAGGATGTAACAAGCAGAGTGGATACAGCGGAAGGAGTGGATGTAGATCAGGGGGCTGATTGGTCTTCTCCTGTTCCTATCTTCCTATATTAATCTGTTAATCTAAGAAAGATGGGAAGGGGCTCCTCCTAAAAATACACGACCAAGGAAGATTCCAGATTCTACGATGGGGCATGTTGATTGAATTGCTGTTTGTGGGACCAGCAGTAATGACTGAGGAAAAGATGCAGATGAATTCAGCATCTGCTCTTATCTAGTGTCCAACCCAGGTCCCCCTCTGCAATCCGACCCCCAGGTCCCCCTCTGCAATCCGATCCCCAGGTCCAGCTCTACAATCCGATCCCCAGGTCCAGCTTTGCAATTTGATCCCCAGGTCCAGCTCTACAATCCGATCCCCAGGTCCAGCTCTACAATCCGATCCCCAGGTCCAGCTCTACAATCCGATCCCCAGGTCCCCCTCTGCAATCCGACCCCCAGGTCCCCCTCTGCAATCCGACCCCCAGGTCCAGCTCTGCAATCCGACCCCCAGGTCCAGCTCTGCATTCCGATCCCCAGGTCCCCCTCTGCAATCCGACCCCCAGGTCCAGCTCTGCATTCCGATCCCCAGGTTCTCCTCTGCAATCCGACCCCCAGGTCCAGCTCTGCATTCCGATCCCCAGGTCCCCCTCTGCAATCCGACCCCCAGGTCCAGCTCTACAATCCGATCCCCAGGTCCCCCTCTGCAATCCGACCCCCAGATCCCCCTCTGCAATCTGATCCCCAGGTCCAGCTCTACAATCCGATCCCCAGGTTCTCCTCTGCAATCCGACCCCCAGGTCCAGCTCTACAATCTGATCCCCAGGTCCCCCTCTGCAATCCGATCCCCAGGTCCCCCTCTGCAATCCGATCCCCAGGTCCCCCTCTGCAATCCGATCCCCAGGTCCCCCTCTGCAATCCGACCCCCAGGTCCAGCTCTACAATCCAATCCCCAGGTTCTCCTCTGCAATCCGATCCCCAGGTCCAGCTCTGCAATCTGATCCCCAGGTCCCCCTCTGCACTCCAATCCCCAGGTCCCCCTCTGCAATCCAATCCCCAGGTTCCTCTCTGCAATCTGATCCCCAGGTCCCCCTCTGCACTCCAATCCCCAGGTCCCCCTCTGCAATCCGACCTCCAGGTCCAGCTCTGCAATCCAATTGACACTATCAAAGATGATATTGATACGATATTGAGGGAAGATATTTGCATGGATGATGTGGAATCTCTGTGCGTGGAGTTAAGAAACAGCAAGGGGCAAAAAACATTAGTGGGAGTGGTTTACAGAACATCAAACTGTAGGGGTAATGTTGGGAAAAGCATTAGACAGGAAATCAGAGATGCATGTGTTAAAGGAACATCTGTGATTATGGGTGACTTTAATCTGCATATATTTTTTATTTTTTATTAGTCACAAGTAGGTTTACATTAACACTGCAATGAAGTCACTGTGAAATTCCCCTAGTCACCACACTCCGGCGCCTGTTCGGATCAATGCACCTAACCAGACTGTGGGAGGAAACCCACGCAGACACGGGGAGAATGTGCAAACTCCACACAGACAGTGACCCAAGCTGGGAATCGAACCCGGGTCCCTGGCACTGTGAGGCCCCAGTGCTAACCACTGTGCCACCGTGCCGCCCCGGGTCCCTGGCACTGTGAGGCAGCAGTGCTAACCACTGTGCCACCGTGCCGCCCCGGGTCCCTGGCACTGTGAGGCAGCAGTGCTAACCACTGTGCCACCGTGCTGCCCCGGGTCCCTGGCACTGTGAGGCAGCAGTGCTAACCACTGTGCCACCGTGCCGCCCCGGGTCCCTGGCACTGTGAGGCCCCAGTGCTAACCACTGTGCCACCGTGCCGCCCCGGGTCCCTGGCACTGTGAGGCAGCAGTGCTAACCACTGTGCCACCGTGCCGCCCCGGGTCCCTGGCACTGTGAGGCAGCAGTGCTAACCACTGTGCCACCGTGCCGCACCGTGCCGTATATAGATTGGGAGAGTCAAATTAATCACAGTACAATAGAGGAGGAATTTCTGGAATGTATACGGGATGGTTTTCTGGAGCAATACATTGAGGAACCAACAAGGGAACAGGCCATCTTGGACTGGGTGTTGTGCAATGAGAAAGGATTAGTTGGCAATCTAGTTGTGAGAGAACCCTTGAGGAATTCTTTGTCTTATTGAATGGCGCTCGGCTCAAGGGGCCAGATGGCTCCTACTCCTAGTTCTTATGTTCTTATGTCCTAATTGTATAGGGTGTTGGTGAGGCCAACCTGGAGTACTGTGTTCAGTTTGGTGTCCTTATTTGAGGAAGGATGTCCTTGCTATAGAGGGAATACAGCGAAGGTTTACCAGGCTGATTCCTGGGATGGCAGGTCTATTATATGTGGACAGACTAAGTCGGTTAGGATTATATTCACTGGAGTTTGGAAGAGTGAGAGGGGATCTCATAGAAACTTACAAAATTCTAACAGGGTTAGACAGGGTAGATTCAGAAAGAATGTTCCCAATGGTGGGGGAGTCCAGAACTAGGGGTCATCATTTGAGCATTAGGGTAAATCTTTTAGAATTGAGGTGAGGAGAAATTTCTTCACCCAAAGGGTGGTGAATGTGTGGAATTCACTACCACAGAATGTAATTGAGGCCAAATCTTTGTCTGATTTCAAGAAGAAATTAGATTTCGCTCTTGGGGCTAAAGGGATCGAGGGATATGGGGGGGAAGGTGAGATCAGGATATTGAATTTAATGATCAGCCATGATCAAAATGAATGGTGGAGCAGGCTCGAAGGGCCGAATGGCCTCCTCCTGCTTTTAGTTTCTATGTTTCTTTCCCCCAGGAATGTGCTTACTTGGTGTAGAAAGTCAGGAGCCAGAACATTCCATGTGGAATATTGTGGCCACGCAAAGTCTCAACCCGCTGGTGATTGAGGTGAAGTGAGTATCAAGCACCTGATGAAAGTGTACCCCAGCACAGGACAGCACAACGTAGTGATAAGTGTGTCTGCTGCTGGTTGTCCAGTCACACGTCTTGTCTATGAGAAGGGGCAATTGTTCACATGTTTACAACCACTGGTTCATCTGTTTGTCTCCCCTTCTTTCCTTCAGCTTCACGTGTTCCAAGCAAGAATCCAACCACTTCCACAGCCAAGAAATCCAACATCGCAAGCAGTAAGAAAGTTGATTCTGAAGGGTCTCCCATACCACCTGCCAATGACTTGCAAGGTACCATGCAACTCGAGAACTTGTATATTGCAGTGGGGAGGTGGATTGGAGACCAGGGAGAGATCAGCCATGATCTGATTGAATGGCGGAGCAGGCTCAAAGGGCTGAATTGCCTACTTTTGCTCCTAATTTCTATGTTCCTATGTCCCAGTGAGAACGAGCGATTTTCTTGGGAGTAAGAGGAGAGAAAGATGTCCAAAGATGTGCGGGTTAGGTTGATTGGCCATGCTAAAAATTGCCCTTAGTGTCCTGAGATGCGTAGGTTAGAGGGATTAGTGGGTAAATATGTAGGGATATGGGGGTAGGGCCTGGGTGGGTTGTGGTCGGTGCAGACTCGATGGGCCGAATGGCCTCTTTCTGCACTGTAGGGTTTCTATGATTTCTATGAAAGACAGACTGTGGATGCTGGGAATATTCAGGAAGTCAGAGCACAGCTAATTCAGAAAGATCAGTTCAAGTTTTTATTAAAGTCTCCAAACCTTCTTGCCATCCAATCCAACCAGAGCATCAACCCAACCTACCTCAGAGACTTCCTCCAGTTTTTCAGTTCCTGCAGGAATTCTTTTCATCCCGAAGTAGATCTTACTCTCTCCCATCCTCTTCACCATCACTTTCCACTCCCTCAGCTGCTGTCCCCTGTCCAATAGACCTCTCTTATCAAATTCATTTCAATTTCACTTTATTGTCCACATGGAAATTCATTTTGAGTACATTGCTCTTTTGTTTTGTGTGACACATAAATGAATAATAACATATAATAATAACAGTAAAATAGTAAAAAGAAACAAAATTACCCCGTGACAGAAGTCAAACTTAACTAAAATATATTTTAAAAAGCTTAAAAACAATGTATTAAAATAATCAGTCAGTAAGTCCCACCAAAAGTCCATATCCTTGTCCATACATCAAATGCCTGCTGAAACCTCGATGAGAGAAAGGCACCAAGGAATTCAGGGACTTATTTGTCCGGCATCTGAGGGATTGTAATTTTTTTACTGAACCCATCCACCTGTGATACTGAACCAAGGGGTGAATCTCATTGTTCTGAACACTCTTAACTTTTGTCAAAAATCCTCAAGAGTCCACCAAAGAGCCTTTCTACCTGGTTTAATAAACTCTCAACCCCGGCTGAGCCAGCTTTCTTAAGACAACAGTACCAAGCAAGACCTGAGAAAGGATATAGCACCCTCAACTACAGCTGTACAGAGAGTTTCATGATTGTAGGATCCACTGGAAAGAATTTTAATTTTCTGAGGTAGTATAATCATTTTTATCCCTTGACCATCACATGTGTACACTGTTCCCTCCAATTCAACTTAGCATCGACTTTGATACCGAGATACTCATGGTTAGTAACTATTCCAATGTCAACATCTGGAGTCTTGCTTTTTGGGAAAAGGGGCCAATTTAAAGGGTAAGACTGGTTTCTGGTAGGGGAATCACTCCTTTTCAGATAATCTGTGCCTGATGGAGGCCTGGCAGATGCAGAGGGATTCAAAGTAACACGCTCCTCTACCCTTTAAATTGACCCCTCTTCCCACTTCACCCCACTTTAGCCGTCCCTCCACCCCAACCAGGGTCTCGGTATCTGGCCATTGTGAACCCGTTCAAATCACTTTATCCCTTGGGCTTGAATGATGGACGCTGATGTAGGCCGCACAGCAGTATGAGCAGTGACTACCGCTCACGGTGATGGAAACAGCAGGATTTCTGAGGACATGCCACTCACTGGAGCTGGGAACCCTGACACTGCCCAAGCAGGAGCTTGATTGGGATTCAATTCCATTGGACCTCTGGAAAATGGCTGTGATGGGGTTGCAACAGGCTTTCCAGTCAGTGGACTGGTGTCACCATCGCGACCATTAAGTTTCACCCAATGTTTCAGGTCAGTGATCTTTCACCAGAGCTTCAAAAAGTTAGAAATATAATCATTTTTTAAAAAGGTGAGAGGGGGGAGTGGGGAGAAAATGAAAGGTTTACGATAGGACAAAGGGAGTGGATGAAATGACAAAGCGGTTGGTGGTGCAAGGTCAAAAGGAGTGGGATTGGGACAAGTAAGGAAACAAAGGATGTGCAGAGGAGGTGTGAATGGCAGAATGTTCAGCTGCTGGTGTCTGAACGCAAAAAACAGAACAAAATGAGGAAAACCAAAGCTGCAAAGAGAAAGAAACAAAATGGGGGCAGCGACAGGGTTTGAAATTGTTGAACTCAGTCTTAAATCCAGAATGTTGCAAAGTGCTGTTCCGAGAACTTGCATTGAGCTCCTTTGGGATATTCTGAGCAGAGACTGATAGCCAAGTTCCGCACACATGAGGACGGCCTCAACCGGGATCTTGGGTTCATGTCACACTATCTGTAACCCCCACAACTTGCCTGGACTTGCAAAATCTCACTCGCTGTCCTGTCTGGAGACAATACACATCTCTTTAACCTGTGCTTAACCCTCTCTCCGCTCACATTGTCTGTACCTTTAAGACTTGATTAGCTGTAAAGAATAGCATTCCAATCATTATTCTGTAAATTGAGTTTGTGTCTCTGTATGCCCTATTTGTGAACAGAACTCCCACTCCACCTGATGAAGGGGCAGCGCTCCAAAAGCTAGTGGCTTTTGCTACCAAATAAACCTGTTGGACTTTAACCTGGTGTTGTTAGACTTCTTACTGATATTACAGGAGGCCAACGACAGCGTGAGAGCAAGCTGCAGAATTGCGGGTAATCATAAGAACATAAGAACATAAGAAATAGGAGCAGGAGAAGGCCATCTAGCCCCTCGAGCCTGCCCCGCCATTCAATAAGATCATGGCTGATCTGATAGTGGTTTAGTTCCACTTACCCGCCCGCTCCCCATAACTCTTAATTCCCTTATTGATCAGAAATCTATCTACTTGTGACTTAAACATATTTAACGAGGTAGCCTCCACTGCTTCAATGGGCAGAGAATTCCAGAGATTCACTACCCTCTGAGAGAAGAAGTTCCTCCTCAACTCTGTTCTAAACTGACTCCCCCTTATTTCGAGGCTGTGTCCTCTAGTTCTTGTTTCCTTTCCAAGTGGAAAGAATCTCTCTGCCTCTACCCTATCCAGCCCCTTCATTATCTTATATGTCTCTATAAGATCTCCCCTCAGCCTTCTAAACTCCAACGAGTACAGGCCCAATCTACTCAATCTCTCCTCATAAGCCACACCCCTCATCTCCGGTATCAACCTGGTGAACCTTCTCTGTACTCCCTCCAAGGCCAATATATCCTTCCGCAAATAAGGGGACCAAAATTGCACACAGTACTCTCGTTGCGGCCTCACCAGTACCTTGTACAATTGCAGCAATCAGACGCTCAGGATCGTACTTGTGGACTGAACAAAGGGGTTCACAAAATGTGAACTGAATCTGGGTTCAGCTGCTCCTTCTGGGACAGACTGCATTGTGGGCAGAGAAGACGGTATACCAAAATGGAAGAAGTACTTGTGAATTGTTTCATTTGGAATGAGTACTTGAGGCCGAGCATGGTGAGCAGGAAGAGATAATAAGGCAGGCGTTACAACTCTGGAGCTGTGGGAAGCGAGGATAGTTGAAGAGTGGAGAAGGGGTATCGCAGAGGACATGTTCTCTTCAAAATACAACCCCAACTTTTTTGTTACTTTGCCAATGTTTCTCCTGCTTCCACCTTCTCTCACATCTTCACTTTTATTCTTTTTCCACCCTCCTCTCTTTAACGGGCTTAAACTCTATTACAATTTTACCTTGCCTCAGTTGAGATTGAAGGCAATTGTTCTGAAATATTAGAGCTGTGTCTCCCTCCCGTGCTGCTACCTGATCTGCACAGTATTTATCATGGAGAAATACTAGTTCTAGTTAAGCTTCAACAGATCTGACCTTGTCAGCATAACCAGTATTTCAGACTGCCTAATGTCTACTTTTTAGAATAGAGGATTGCACAATACACTAGTTTTTTACAGTAAGAAGTCTCACAACACCAGGTTAAAGTCCAACAGGTTTATTTGGTAGCGTGAGCTTTCGGAGCGCTGCTCCTTCATCAGGTGAGTGGGAGTCGTGTTCACAAACAGGGAATATATAGACACAGACTCAATTTACAAGATAATGGTTGGAATGCGAGTCTTTACAGGTAATCAAGTCTTAAAGGTACAGACAATGTGAGTGGAGAGGGGGTTAAGCACAGGTTAAAGAGATGTGTATTGTCTCCAGACAGGACAGTTAGTGAGATTTTGCAAGCCCAGGCAAGTCGTGGGGGTTACAGATAGTGTGACGTGAACCCAAGATCCCGGTTGAGGCCGTCCTCATGTGTGCGGAACTTGGCTATCAGTTTCTGCTCGGCGATTCTGCATTGTCATGTTTCGTAAAGGCTGCCTTGGAGAACGCTTACCCGAAGATCAGAGACTGAATGCCCGTGACTGCTGAAGTGCTCCCCCACAGGAAGAGAACAGTCTTGCCTGTTGATTGTCGAGCGGTGTTCATTCATCCGTTGTCGCAGCATCTGCATGGTTTCCCCAATGTACCATGCCTCGGGACATCCTTTCCTGCAGCGTATCAGGTAGACAACGTTGGCCGAGTTGCAAGAGTAGGTACCGTGTACCTGGTGGATGGTGTTCTCACGTGAGATGATGGCATCCGTGTCGATGATCCAGCACATCTTGCAGAGGTTGCTGTGGCAGGGTTGTGTGGTGTCGTGGTCACTGTTCTCCTGAAGGCTGGGTAGTTTGCTGCGGTACAATACAAGGCGGTGAGCTGCCTTCTGGTGATGTAGGTATACCCACAACGCTGTTAGGGAGTTTCAGCATTTACACCCAGTGGAGGGGCAATGACGTAGTTCCAAGTCAGGATGGTGAGTGAGCAGAAAGCAACCTGAAGATGTTGTTGTTTCAATGTACAAGCTCCCCTTATTCTATCAGCTGGTAGACGCGGTGGATCCAAATGTCGAGACATCATTACAGCTGTCAGATTTCCACAAGAACATCTTTGAAGACGGATTCTGGGATTAACTGTCCTGGCCACCAGCAAATCCCTCACCCAAACCGTGGCATCTCCCCCCCCCCCATACCCAACTCCACTACTAATGCTGTCACCATCACTTCTGTCATTATGGGTCACTTCCATCTGTCCCAGCGAGGCGTCTGTCCCAGCGAGGCGTCTGTCCCAGCGAGGCGTCTGTCCCAGCGAGTCGTCTGTCCCAGCGAGTCGTCTGTCCCAGCGAGTCGTCTGTCCCAGCGAGGCGTCTGTCCCAGCGAGGCGTCTGCCCCAGGGAGGCGTCTGTCCCAGCGAGGCGTCTGTCCCAGCGAGCCGTCTGTCCCAGCGAGTCGTCTGTCCCAGCGAGTCGTCTGTCCCAGCGAGCCGTCTGTCCCAGCGAGTCGTCTGTCCCAGCGAGGCGTCTGTCCCAGCGAGCCGTCTGTCCCAGCGAGTCGTCTGTCCCAGCGAGTCGTCTGTCCCAGCGAGTCGTCTGTCCCAGCGAGCCGTCTGTCCCAGCGAGCCGTCTGTCCCAGCGAGTCGTCTGCCCCAGCGAGTCGTCTGTCCCAGCGAGTCGTCTGTCCCAGCGAGGCGTCTGTCCCAGCGAGGCGTCTGTCCCAGCGAGGCGTCTGTCGCAGCGAGTCGTCTGTCGCAGCGAGTCGTCTGTCGCAGCGAGTCGTCTGTCGCAGCGAGTCGTCTGTCGCAGCGAGTCGTCTGTCGCAGCGAGTCGTCTGTCGCAGCGAGGCGTCTGTCCCAGCGAGTCGTCTGTCGCAGCGAGTCGTCTGTCACAGCGAGTCGTCTGTCCCAGCGAGGCGTCTGTCCCAGCGAGGCGTCTGCCCCAGCGAGTCGTCTGTCCCAGCGAGTCGTCTGTCCCAGCGAGTCGTCTGTCCCAGCGAGGCGTCTGTCCCAGCGAGGCGTCTGCCCCAGCGTGGCGTCTGACCCAGCGTGGCGTCTGTCCCAGCGAGTCGTCTGTCGCAGCGAGTCGTCTGTCGCAGCGAGTCGTCTGTCGCAGCGAGTCGTCTGTCGCAGCGAGTCGTCTGTCGCAGCGAGTCGTCTGTCCCAGCGAGGCGTCTGACCCAGCGAGGCGTCTGTCCCAGCGAGGCGTCTGACCCAGCGAGGCGTCTGTCCCAGCGAGGCGTCTGACCCAGCGAGGCGTCTGTCCCAGCGAGGCGTCTGTCCCAGCGAGGCGTCTGTCCCAGCGTGGCGTCTGACCCAGCGAGGCGTCTGTCCCAGCGAGGCGTCTGTCCCAGCGAGGCGTCTGTCCCAGCGAGGCGTCTGTCCCAGCGAGGCGTCTGTCCCAGCGAGGCGTCTGTCCCAGCGAGGCGTCTGTCCCAGCGAGGCCTCTGTCCCAGCGAGGCCTCTGTCCCAGCGAGGCCTCTGTCCCAGCGAGGCCTCTGTCCCAGCGAGGCCTCTGTCCCAGCGAGGCCTCTGTCCCAGCGAGGCCTCTGTCCCAGCGAGGCCTCTGTCCCAGCGAAGCGTCTGTCCCAGCGAGGCCTCTGTCCCAGCGAGGCCTCTGTCCCAGCGAGGCCTCTGTCCCAGCGAGGCCTCTGTCCCAGCGAGGCGTCTGCCCAGCGTGGTGTCTGTCCCAATGAGGTGTATTGCGCAGTGTGGCATTTCTAAGATTTTCCAATGTGTGATTGTCAGAAGTGTTGGATTCAGACCCACAGGAATATGACCAACTCTTCCGTGCCCTCTGCAATGCGCTGACAAGCCACTCAGTTTATCAATCGCGACAAAAGGAAACAAGAGGAGTGAGACTGGACAGACTAGGCGGCACTGACCTTGTCACCAGTGACAACAACACCTAACCCAGCCCTGTGAACCCTGCAAAGTCCTTACCAACGCCTGGGGGCTTGTGCCAAAATGGGGAGAGCTGTCTCACAAACTAGTCAAGCAACAGCCTGACATTGTCACACTCACGGTATCAAACCTCACAGATAAGAATTTTAGTAAGGCTTTCGACAAGGTCCCTCATGGTAGGCTCATCCAGAAGATTAAGATGCACGGGATCCACAGTAACTTGGCCGCTTGGATCCAGAATTGGCTTGCCCGGAGACGTCAGAGAGTAGTGGTGGAAGGGTGTCTTTCTGGCTGGAGGTCCGTGACGAGTGGTTTTCCGCAGGAATCCGTACTGGGCCAGACGCCTCGCTGGGACAGACGCCCCGCTGGGACAGACGCCTCCCTGGGACAGACGCTTCCCTGGGACAGACGCTTTGCTGGGCCAGGCGCCTCGCTGGGGCAGACGCCTCGCGGGGGCAGACGCCTCGCTGGGACAGACGCTTCGCTGGGTCAGACGCCTCGCTGGGACAGACGCCTCGCTGGGACAGACGCCTCGCTGGGTCAGACGCCTCGCTGGGACAGACGCCTCGCTGGGACAGACGCTTCTCTGGGACAGACGCTTCGCTGGGACAGACGCTTCGCTGGGTCAGGCGCCTCGCTGTGCCAGACGCCTCGCTGGGGCAGGCGCCTCGCTGGGGCAGACGCCTCGCTGGGGCAGACGCCATGCTGGGTCAGATAATGTCCCATACACCACCATCACCATTCCTGGGTATGACCTGTGTCAAACTCAATGTCAAGTGGAAATGTTTAGATTCTGTCTTGTTGGCGATGACTATTGCCTGGCCCTTGTGTGATGCGAATGTTATTTGACTGTTTTTGGCCCAAACCTGGATATTGTCCAGATCTTGCTGCATTTCCACATGGACTGCTTCAGTTTCTGAGGAGTCCAAATGGTGCTGAACATTGTGCAATCATCAGCGAACATCCCCACTTCTGACCTTATGACAGAGGGAAGGTCATCGATGAAGCAGCTGAAGATTGTTGGGCCGAGGACACTCCCCTGAGGGACTCCTGCAGAGATGTCCTGGAGCTGAGATGACTGACTCTCCACAACCACAACCATCTTCCTTTATGTCAGGTGTGACTCCAACCAGCAGAAAGTTGCCGATTCCCATTGACCCCAGCTTTGCTGAGGAAGAACCTGCTTTCGCTGTCTTCCAAGTCATTTATATAAAGCACAAGCAGCAGAGGTCCCAGTATGGATCCCTGAAGAACACCACTAGTCACGGACCTCCAGCCAGAACAACACCCTTCCACCACTACTCTCTGACTTCTACGGGAAAACCAATTCTGAATCCAAGCAGCCAAGTCACCATGGATCCCGTGCATCTTAATCTTCTGGATGAGCCTACCATGAGGGACCTTGTTGAAAGCCTTACTAAAATCCATGTAGACAACATCTACTGCTCTACCCTCATCAATCACCTTTGTCACCTCCTCAAAAAAATCAATCAAGTTAGTAAGACATGACCTGCCCCGTGAAGTGGAAAGGGTCGGGAGCTTCTCGTTTTTAGGTGTCCAGATCACCAACAACCTGTTCTGGCCCCCCCGATGCCGACACTAAGTTAAGAAAGCCCACCAACGCCTCTACTTTCTCAGAAGACTAAGGAAATTTGGCATGTCAGCTATAACTCTCACAACTTTTACAGATGCACCATAGAAAGCATTCTTTCTGGTTGTATCACAGCTTGGTATGGGCTCCTGCTCTGCCCAAGACCACAAGGAACTACAAAAGGTCATGAATGTAGCCCAATCCATCACACAAACCAGCCTCCCATCCATTGACTCTGTCTACACTTCCCGCTGCCTCGGCAAAACAGCCAACATAATTAAGGACCCCATGCACCCTGGACATTCTCTCTTCCACCTTCTTCTATCGGGAAAAGGTACAAAAGTCTGAGGTCACATACCAACCGACTCAAGAACAGCTTCTTCCCTGCTGCTATCAGACTTTTGAATGGGCCTACCTTGCATTAAGTTGATCTTTCTCGACACCCTAGCTATGACTGTAACACTACATTCTGCACTCTCTCGTTTCCTTCTCTATGAACGGTATACTGTGTCTGTATAGCGCGCAAGAAACGATACTTTTCACTGTATACTAATACATCTGACAATAATAAATCAAATCAAATCAAAACTATGCTGACTTTTCCGAATTAGGCCATTTTTCAAAATGTGCGTAAATCCTATCCCTATGAACCCTCTCCAATAGCTTCCCAACCACTGGTGTGAGAGTCACTATAATTTTCCAGATTATCCCTTTTTCCTTTCTTGAACAGAGGAACAACATTAGCGACTCGCCAGTCCTCCGGGACCTCTCGAGTAGGGCGGCACGGTGGCACAGTGCCAGGGACCTGGGTTTGATTCCCGGCTTGGGTCACTGTCTGTGCGGAGTCTGCACGTTCTCCCCGTGTCTGCGTGGGTTTCCTCCGGGTGCTCCGGTTTCCTCCCACATTCTGAAAGACGTGCTGGTTAGGTGCATTGACTCGAACAGGCGCTGGAGTGTGGCGACAGTAACTTCATTGCAGTGTTAATGTAAGCCGTACTGGGACTAATAAATAAACTTTAACTTTAAAAAAGCAGATTGCGAGGGTACAAAGATCTTTGTCAGGGCCCCAGCAATCTCCTCTCTTGCCTCTCTCAATAACTCGGGGTAGATCCCATCAGGCCCTGGGGACTTATCCACCTTAATGCTCTTCAAGAGACCCAACACCACTTCTTTCTTGATGTCGAAATGCCCCAGCATATTAGCACGCTGCACACTAATCTCACTATCCCCATGTCCTCCTCCTCGGTGAATACCAACACTAAGTACTCATTTAGGATCTCACCCACATCCTCTGCCTCCAAACACAAGTTCCTTCCTTTTTCCTTGAGTGGCCCTTCCCTCTCCTGAGTTACCCTCTTGTTTCTAATGTCTGTATAAAATGCCTTGGGACTCTCTTTAACCCGAGTTGCCAAGGTCATTTCATGGCCCCTCCTTGCTTTCCTAATTCTCTGCTTGAGTTCTCTCCTGCTTTCTTTATATTCCCCATGGGCCCTGTCTGATTTTAGCTTCCGAAACCGTACAAATGCTTCTTTTTTGCTTTTAACTATATTCACAGCCTCCCTCACTATCCAAGGATCTCACCTTACCATCCTTGTCCTTCCTCCTTCCTGGGACATGTCGGTCCTGAACTCGGATCAGTAGGTCTTTAAACATCTCCCACATGTCAAATGTGGACTTGCCCGAGATCAGCTGCTCCAATTGACTCTCCCGAGCTCCTGCCTAATACTGTCGTAATTTTCCCTCCCCCAATTGAGTACCTTTCTGCAAGGGCCTGACTTATCCTTATTCAAAAATCTTAAAACTGAAGGGGTTGTGATCTCTGTTTCTAAAATGCTCTCCCACCGAAAGGTCAGTCACCAGTCCAAGCTCATTTGCCAATCCAAGGTCCAGTCTGGCCTCTCCTCCAGTTGGACTATCCACACACTGTTTCCAGAAACCCTCTTGTATGCACCAAACAAATTCTGTCCCGTCTGAGCCTCTTGCTCTAAGGAAGTCCCAGTCAATATTGGGGAAGTTAAAGTCACATAAGAACTAGGAGAAGGAGTAGGCCATCTGGCCCCTCGAGACTGCTCCGCCATTCAATAAGATCATGGCTGATCTTTTCGTGGACTCAGCTCCACTTACCCGCCCGATCACCATAACCCTTAATTCCTTTATTGTTCAAAAATTTATCTATCCTTGCCTTAAAAACATTCAATGAGGTAGCCTCAACTGCTTCACTGGGCAGGGAATTCCACAGATTCACAACCCTTTGTGTGAAGAAGTTCATAGAAATCATAGAAACCCTACAGTACAGAAAGAGGCCATTCGGCCCATCGAGTCTGCACCGACCACAATCCCACCCAGGCCCTACCCCCATATCCCTACATATTTTACCCACTAATCCCTCTAATGTACGCATCCCAGGACACTAAGGGGCAATTTTAGCATGGCCAATCAACCTAACCCGCACATCTTTGGACTGTGGGAGGAAACCGGAGCACCCGGAGGAAACCCACGCAGACACGAGGAGAATGTGCAAACTCCACACAGACAGTGACCCAAGCCGGGAATCGAACCCAGGTCCCTGGAGCTGTGAAGCAGCAGTGCTAACCACTGTGCTACCGTGCCGTTCCTCCTCAACTCAGTCCTAAATCTGCTTCCTCTTATTTTGAGGCTATACCCCCTAGTTCTAGTTTCACCCGCCAGTGGAAACAACTTCCCTGCTTCTATCTTATCTATTCCCTTCATAATATATGTTTCTATAAGATCTCCCCTCATTCTTCTGAATTCCAATGAGTATAGCCCCAGTCTACTCAGTCTCTCCTCATAAGCCAACCCTCTCAACTCTGGAATCAACCTAGTGAATCTCCTCTGTACCCCCTCCAATGCCAGTATATCCTTTCTCAAGTAAGGAGACCAAAACTGTCCACAGTACTCCAGGTGTGGCCTCACCAGCACCTTATGCAGCTGCAACATAACCTCGCTGTTTTTAAACTCCATCCCTCTAGCAATGAAGGACAAAATTCCATTTGCCTTCTTAATTACCTGCTGCACCTGCAAACCAACTCCTTGAGATTCCTGCACAAGGACACCCAGGTCCCTCTGCACAACAGCATGCTGCAATTTTTTACCATTTAAATAATAGTCCATTTTGCTGTTATTCCTACCAAAATGGATGACCTCACATTTACCAACATTGTATTCCATCTGCCAGACCCTCGCCCACTCTCTTAGACTATCTATATCCCTTTGCAGACTTTCAGTATCCTCTGCACACTTTGCTCTGCCACTCATCTTAGTGTCATCTGCGAATTTTGACACATTACACTTGGTCCCCAACTCCAAATCATCTATGTAAATCGGAAACAATTGCGGTCCCAACACTGATCCCTGAGGCACACCACTAGTCACTGATCGGCAACCAGAAAAACACCCATTTACCCCCACTCTTTGCTTTCTGTTAGTTAACCAATCCTCTATCCATGCTAATACATTACCCGTAACACCGTGCACCTTTATCTTATGTAGCAGTCTTTGGTGCGGCACCTTGTCAAATGCCTTCTGGAAATCCAGATACACCACATCCACAGGTTCCCCATTGTCCATTGCGCATGTAATGTTCTCAAAGAATTCCACCAAATTAGTCAAACATGACCTTCCCTTCATGAACCCATGCTGCGTCTTACCAATGGGACAATTTATATCCAGATGTCTCACTATTTCTTCCTTGATGATAGATTCAAGCATTTTCCCTACTGCAGTCACCCACTACGACAACCCTGTTGTTCTTGTATCTTTCCATAATGTGTCTACATATTTGTTCCTCAATGTCCCGATACCTGTTAGGTTCTTGATTGGTAAGGGGACCAAATGTTGCAGAGAAAAGGCGGGAGAATGGGGTTGAGATACTTATCAGCCATGATTGAATGGCGGAGCAGACTCGATGGGCCGAATGGCCTGATTCTGATCCTACATCTTATGGTCTTGTGATCTAAAAGTAATTCCTCTGAACAAGCTTTTGGTCACCTGTTCTAATTTGTCTTTATGTGACTCTGTCTGACAGTTTGTTTACACTTTATACTGGAGGTGGAGTGAGTCGGGCAAACCCAATGCTCATTCAGAGCTAATTCTGTGAAGCACTTTTGGTAAAAGTGCTGCATAAAGGCAAACTGTTGTTTATTGCGGGGTTTTGTGAAGGGCAGTGAGAGGGGAACGTAGCCAGCTTTCCTTTCTGTGAGGGGAATGTAGCCAGCTTTCCTTTCTGTGAGGGGAATGTAGCCAGCTTTCCTTTCTGTGAAGCCTTGTACAGGATAATAAAAAAGCCATCAAGCTCTTCTCACCGGAGATCAGTGAGGGAGTACTCGTCTGCAGCTTGATGGCAGCCAGGTGAGGCCTACATTGTGTTTGGGAGATGGATTGTGGCAGGCAAACGCACTGTCCACCCAGAGTTGTCTGAAGTAATATAGTTCTGTGTCTTGACAGTGAAGGAGGAATGTTACCCAAGTGCTGATCGTGTGAGATTTGGAGGAAACACGGAGGAATTGGTGTTCCCCAGTTATTTTTGTATTTTGAAGATGCTCTGGGAGTTTGTTACCCATCATGTCTTATAATAGATCAGACAAAGCAGCAAGCGTGGTGCGCCAGTGCTGGAAGAGATGGTTGTTGACGTCCATTTTACCATTTGTAAG
Organism: Mustelus asterias; assembly: GCF_964213995.1. Classification (NCBI taxonomy): domain Eukaryota; kingdom Metazoa; phylum Chordata; class Chondrichthyes; order Carcharhiniformes; family Triakidae; genus Mustelus; species Mustelus asterias. Next base: position 3,224,885 of record NC_135802.1, on the reverse strand, counting down.
CAACTTTATTGCATGATTTTGCTCATCGTTGCAGCCTCTGCATTCTGAATGGGAAGCTGGGCTTTGTATAAAAGTTGAATAAGGATCAGACAATAAAGAGGCAGAGAAACATTGTGCCCAGCAATGTGTTAGTGACAGACCATTTCACTTTCTCACTACAATCCAACATTATTTTTCAGGGAGAGGAGACAAAAAGAACGGCATTTCTGAGGTGATAGCAGTAGGTTCACAGGACTCTGCAGCACAGCTCCAACCGCAGCCTTTAATGTATACCCTAAAAGAATCACAGACTGAGTCTCAGAGAACTCCTTGGACTTTCATCCCAACCAGAGAGATTTACAGGGTCCCATCCAATCAGGAGCAACAACAGCAAAGTCCGCCTATGACCTCCAGGAAATATGAGTGGAAGGTAATCAACAAATACAGAGAAAGGGAAGGGGGTGAGGCAGTGTCTCAGCAGAATCTAAACAGAGATGAGGACAAAGGATATCAGCCTGGGATTGCGTCACAAGTTACGGAGGCTATTGCCTCTGGACTGGCACAGGCAGATGCATCCTTCCAGAAGAAGATGGACTTGCTTCAACAAATGATTGAGACAAACAACAGAAAGACCGAGCGGGCAGTCGGGCAGGTTTGTAACTCTGTAAACAGAGTTAAGGTCAATCTGGAGGTAGTGGACTCCACCCTGGAGACGATGAACACCAGACTTCTAGAATTCCAACAAGGTGTTCGGTCTGGGCTGAAGGAGCTCACCAAGGAAGTTGGCAACTTGGCATTTTCACTGGCTGAGAGGGCCATTGACAACCAGAAGAGGTTAGATGGCTTCTGCGCTAATAATCAAGAAGCGAATGAAATCTCGGTGAATCAGCCTTCCTCAGGCTCAGCATGGTGTACCCCATAAACACTGTGGAAAGTGGTTGGAACAAAGGGTCTCCATCGTGGATGGATGTAATGGGTGAATTTACTGCCACCTCTGCAAACTAGGGGACAAAGAAGACAGTGTTCAAAATAAAGTGAAGTAATGCTGGAAAAAAAGCTGATTGTTGTCCTGCACAATATCTTGTGGTGTTTGCACTATAAGCATTTAATCATTTTTTAGAAGAGTAAAAGATGAAATCTAAAACCAAAACATACGTTTTGAACCAAAACCAAGGTCATGGCATTGCCTGCCTCAATTATCCTCTCTTTAGAACTTCTGTTACTTGCCTGGTTTAAACTATTTAAACTCCGCTTTTTAAAAATTCATTTGTGGGACATGGGTGTCGCTGGCTGGCCAGCATTTATTGCCCATTCCCAGTTGCCCTTGAGAAGGTGGTGGTGAGCTGCCTTCTTGAATCGCTGCAGTTCATGTTCTGTGGGTTGACCCACAGTGCCGTTAGGGAGGGAATTCCAGGATTTTGACCCAGCGACAGTGAAGGAACGGCCGATATATTTCCAAGTCAGGATAGTGAGTGACTCGGAGGGGAGCCTCTAGGTGGGGGTGTTCCCAGGTATCTGCTGCTCTTGTCCCTCTAGATGGAAGTGGTCGTGGGTTTGGAAGGTGCTGCCTAAGGAGCCTTGGTGAGTTGCTGCAGTGCATCTTGTAGATGGTACACACGGCTTGAATGTAGTTCCCTGGTAACATTCTGGACAACTCAACCTCTTTGGTTGATGCTATTCATAGAACATAGAACATAGAACATTACAGCGCAGAACAGGCCCTTCGGCCCACGATGTTGCACCGACCAGTTAAAAAAAAAACTGGGCTCTGTCCTCACAGCTTCACATTTGTAAATATCTAACAACATAAGAAACAAGAGGAAGAGTGGGTCAGTTGGCCTTCCGATACTGCTCTATCATTTCATGTGATCAAATCGGAACTGTTACCTCAATTCTCCCTCGTCACTATCCTCACATTCCTTGATTTCCTCAGTAAATTTCTTTTACTTGTAACTCCAGTCTTGATATCCAGAATTGCCTTTGCAATTTGTACTGTACATAGACATTCAACACAGCAAAAAGTCATTCAATCCATGGCAGTATTGTACCCCCATGCAATGAGAAACCTCCAGTCTAATTTCCTTATCATTCCCCCCTCATTTTCATCTTTATAATGTCACAGAGTCATAGAGGTTTACAGCATGGAAACAGGCCCTTCGGCCCAACTTGTCCATGCCGCCCTTTTATTTAAAAAACCCCTAAACTAATCCCAAGTGCCCGCATTTGGCCCATATCCCTCTATACCCATCTTACCCATGTAACTAAATGCTTTTTAAAGATAAAATTGTACCCGCCTCTACTACTGCCTCTGGCAGCTTGTTCCAGACACTCACCACCCTCTGTGTGAAAAAATTGCCCCTCTGGACACTTTTGTATCTCTCCCCTCTCACCTTAAACCTATGCCCTCTAGTTTTAGACTCCCCTACCTTTGGTAAAGATATTGACTATCTACCTTGTCGATGCCCCTCATTATTTTATACACCTCTATAAGATCACCCCTCAGCCTCCTACGCTCCAGAGAAAAAAATCCCAGTCTATTCAGCCTCTCCTTATAACTCAATCCATCAAGTCCCGGTAGCATCCCAGTAAATCTTTTCTGCACTCTTTGTAGTTTAATAATATCCTTTCTATAATAGGGTGACCAGAATTGCACACAGTATTCCAAGTGTGGCCTTACCAATGTCTTGTACAACTTCAACAAGACGTCCCAACTCCTGTATTCAATGTTCTGACCGATGAAACCAAGCATGCCGAATGCCCTCTTCACCACTCTGTCCACCTGTGACTCCACTTTCAAGGAGCTATGAACAGGTACCCCTCGATCTCTTTATTCTGTAACTCTCCCCAACACCCTACCATTAATGGAGATGTCAGGGGTACGTTTTTCACTCAGAGGGTGGTGGGTGAGTGGAATCGGCTGCCATCAGTGGTGGTGGAGGCAAACCCGATAGGGTCTTTTAAGAGACTTCTGGATGAGTACATGGGACTTAATAGGATTGAGGGTTATAGGTAAGCCTACGTATAAGCCTAGTTAGATAGGGACATGACCGGCGCAACGTGTGGGCCGAAGGGCCTGTTTGTGCTGTATTTTTTCTATGTTCTATTAACTGAGTAAGTCCTGCCCTGGTTCAATCTACCAAAATGCATTACCTTGCATTTATCTAAATTAAATTCCATCTGCCATTCGTCAGCCCACTGGCCCAATTGATCAAGAGCCCACTGCAATTGGAGATAACCTTCCTCACTGTCCACCATGCCACCAATCTTAGTGTCATCTGCAAACTTACTAACCATGCCCCCTATATTCTCATCCAAATCATTAATATAAATGACAAATAACAGTGGGCACAGCACTGATCCCTGAGGCACACCGCTGGTCACAGGCCTCCAGTTTGGAAAACAACTCTACAACCACCCTCTGGCTTCTGTCAAGAGGCCAATTTTGTATCCATTTAGATACCTCACCCTGGATCCCATGAGATTTAACTTTATGCAACAACCTACCATGCAGTACCTTGTCTAAGGCCTTGCTAAAGTCCATGTAGACAACATCAACTGCACTGCCCTCATCTACCTTCTTGGTTACCTCTTCAAAAAACTCAATTAAATTTGTGAGACATGATTTTCCACTCACAAAGCCATGCTGACTGTCCCTAATCAGTCCTTGCGTCTCTAAATGCCTGTAGATCCTGTCTCTCAAAATACCTTCCAACAATTTACCCACCACAGATGTGAGGCTCACTGGCCTGTAGTTCCCAGGCTTTTCCCTGCAGCCCTTTTTAAACAAAGGCACAACATTTGCCACTCTCCAATCTTCAGGCACCTCACCCGTGACTATCGATGATTCAAATATCCTGGCTAGGGGACCCGCAATTTCCTCCCTAGCCTCCCACAACGTCCTGGGATATACCTCATCAGGTCCCACAGATTTACCTACCTTGATGCACTTTAAGACTTCCAGCACCTCCTTCTCTGTAATATGTACACTCCTCAAGATATCACCATTTAATTCCCCAAGTTCCCTAACATCCATGCTTTTCTCAACAGTAAATACTGATGAGAAATATTCATTTAGGATCTCAGCCATCTCTTGTTGATCCTTAAGAGGCCCTACTCTTTCCCTTGTTACTCTTTTGCCCTTTATGTATTTGTAGAAGCTCTTTGGAGTCTCCTTTGCCTTATCTGCCTAAACAATTTCGTGTCCCCTTTTTGCCCTCCTGATTTCTCTCTTAACTCTACTCCTACACCCCCTATACTCTTCAAGAGATTCACTTGATCCCAGCTGCCTATGCATGTCATGTGCCTCTTTCTTCTTCTTGACCAGGGCCTCAATATCCTGAGTCATCCAGGGTTCCTGACTTCCACCAGCCTTGCCCTTCACTCTAAGAGCAATGTGTTTACCCTGAACCCTGGTTAACACACTTTTGAAAGCATGCCACATCCCAGAAGTCCCTTTTCCTTCCCACAGACTCCCCCAATTAACTTTTGAAATTTCCTGCCTGATACCATCAAAATTGGCCTTGCCCCAATTTAGAATATTAACTTTTGGGCCCGACTCTCCATAGCTATCTTAAAACTAATAGAATTATGGTCACTGGTCCCAAAGTGATCCCTCACTAACACTTCTGTCACTTGCTCTTCCTTATTTCCCAAGAGGAGATCAAGTTTTGCTCCCTCTCTAGTCGGGCCATCCACATATACCTGGTCAGGGCCAGGAGATTTATCCACCTTCATACATTTTAATACTTCCATCACCTCCTCTACTGTAATGTGAACTGTCCCCAATATATCGCCACTAACTTTCCCAGGTTCCCAAGTCTTCATGTCTTTCTCCACACAGCGGAGAAATATTCACTGAGAACCTCGCCCATCTCCTGCGGTTCCACACATTTGTGTCCACTTTGGTCTTTGAGGGTCCTGTACTCTCTCTCAGTTATTCTTCTTCTTGTAATATACTTAAAGAATCCCTTTGGATTCTCCTTAGTTCATTCAGCCAAAGCTGCCTCATGCCCCCATTTTGCCCTCCAAATTATGTTCTTGAGTATACTCCGGAATACCCTGTACAACTCCAGGGAATTCCTTGATTCCAGCTGCTTGTACCTGAGCCATGCCTCCTTTTTTTTCCTGGCTGAAATCTCAATAAGTTTTGTCATCCAGAGTTCCGACTCCTGCCAGCCTTGCCCTTCACCCGAACAGGAACATATAGACCCTGAACTCTAGCTATTTCACTTTTGAAGACCTCCCACTTGACGGAAGTCCCTTTATTCTCAAACAAGCTTCTCCAGTCAACCCTTGCAAGCTCCTGTCTAATTCCATCAAAATTCGCCTTGCCCCAAGTTAGAGCTTGCCACTGTGAACCAGTTTTGTCCATTTCCATACCTGTTTTAAAATTAATAAAACTATGATCACTGGTCCCAAAGTGGTCCCCCACCGTCACTTGCCCTGCCCTGTTTCCCAAGAGTAGGTCAAATTTTGCCCTCAACAAAGGGCAATAACAAACAATAAGGGTCCCAGTACTGAACCTTGTGGTACACCACTGGACACCAGCCTCCAGTCACTCAAACGGCCTTCTACCGCCACCCTTTGTGTCCTATTACACAGTGGAACCCCGATTTTACGTGCCCCAATTTAGCGCGAATTCGGATATAACGCGATGAATCATTGGACCCTTTTTTTTGCCCGTCATGATTGGCAAATCTCGCTCGCCCCACTGTTCCCACCATGCTCCATCAGTCAGCTCGTCATGTGCTCGTCATAGCTTATTACTATGTTTGCGGAACATTTTACCTCACACAGTATCCAATTGAAATATTAAACTTTTATAGTGGCTCATCATTACCTCTTGACTTTTATATTCTACAAGACAGGTTGATAGTATTGTACACTATTAGAAGGCTAGTTTCAAGAACAAAGAACAAAGAAAATTACAGCACAGGAACAGGCCCTTCGGCCCTCCAAGCCTGCACCGACCATGCTACCCGACTGAACTAAAACCCCCTACCCTTCCGGGGACCATATCCCCCTATTCCCATCCTATTCATGTACTTGTCAAGACACCCCTTAAAAGTCACTACCGTATCCGCTTCCACTACCTCCCCCAGCAACGAGTTCCAGGCACCCACCACTCTCTGTGTAAAAAATCTGCCTCGTACATCTCTTTTAAAACTTGCCCCTCGCACCTTAAACCTATGTCCCCTAGTAATTGACTCTTCCACCCTGGGAAAAAGCTTCTGACTATCCACTCTGTCCATGCCTCTCATAATCTTGTAGACTTCTATCAGGTCTCCCCTCAACCTCCGTCGCTCCAATGAGAACAAACCAAGTTTCTCCAACCTCTCCTCATAGCTAATGCCCTCCATACCAGGCAACATCCTGGTAAATCTTTTCTGTACCCTCTCCAAAGCCTCCACATCCTTCTGGTAGTGTGGCGACCAGAATTGAACACTATATTCCAAGTGCGGCCTAACTAAGGTTCTATAAAGTGGCAACATGACTTGTCAATTTTTAAACTCAATACCCCAGCCGATGAAGTCGAGCATGCCGTATGCCTTCTTGACTACCTTCTCCACCTGCATTGCCACTTTCAGTGACCTGTGTACCTGTACACCCAGATCCCTCTGCCTATCAAGACTCTTAAGGGTTCTGCCATTTACTGCATATCTGTATTAGACCTTCCAAAATGCATTACCTCACATTTGTCCGGATTAAACGCCATCTGCCACCTCTCCGCCCAAATCTCCAACTGATCTATATCCTGCTGTATCCTCTGATGGTCCTCATCGCTATCCGCAAATCCACCAACCTTTGTGTCATCCGCAAACTTTCTAATCAATCCAGTTACATTTTCCTCCAAATCATTTATATATATTACAAACAGCAAAGGTCCCAGCACTGATCCCTGAGGAACACCACTTGTCACAGCCCTCCATTCAGAAACGTACCCTTCCACTGCTACCCTCTGTCTTCTTTGACCGAGTAAGAAGTCTAACAACACCAGGTTAAAGTCCAACAGGTTTATTTGGTAGCAAAATTATTTTGCTACCAAATAAACCTGTTGGACTTTAACCTGGTGTTGTTAGATTCCTCACTGTGTTTATCCCAGTCCAACGCCGGCAACGTCAGCAGTTGCAACGAGACATAGATAAGATGCAAGACTGGGCGGAGAAGTGGCAGATGGACTTCAACCCAGATAAGTGTGTGGTGGTTCATTTTGGCAGGTCGAATAGGATGGAAGAATATAATATTAAGGGTAAGATGCTTGGCAGTGTGGAAGATCAGAAGGATCTTGGGGTCCGGGTTCATAGGACACTCAAAGCAGCGTCGCAGGTAGAGGCTGTGGTTAAGAAGGCGTATGGAATACTGGCCTTCATCAATAGAGGAATTGAGTTTAGAAATCGGGAGATAATGCTGCAGCTGTATAGGACCCTGGTCAGACCCCACCTGGAGTACTGTGCCCAGTTCTGGTCACCTCATTACAGAAAGGATGTGGAAGCCATAGAAAGGGTGCAGAGGAGATTTACAAGGATGTTGCCTGGATTAGGTGGCATGCCTTATGAGGATAGGTTGAGAAAGCTAGGTCTTTTCTCCTTGGAGAAGCGAAGGATGAGAGGTGACCTGATAGAGGTGTATAAGATGTTGAGGGGTATTGATAGTGTGGATTCTCAGAGGCTTTTACCCAGGGCTGAAATGGTTGCCACAAGAGATCACAGGTTTAGGGTGCTGGGGAGTAGGTACAGAGGAGATGTTAGGGGTAAGTTTTTCACTCAGAGGGTGGTGGGTGCGTGGAATCGGCTGCTGGTAGTGGTGGTGGAGGCGTATTTGATTTGGGCCTTTTAAGAGACTTTTGGATAAGTTCATGGAAGTTAGTAAGATAGAGGGTTATAGGTAAGCCTAGTAGGTAGGGACATGTTCGGCGCAACTTGTGGGCCGAAGGGCCTGTTTGTGCTGTAGCTTTTCTATGTTCTATGTTTTATCTCCATATTACTTCTTTGACCGAGCCAGTTTTGTATCCACCTTGCCAGCTCACCTCTGATCCCATGCAGCTTCACCTTCTGCACCAGTCTGCCATGAGGGACCTTGTCAAAGGCCAGATGTTGATTTGCCCTCAAACATCTGCCCCCAATCTACATTCTTCAATTCCTGCCTAATCTTGTTGGAATTAGCCTTCCCCCAATTTAGCACCTTAACGTGGCTACACTTATCTTTATCCATCAGTACCTTAAAGCTTACTGAATTGTGGTCACTGTTCCCGAACTGCTCCCCTACTGAAACATCGACCACCTGGCCGGGCTCATTCCCCAATACCAGGTCCAGTATGGCCCCTTCCCTAGTTGGACTATCTACATACTGTTTCAAGAAGCCCTCCTGGATGCTCCTTACAAACTCTGCCCCATCCATGCCCCTAGCACGAAGTGAGTCCCAGTCAATATAGGGGAAATTAAAATCTCCCACCACAACAACCCTGTTACTTTTACACCTTGCCAAAACCTGCCTACACATCTGTTCCTCTATCTCCTGCTGGCAGTTGGGTGGCCTAAAGTAAACCCTCAACATTGTGACTACACCTTTCCTATTCCTGAGCTCTACCCATATTTCCTCGCTGTATGAGCCCTCCGAGGTGTCCCCCCGCAGTACAGCTGTGATATTCTCTTTAAGAAGTCTCACAACACCAGGTTAAAGTCCAACAGGTTTATTTGGTAGCAAATACCATAAGCTTTCGGAGCGCTGCCCCTTCATCAGATGGAGTGAAAATCTGTTCTCCAACAGTGCACAGAGACACAGAAATCAAGTTACAGAATACTAATTAGAATGCAAATCTCTACAGCCAGCCAGGTCTTAAAGGTACATATAATGTGGGTGGAGGGAACATTAAACACAGGTTAACGAGATGTGTATTGTCTCCAGACAGAACAGCTAGTAGGATTCTGCAAGATCAGGGGGAAGGCTGTGGGGGTTACTGATAATGTGACATAAATCCAACATCCCGGTTCAGGCCGTCCTCATGTGTGCGGAACTTGGCTATCAGTTTCTGCTCAGCGACTCTGCGCTGTCGTGTGTTGTGATGGCCGCCTTGGAGAACGCTTACCTGAAGATCCAAGGCTGAATGCCCGTGACTGCTGAAGTGCTCCCCCACAGGAAGAGAACAGTCTTGCCTGGTGATTGTCGAGCGGTGTTCATTCATCCGTTGTCGTAGCGTCTGCATGGTTTCCCCAATGTACCATGCCTCGGGACATCCTTTCCTGCAGCGTATCAGGTAGACAACGTTGGCCGAGTTGCAAGAGTATGTACCGTGTACCTGGTAGATGGTGTTCTCACGTGAGATGATGGCATCTGTGTCGATGATCCAGCACGTCTTGCAGAGGTTGCTGTGGCAGGGTTGTGTGGTGTCGTGGTCACTTCTTCTGAAGGCTGGGTAGTTTGCTGCGGACAATGGTCTGTTTGAGGTTGTGCGGTTGTTTGAAGGCAAGAAGTGGGGGTGTGGGGATGGCCTTGGCGAGATGTTCGTCTTCATCAATGACATGTTGAAGGCTCCGGAGGAGATGCCGTAGCTTCTCCGCTCCGGGGAAGTACTGGACGACGAAGGGTACTCTGTCCACCGTGTCCCGTGTTTGTCTTCTGAGGAGGTCGGCCAGTAGTGCAACTCCCCCATCCCTTTTACATCCCCCTCTATCACGCCTGAAACATCTGTATCCTGGGACGTTAAGCTGCCAATCCTGTCCCTCCCTTAACCAAGTCTCTGTAATGGCAACAACATCGTAGTTCCTAGTACTAATCCAAGCTCTAAGTTCATCTGCCTTACCTGTTACACTTCTCGCATTGAGACAAATGCACTTCAGTCCACCAGACTCTCTCTGATTAGCAATCCCACCCTGCCTGCTCTTTCTCTGAGTCTTACTGGCCTGACTCTCATTCCCCTTCAGCTAATTCACCTTTGCTTTGGTTCCCACCCCCCTGCCAAACTAGTTTAAATCCTCCCGTGTGACACTAGCAAACCTCCCGGCCAGAATATTTATGCCCTTCCAGTTTAGATGCAACCCGTCCTTCTTGTACAGGTCCCATCTGCCCCGGAAGAGACCCCAATGGTCCAGATATCTGAAACCCTCCCTCCCTACACCAGCTTTTTATCCACGTGTTGAGCTGCACTATCTGCCTATTCCGAGCCTCACTGGCACGTGGCACAGGGAGTAATCCTGAGATTACAACCCTAGAGGTCCTTCATTTTAACTTTCTACCCAACTCCCTAAACTGCTGCTGCAGGACCTCATCACTCTTCCTGCCTATGTCGTTAATACCAATATGGACCACGACCTCTGGCTGTTCACCCTCTCCCTTCAGAATGCTTTCTGTCTGTTCAGAGACATCCTGGACCCTGGCACCAGGGAGGCAACATCCCATCCTGGAGACTCTTTCACATCCACAGAAACGCCTATCTGCACCCCTAACTATAGAGACCCCTATAACTATTGCTCTAGTGCTCTTTGTCCCTCCCTGCTTAACAACAGAGCCAGCCGTGGTACCACTGCTCTGGCTGCTGCTGCTGTTATCCCCTGATAGCCCATCTCCCCCAACAGTATCCAGAACGGTATACTTGTTAGAGAGAGGGATGACCACAGGGGATTCCTGCACTGACTGCCTGCCCCTTCTGGCGGTCAAACATCTATCCGCCTGCACCTTGGGTGTGACCACAGTCTCTAAAGCTCCTGTCTCTGACACTTTCTGCCTCCTTCATGCTCCTAAGTGCATCCAGCTGCTGCTCCAACCTATCCATGCGGTCTGTAAGGAGCTGCAATTGGGTGCACTTCCTGCAGACGTAGTCGTCCAAGATGCTGGAAGCGTCACGGATCTCCCACATCTCACACATGCAACACTTAACCCCACTGACCGACATTTCGAGCACCAATTAAATTATTTGAAAAAATTTATAAAACTCTTACCTTCACTTTTACCGTCTCACAGTGGCCATTTTTTTTGGTCAGAGGAGGAGGGAGGGAAACACGAATGTAGTGTTTCAGGTTTCCCGCACCTTGACACCAGATCTTCCGCTACCCACTTCTTGGTAAATGTTGCTGGGCCAACTTCTCCCAGAATGCACCAGTGAAGTCCCTCAGCCACTTCTACCGGATTTCTTGCAGGAATTTAAGATTTGAAGTGAACATTTCAAGGTACACGGACATTTGCTGTCTGCAAACAGTGGAAGTCGGGAGGGGTTGTATCTGACTTGGGTACAATTTCAAAGAGCTCATATTTGGTTGGCAAGTAGGTTGAAATTACTCAAGATGTCGGCCTGAATTAAGAACAAAGAACAATACAGCACAGGAACAGGCCCTTCGGCCCTCCAAGCCTGCGCCGCTCCCTGGTCCAAACTAGACCATTCGTTTGTATCCCTCCATTCCCACTCCGTTCATGTGGCTATCTAGATAAGTCTTAAACGTTCCCAGTATGTCCGCCTCCACCACCTTGCCCGGCAGCGCATTCCAGGCCCCCACCACCCTCTGTGTAAAATACGTCCTTCTGATATCCGTGTTAAACCTCCCCCCCCACCTCACCTTGAACCTATGACCCCTCGTGAACGTCACCACCGACCTGGGAAAAAGCTTCCCACCGTTCACCCTATCTATGCCTTTCATAATTTTATACACCTCTATTAGGTCACCCCTCATCCTCCGTCTTTCCAGTGAGAACAACCCCAGTTTACCCAATCTCTCCTCATAACTAAGCCCTTCCATACCAGGCAACATCCTGGTAAACCTCCTCTGCACTCTCTCTAAAGCTTCCACGTCCTTCTGGTAGTGTGGCGACCAGAACTGGGCGCAGTATTCCAAATGCGGCCGAACCAACGTCCTATACAACTGCAACATCAGACCCCAACTTTTATACTGTATGCCCCGTCCTATAAAGGCAAGCACACCATATGCCTTATTCACTACCTTCTCCACCTGTGACGTCACCTTCAAGGATCTGTGGACTTGCACATCCAGGTCCCTCTGCGTATCTACACCCTTTATGGTTCTGCCATTTATCGTATAGCTCCCCCCTACGTTAGTTCTACCAAAATGCATCACTTCACATTTATCTGGATTGAACTCCATCTGCCATTTCTTTGCCCAAATTTCCAGCCTATCTACATCCTTCTGTAGCCTCTGACAATGTTCCTCATTATCTGCAAGTCCAGCCATTTTCGTGTCATCCGCAAACTTACTGATCACCCCAGTTACACCTTCTTCCAGATCGTTTATATAAATCACAAACAGCAGAGGTCCCAATACAGAGCCCTGCGGAACACCACTAGTCACAGGCATCCAGCCGGAAAAAGACCCTTCCACTACCACCCTCTGTCTCCTGTGACCAAGCCAGTTCTCCACCCATCTAGCCATCTCCCCCTTTATCCCATGAGATCCAACCTTTTGCATCAACCTACCATGAGGGACTTTGTCAAACGCTTTACTAAAGTCCATATAGATGACATCCACGGCCCTTCCCTCGTCAACCATTCTAGTCACTTCTTCAAAAAACTCCACCAGGTTAGTGAGGCATGACCTCCCTCTCACAAAACCATGCTGACTATCATTAATGAGTTTATTCCTTTCTAAATGCGCATACATCCTATCTCTAAGAATCCTCTCCAACAAAGTCCCTACTACGGACGTCAAGCTCACCGGCCTATAATTTCCCGGGTTATCCTTCCTACCCTTCTTAAATAACGGGATCACATTAGCAATCCTCTGGGACCTCACCTGTGTCCAGTGACAAGACAAAGATTTGCATCAGAGGCCCAGCGATTTCATCTCTCGTCTCCCTGAGCAGCCTTGGATAGATTCCATCAGGCCCTGGGGATTTGTCAGTCTTTATATTCCCTAAAAGACCTAACACTTCCTCCCTTGTAATGGAGATTTTCTCTATCGGTTCAACACTCCCCTCCGAGACACTCCCAGTCAACACATCCCTCTCCTTTGTGAATACCGACGCAAAGTATTCATTTAGGATCTCCCTACTTCTTTGGGCTCTAAGCATAATTCCCCACTTTTGTCCCTGAGAGGTCCGATTTTTTCCCTGACAGCCCTTTTGTTCCTAACGTATGAATAAAATGCCTTGGGATTCTCCTTAATCCTGTCTGCCAAGAACATTTCGTGACCCCTTTCTGCCCTTCTAATTCCTCGTTTGCGTTCTTTCCTACTTTCTTTGTATTCCTCCAGAGCTCCCTCCATTTTTAGCTGCCTGGACCTAACATACGCCTCTCTTTTCTTTTTGACCAGTCCCTCAATTTCCCTGGTTATCCACGGTTCTCGAATCCTACCCTTCCTATCCTTTTTTACAGGCACATGCCTGTCCTGCAGCCCTAACAACTGTTCCTTAAAAGACTCCCACATGCCAGATGTGGATTTACCCTCAAACAGCCTCTCCCAATCAACAGCTGCCAATTTCTGCCTAATCCCACTAAAGTTAACCTTCCCCCAATTCAACACCTTACCCTTGGGACACCACTCATCCTTTTCCATCGCGATCCTAAAGCTAACACTAAAGTTAACCTTCTCTGATGATGTTACAGCAAGAATGGAGAATTTTGCGCTCAGTTAAATCTCCATTCACAGCAGCGGGATCAGAGAGACCCATTAGCGGGCGAGGTCAGAGAATCCAGCCCATAGTTTCTGATCCGATACATCCCAAACTTAGTGAGCCCAGCATCCCGGCTCTGCGGGAAAATACTTACCTCTGTTTGTCGGACTGCAGATCCATGCTGAATACACCCAAATCTCAGTGTGGTTTCGGAACTGGAACATCTACATGATACTCTCAACCCAGCAGCTGCAAGGGAAATACTTTGAACAAAGGAGACCAGGAGATGTCTTCAGTGATCTCACCAAGGCATCTGACTGTGTCAGCTGAGGCAGTCTATTCAAACCACTGAGGCAGACTGATGGTCTGTTGTAGCTGCTGAATGTGATCTCTCTCCGTGACAACCTGCTGGCTACACTCAGTGTGGATGGGATAACATCGGAATCTTTACATTGGCTGTCAGGCCAAGCATTGCATGCTGGTACTGACACTCATAGCATCTTCTTCTCTTTGTTTCCTTCACATGTCTTCAGTACCGTGGGTGGCACAGTGGTTAGCATTGCTGCCTCACAGTGTCAGGGGCCCGGGTTCGATTCCCAGCGGCACGGTGGCACAGTGGTTAGCATTGCTGCCTCACAGTGTCGGAACCCAGGTTCGATTCCCAGCGGCACGGTGGCACAGTGGTTAGCACTGCTGCCTCACAGTGTCGGAACCCAGGTTCGATTCCCAGCGGCACGGTGGCACAGTGGTTAGCATTGCTGCCTCACAGTGTCGGAACCCAGGTTCGATTCCCAGCGGCACGGTGGCACAGTGGTTAGCACTGCTGCCTCACGGTGATAGGGACCCGGGTTCAATTCCGGCCTTGGGTCACTGGCTGTGCAGAGTTTGCACGTTCTCCCCATGGGTTTCCTCCGGGTGCTCCGGTTTCCTCCCTCAGTCTGAAAGACGTGCTGGTTAGGCGTATTGGCCATGCTAAATTCTCCCTCAGTACACTCTGTCCCTTCCTGCCATAGATCATCATTCCCCTTACTCCAACCTTGCTCTTTTATCACATCTTCCCAAACTTGATTCCTTGCCACCCTAGTTATATGGCTCACCAGCGCACTGGTCCCAGAATGGTTCAGGTCAACACCATCCCAGTGATGACACGAAGATTGATGGAGTTGCTGATAGTGCCGGGGATTGTCAGAGGATACAACAGGATAGAGATAGATTGGAGACTTGGGCACGGAAATGGCAGATGGAGTTTAATCCGGACAAATGTGAGGTGATGCATTTTGGAGGATCAAATTTAGATGTGAATTATACTGTAAATGTCAGAACCCTTAGGAACATTAACATACAGAGGGATCTGGGCGTACAGGTCCACAGTTCACTAAAAGTGGCAACACAGGTGGCCAAGGTGATTAAGAAGGTATATGACATAAAGAACAAAGAACAAAGAACAATACAGCACAGGAACAGGCCCTTCGGCCCTCCAAGCCCGCGCCGCTCCCCGGTCCAGGATTGAATCCTGAATCCAGGATCCCCGCCCAATTTTCCAGCCTATCTACATACCAATATCCTATCCACCGAGCTGTCCCTCACAGCTACGATGCTTTGTTCATTACAACCTATTAACTCACCCCCACCCCCCTATTCCAGACCATGTGATCCCCAGGGAGAGGCGAAAACCCAGAGTGAAAAACCCCAGGGCCAATATGGGGAAAAAAAAAAATCTGGGAAATTCCTCTCCGACCCCCTGAGGCGATCGAAACGAGTCCAGGAGATCACAATGGCCCTGATCGGAAAATGCTTCCCAACCCTAGTCATTTCCACTTCCATGAACACCATATGAATTCCCTGCCCCCGAGACAGGTTCCCAACTATCCGCAGTCTCGCTCTGTACTGGCACCAGCAAGATGATCATAGAATGAAGCCTTGAAACGAGAAACAAGGAACAATTAGCCCGCGCCACTCCCTGGTCCAAACTAGACCACTCTTTTGTATCCCTCCATTCCCACTCCGGTCATATAGCTGTCTAGATAAGTCTTAAACGTTCCCAGTGTGTCCGCCTCCACCACCTTGCCCGGCAACACATTCCAGGCCCCCACGACCCTCTGTGCGAAATATGTCCTTCTGATATCTGTGTTAAACCTCCCCCCCTTCAAAGAACAATGAACAAAGAACAGTACAGCACAGGAAACAGGCCTTCGGCCCTCCAAGCCTGTGCCGCTCCTTGGTCCAACTAGACCAATCGTTTGTATCCCTCCATTCCCAGGCTGCTCATGTGACTATCCAGGTAAGTCTTAAACGATGTCAGCGTGCCTGCCTCCACCACCCTACTTGGCAGCGCATTCCAGGCCCCCACCACCCTCTGTGTAAAAAACGTCCCTCTGATGTCTGAGTTATACTTCGCCCCTCTCAGCTTGAGCCCGTGACCCCTCGTGATCGTCACCTCCGACCTGGGAAAAAGCTTCCCACTGTTCACCCTATCTATACCCTTCATAATCTTGTATACCTCTATTAGATCTCCCCTCATTCTCCGTCTTTCCAAGGAGAACAACCCCAGTCTACCCAATCTCTCCTCATAGCTAAGACCCTCCATACCAGGCAACATCCTGGTAAACCTTCTCTGCACTCTCTCCAATGCCTCCACGTCCTTCTGGTAGTGCAGCGACCAGAACTGGACGCAGTACTCCAAATGCGGCCTAACCAGCGTTCTATACAGCTGCATCATCAGACTCCAGCTTTTATACTCTATACCCCGTCCTATAAAGGCAAGCATACCATATGCCTTCTTCACCACCTTCTCCACCTGTGTTGCCACCTTCAAGGATTTGTGGACTTGCACACCTAGGTCCCTCTGTGTTTCTATACTCCTGATGACTCTGCCATTTATTGCATAACTCCTCCCTACATTATTTCTTCCAAAATGCATCACTTCGCATTTATCCGGATTAAATTCCATCTGCCACCTCTCCGCCCAATTTTCCAGCCTATCTATATCCTGCTGTATTGCCCGACAATGCTCTTCGCTATCCGCAATTCCAGCCATCTTTGTGTCATCCGCAAACTTGCTGATTACACCAGTTACACCTTCTTCCAAATCATTTATATATATCACAAATAGCAGAGGTCCCAGTACAGAGCCCTGCGGAACACCACTGGTCACAGACCTCCAGCCGGAAAAAGACCCTTCGACCACTACCCTCTGTCTCCTATGGCCAAGCCAGTTCTCCACCCATCGAGCCACTTCTCCTTGTATCCCATGAGCCTTAACCTTCTTAACCAACCTGCCATGTGGGACTTTGTCAAATGCCTTACTGAAATCCATATAGACGACATCCACGGCCCTTCCTTCATCAACCGTTTTTGTCACTTCCTCAAAAAACTCCACCAAATTTGTAAGGCACGACCTCCCTCTTACAAAACCATGCTGTCTGTCACTAATGAGATTGTTCCGTTCTAAATGCACATACATCCTGTCTCTAAGAATCCTCTCCAACAACTTCCCTACCACGGACGTCAAGCTCACCGGCCTATAATTTCCTGGGTTATCCCTGCTACCCTTCTTAAACAACGGGACCACATTCGCTATCCTCCAATCCTCAGGGACCTCACCCGTGTCCAAAGAAGCGACAAAGATTTCCGTCAGAGGCCCAGCAATTTCCTCTCTCGTCTCCCTGAGCAGTCGAGGATAGATGCCATCAGGCCCTGGGGCTTTGTCAGTTTTAATGTTCCCTAAAAAACCTAACACTTCCTCTCTCGTAATGGAGATTTTCTCTAACGGGTCAACACCTCCCTCCGAGACACTCCCGGTTAACACGCCCCTCTCCTTCGTGAATACCGATGCAAAGTATTCATTTAGGATCTCCCCTATTCCCTTGGGTTCTAAGCATAATTCCCCTCCTTTGTCCCTGAGAGGTCCGATTTTCTCCCTGACAACTCTTTTGTTCCTAACGTATGAATAGAATGCCTTAGGATTCTCCTTAATCCTGCCTGTCAAGAACATCTCGTGCCCTCTTTTTGCCCTTCTACCTCCCCGTTTGAGTTCTTTCCTACTCTCTCTGTATTCCTCCAGAGCTCCATCTGTTTTCAGTTGCCTGGACTTAACGTACGCCTCCCTTTTCATTTTAATCAGATCCTCAATTTCCCTGGTTATCCACGGCTCTCGAATATTACCTTTCCTATATGAAATCATGTTGCAGCTATATAAAACCTTGGTTAGGCTGCATTTGGAGTATTGCGTGCAGTTCTGGTCACCGCACTACCAGAAGGACAGGGGAGCTTTGGAGAGAGTGCAAAGAAGGTTCACCAGGATGTTGCCTGGTCTCAAGGGTGTTGGCTATGAGGAGAGGTTGGATAAACTGGGATTGTTTTCACTGGAAAGATGGAGGCTGAGGGGCGACCTGATAGAGGTCTATAAAATTATGCGAGGCACAGACAGGGTGGATAGTCAGAGGCTTTTTCCCAGGGTGGAAGTGTCAATTACACGGGGGCAGAGGTTCAAGGTGAGAGGAGGAAAGTTTAAGGGAGATGTGCGGGGGAAGTTTTTCACACAGAGAGTGGTGGGTGCCTGGAACACGTTGCCAGAGGAGGTGGTGGAAGCAGGAACATTAGCAACATTTAAGAGGCATCTGGATGGGTGCATGAATAGGGAGGGAACAGAGGGATACGGACTATGAGGAGGATGCAGAGATGCTTCAGTGTGATTTGGACGGGCTGATTGTGTGGGCATGTGCATGGCAGATGCAGTATAATGTGGATAAATGTGAGGTTATCTACTTTGGTTGTTGTTCGTCCATCGTCGTCGATGAGGACCTCGACACCATTAGTCATTATGAGGCTGGATGCGGTGTGTCCGAAGATGACTGATCAGGCCAATTCGGGCACGGAATGTCCTGGCACATATTGGGCAGGCTTGTGTAGGCGCTGTAGTTGTTGCGCTGGTGGCTCTGGACTTGCGCAGCTCGCGCTTAAGTTGTGCTTCAGCATTGCACCTTGTTCCACAAGCTTGACAGCCCTTGTGGATGAGGCAGTGCCAGGTAGAGCGGTTTTGTGCCAGCGTTTCCCAGGTGGTCGTGTCTATGTCAAGCGACTTCAGGGAGGTCTTGAGTGTGTCTTTGTAATGTTTCTTCTACCCTCCATGCGAGCGTCTTCCAGCAGAGGGTTCCCCAAAAAGGAGCTGCTTGGGTCTGCGCTCGTCCGGCATACGGATGACATGACCTGCCCACCGGGTCTGTGCTCTCATCAGCAGTGTGTGGACTGATGGTAGACTTGCTCTGGAGAGAACTTCAGTGTCTGGTACTTTGTCTTGCCATCTGATGTGTAATATTCTGCGAAGACAAGTCATGTGGAAATGATTGATCTGTCTTGCATGCCTCTGATACACAGTCCACGTTTCACAGGCATACAGGAGGGTAGTGAGTACCACGGCGCTGTAGACCTTCAGTTTTGTTGCTGGGCTGATTCCTCGACGTTCCCATACAGTGGGACGCAGTCTACCGAAAGCAGAACTTGCCTTAGCTATTCTGCAGTTAACTTCTGTATCAATAGTCACTGCTCGGGAGAGGGTGCTGCCAAGATAAGTGAACTGGTCCACTGCCTGTAGTTTCTGCCCTTTGATTGTGATTATGGGTTGTGTGTATGGTGCATGAGGAGCAGGCTGGGGCATGGGGAGCAGGCTGGGGCATGGGGAGCAGGCTGGGGCATGGGGAGCAGGCTGGGGCATGGGGAGCAGGCTGGGGCATGGGGAGCAGGCTGGGGCATGGGGAGCAGGCTGGGGCATGGGGAACAGGCTGGGGCATGGGGAGCAGGCTGGGGCATGGGGAGCAGGCTGGGGCATGGGGAGCAGGCTGGGACATGAGGAGCAGGCTGGGACATGACTTCGGTCTTTTTAATGTTGATGGTGAGTCCAAAGTTGTCACAAGCAGTGGAAAATTTGTCCATACCGACTTGCATCTCTGACTCTGAGCCAGTATGTGGAGAACAGGATATGGCGTTCGACTCATCGATCGACAGTTCCGACGCGCCACAGCGAAAAACCGCACCGACCTCCTCAGAAGACAAACACGGGACACAGTGGACAGAGTACCCTTCGTCGTCCAGTACTTCCCCAGAGCGGAGAAGCTACGGCATCTCCTCCGGAGCCTTCAACATGTCATTGATGAAGACGAACATCTCGCCAAGGCCATCCCCACACCCCCACTTCTTGCCTTCAAACAACCGCACAACCTCATCAGACCATTGTCCGCAGCAAACTACCCAGCCTTCAGGAGAACAGTGACCACGACACCACACAACCCTGCCACAGCAACCTCTGCAAGACGTACCGGATCATCGACACAGATGCCATCATCTCACGTGAGAACACCATCTACCAGGTACACGGTACATACTCTTGCAATTCGGCCAACGTTGTCTACCTGATACGCTGCAAGAAAGGATGTCCCGAGGCATGGTACAATGGGGAAACCATGCAGACACTACGACAATGGATGAATGAACACCGCTCGACAATCACCAGGCAAGACTGTTCGCTTCCTGTGGGTGAGCACTTCAGCAGTCACGGGCATTCAGCCTCTGATCTTCAGGTAAGCGTTCTCCAAGGCGGCCTTCACGACACACGACAGCGCAGAGTCGCTGAGCAGAAACTGATAGCCAAGTTCCGCACACATGAGGACGGCCTAAACCGGGATGTTGGATTTATGTCACATTATCAGTAACCCCCACAGCTCGCCTCCTGGACTTGCAGAATCTCACTGGCTGTCCTGTCTGGAGACAATACACATCTCTTTAAGCTGTGCTTAATGCTCCCTCCACCCACATTGTCTGTACCTTTAAGACCTGGTTGGCTGTAGAGATTCGCATTCTAATCAGTTTTCTGTAACTTGATTTTGTGTCTCTGTGCCCTGTTTGAGAGCACATTTCCACTCCATCTGACGAAGGAGCAGCGCTCCGAAAGCTAATGGTATTTGCTACCAAATAAACCTGTTGGACTTTAACCTGGTGTTGTTAAAACTCTTACTGTCTGAGCCAGTATACAGGGCGCAGTCATCGGCAAAGAGGAAGTCTCTCAGAACAGTCTCCTTCACTTTGGTAATAGCTTGAAGTCTCCTCAGGTTGAAGAGCTTCCCATCCACTCTGTACTTAAGGCTGATTCCAGCAACACTGTCCTGGAAGGCATCATTCAGCATGGCAGTAAACATCATGCTGAACAGTGTGGGTGCGAGCACACAGCCCTGTTTGACACCATTGCTGACTGGGAATGCCTCAGAGGATTCTCCGCCGTCCAGTACTCTGGCCATCATGGAACTGGCGTACCATCTGAATGAACTTGGGGCGGCAGCCGAACTTTGACATGATCCTCCACAGGCCTTGTCGGCTGACAGTGTCGAAGGCTTTCGCGAGGTCAACAAAGATTGTGTAGAGCTCGCGATTCTGCTCCTGACACTTCTCCTGAAGTTGGCGGGCGGCAAAAATCATGTCAATAGTCCCGCGGCCTTTGTGGGAGCCACACTGTGACTCTGGAAGCAGGCCCAGCTCCAGATGAGCGACCAGACGGTTTAACAGGACTCTTGCGAGAATTTTTCCTGTGAGATTCCTCGATGGTTGTCGCATACTTGCCGATTGCCCTTCCTCTTGTAGAGGTGTACGATGGAAGCATCTTTAAGTTCCTGAGGAATGGATCCTTGCTTCCAAAAGGACTGGAACAACTCGGTGAGCTTCTCGATAAGTACAGGACCAGCAGCTTTGTAGATCTCTGCGGGTATGGCGTCTGCCCCTGGGGCTTTGCCACTAGATAGCTGGCTAACAGCTTTCGTGACTTCGTCTACTACCGGTGGGTCATCCATGGCGCTGTTGATATCGACCTGGAGAATCCTGTCTATCGCCTCATCGTTAATAGATGACGGTCGGTTGAGGACGGCTTCAAAGTGTTCAGCCCATCTCTGCAGGATCTGAGCCCTCTCTGTAATGAGAGTTGTACCATCTGTACTCAGGAGGGGGGAACTCCCGAGAGATTGAGGTCCGTAGAGAGTGTTGAGGGCTTCATAGAACCGTTTCACATCGTTTATGTCAGCGTATCCCTGTATTTCATCTGCCTTGGCGCTCAGTCAGGCATCCTGCATTTTACACAGTTTATTCCGGGCTGTCCTGCGAGCACTGGTAAAGGTGTTTTTCTTGGCAGCTGATGATGGGTCGTTCTGACAGGCACGATGAAGACGGTGCTTTTCAACAAGTAGAGTCTGTATCTCCTCATCGTTCCCATCGAACCAGTCAAGCTGCTTGCGGGTCGAGGGCCCGAGCATCTTCAGTGCAGATGAATGGACAGCATCCCTGAGGCGTTCCCAGTCGTCCTCAGCACTGCCTGCGAGGTGTAGGTCAGCAAGCTTGGTTTCGAAGTCTTCAGCCAGTGCTGAAGCTATGCTGGAGTTCTTTAGCTTGGCCACATTGATTCTTTTCATAACCTTGCTTCCTTGTGGTCGCCTCTTGGGTTTGATGCGGAGCCTCATTTTGGAGACAATGAGCCTGTGATCTGTCCAACAGTCAGCACCACACACGGCCTTGGTCACTCTGACATCCTGCCTGTCTCTTCTCCTGACAATGACATCGTCGATAAGATGCCAGTGCTCAGAGTGGGGGTCATCCAGGAGGTCTTGTTATGGGTAGACAGACGGAAGGTTGTGTTGGTGATGAGGAGGGCGTGTGCTGCACAGGTCTTCATTAAGAGTAGGCCGTTACTGTTACACTTGCCTACTCCATACCTCCCAACGCCTCCCGGCCAGATTGCAGAGTCACACCCTACTCTTGCATTGAAGTCGCCAAGCAAGATCAGCTTGTCGGTCCTGCTCACTGCTGATAGTAGGGCGTCGAGTTCTTCGTAGAACTTGTCTTTCATCTCGTCCGGGTTGTACATTGTGGGGGCATAAGCGCTGATCAGGGTGGCTTGACTTCTGTTCTGTAGCGGAAGCTGTAATGTCATAAACCAGTCGTTCACACCCTGGGGGAGACGAGCAAGTTTCCGAACAAAGTGACTCCTGACGGCGAATCCAACTCCAGCATCACGGCGCTCATCGCTGCCGCGACCGCTCCAGAAAAAAGTGTATCCACCTCCAGTTTCAGTCAGCTGACCTACGTTGGCAAGACGAGTTTCACTCAGGGCTGCAATGTCAATGTTGTATCTTGCAAGCTCTCTGGTAACTAAGGCTGTTCTTCTCTCTGGTCTGTCTGCTGTCGGGTTGTCCAAAAGCGTGCGCACGTTCCAAGTGCCCAATGGTGAGCGGTGTCACCTTGTGTTTTATTTTGTCTGTTCGACCGCAAGATGGGATCCCTGCCAGCCGCGGTAAACTGGCCAGGGTGTCGTGAAGCAGGCAATGTTTAGGGCACCTTTTCCAGCCCCTTCCTCATTCTATGGAGGTGAGCAGTGCGTTCCTGGAGAGGGCTGCTCATTCGCCCAGGTAGACGCCGAGTTTCACTGCTGCTTCGGTCAGTGGAAAACGACCATTAGGTCTGAGTCGCCTGCGTCCAGGTCCGTGACTACAGCTCCCAGTGTATCCACACCTGCTGCTTCGTCGCTCACCCATCGCCACAGGACTTCAAAGGTTGAACAGGACGGTGATGGTGATGATGATGATGTCGAGACGAGCGCGTGATTTGGATTAAAGTGAGGGAGAGTTGCGCAGCGTCAGCCTCACTCTCTCTTCCCAGTTCCCATCTGGATCCAGTGGCAAGACAAGAGTCAAGACGGCTGGAGATGGGACTAGGCGCAGTGGGTGACCAGGACGTCTACTGCGTCTTGTCCTGCTCTTCGCGTTCCACAACGCTTGCAGAGACCGCCTTCTTGACCGTTGGACCTTCCATTGGTCTCGTCCGCTCGATCCGCCGGAGTCTGTCTTCATATGCTGGGATAGACATCTCCCAATCTCACCGAGGGGTGAGACCCATCGGCTACCCTCACCTGGTTTAGCCGGCTTGTCGAAGCCGTTGCCTGGGGTGTGGTCGCTGTCTCATGCAAACAGCTACGGGGAGCCAGAGGTGAGAGCTGAGTGCCAGGTGGGGACCAAAGATGGACAAACCGCCCTAAAAGGACGCGACATGTTCTCCCACCAGAGGTACTACCCCTCCCTGACACCCCATACATAAATACCCCATAAATAAATACCCCATAAATAAATACCCCATAAATGTGAGGTTATCCACTTTGGTAGCAATAATAGGAAGACAAGTTATTATTGGATGTAAATTGAGAGAGGTGGATACTCAGCAAGACCTTGGAGTCCTCGTGCATCAGTTACTGAAAGTAAGTGCGCAGGTACAGCAGGCAGTAAAGAAGGCAAGTGGTATGTTGGCCTTCATAGCGAGAGGATTTGAGTATAGGGATAGGGATGTTTTGCTGCAATTGTACAGGGCATTGGTGAGGCCACACCTGGAGTATTGTGTGCAGTTTTGGTGTCCTTATCTGAGGAAGGATGTCCTTGCTATAGAGGGAGCGCAGCGAAGGTTTACCAGGCTGATTCCTGGGATGGCAGGTCTGTCATATGAGGAGAGATGAAGTTGGTTAGGATTATATTCACTGGAGTTTAGAAAAGTGAGAGGGAATCTCATCGAAACTTATAAAATTCCAACAGGGTTAGACAGGGTAGATTCAGAAAGAATGGTCCCAATGGTGGGGGAGTCCAGAACTAGGGGTCATAGTTTGAGGATAAGGGGTAAACCTTTCAGAACTGAGGTGAGGAGAAATTTATTCACCCAGAGGGTGGTGAATGTGTGGAATTCACTCCCACAGAATGTAGTTGAGGCCAAAACGTTGTGTGATTTCAGGAAGAAATTCGATATAGCTCTTGGGGCTGAAGGGATCAAAGGATATCAAAGGGGGAAGGAGGGGATCAGGATATTGAATTTGATGATCAGCCATGATTAAAATGAATGGTGGAGCAGGCTTGAAGGGCCGAATGGCCTCCTCCTGCTTCTAGTTTCTATGTTTCTATGGACTGAGTAAGGAGGTTTCTTTTAGTTTAGTTCGGGCATCATGATGGGCACAGACTGGCAGGGCCGAAGGGCCTGTTCCTGTCCTGTACCTTTCTTTGTTCTTTGTTCTCTTTGTTCAAAATATTCACCAGCCAATGGCTTTTCTCTTTCACTATAGTTTCACACTTTGATTTCTCTCAGAGCAAGGCCAGTCCCCTGTGGGGCCGCAGACTCCACTGAATTGGATCACCCTTCTGAGTGATGGTTAAATAGGATGGGGGGATCAGAGTTTTGGGTGAGCAGAAGTTTGTGTGGAATGTGCTGGTGAGCAAGGAGGGGAAGGTTGCGAGGTGGTGCTGGACTTTGTGCAGCCGAGAGCAGTGCGATTGTGGAAGAGGAGCTGGGGAATCCTCAGGAGTGAGTGGGTTGGAGGAGTTTGTTTTCCTGACCCTTGCATCATGACTCATCCTTGTAAGCATGTTAGAGTTTTCATGTGGCGCTGTACTTGCTGAACCTGTATTTCAGTGAACGTGGGCAGTTTCTCACAGCCCCACCCTGTTATACTGCACAAGATTAGCAATCACAGGCAACACTCACTCTGCTCCTGATATTAACCAGCTCTCTACACCGCACTCAGACACTCAACCTCCCCATTCAGGCATCAAAGCTGATGTTTACAGAAATGTTGTGAGGAGACAGGGTGCTAATCGTCTCATTATAATTTCTCACAGCTCCTGTGAAAGGGAGAGTTTGTAATCTGCGCAAACACTCACATTTCACCCATACACCACTTTAGAACACAGTAACAGGAAGAGGCCATTCGGCCCTCCAAAACCATTCTGTTATTCAATTAGAACATAGAACATAGAACAGTACAGCACAGAACAGGCCCTTCGGCCCACGATGTTGTGCCGAGCTTTATCTGAAACCAAGATCAAGCTATCCCACTCCCTATCATCCTGGTGTGCTCCATGTGCCTATCCAATAACCGCTTAAATGTTCCTAAAGTGTCTGACTCCACTATCACTGCAGGCAGTCCATTCCACATCCCAACCACTCTCTGCGTAAAGAACCTACCTCTGATATCCATCCTGTATCTCCCACCACGAACCCTATAGTTATGCCCCCTTGTAATAGCTCCATCCACCCGAGGAAATAGTCTTTGAACGTTCACTCCATCTATCCCCTTCATCATTTTATAAACCTCTATTAAGTCTCCCCTCAGCTTCTTCCGCTCCAGAGAGAACAACCCTAGCTCCCTCAACCTTTCCTCATAAGACCTACCCTCCAAACCAGGCAGCATCCTGGTAAATCTCCTCTGCACTCTTTCCAGCGCTTCCACATCCTTCTTATAGTGAGGTGACCAGAACTGCACACAATATTCCAAATGTGGTCTCACCAAGGTCCTGTACAGTTGCAGCATAACCCCACGGCTCTTAAACTCCAACCCCCTGTAATTAGGTAATGATTGTTCAGTATTGATCTACCTGCCTTGGTTCCATAACCAAATACCCTTTCTAGACCAGCACCCATCAAACATCTATCAATCTACCACAGAGGCGCTGGTTAGGTGGATTGGCCATGCTAAATTGCCCCTTAGTGTCAGGGGATTAGCAGGGTAAATATGTGAGGTTACAGGGATAGAGCCTGGGTGGGATTAAAAGCAAATGACTGCGGATGCTGGAATCTGAAACCAAAAGAGAAAATGCTGGAAAATCTCAGCAGGTCTGGCAGCATCTGTAAGGAGAGGAAAGAGCTGACGTTTCGAGTCCGGATGACCCTTTGTCAAAGCTAAAAGGCAGAGAAAGTGGGAGATATTTATACTGCAGGGGGAGGGAATGGAAGATGAGTCATAGCCACAGAAATAAGGGAAAAAAATTAAAGTTTATTTATTTATTAGTCACAAGTAAGGCTTACATTAACACTGCAATGAAGTTACTATGAAAATCCCCTAGTTGGCGAATGCTAATGGCAGCCCATAGAGAGAATAGAAGGTGTGAATGGCCAAACGGCAGAGAGGTTGAAATCAGAGAGCAGATGAAGATGTGGGGGGAGGGGGGAGGGGAGAGATGGGTGGGAGAGAGGTAAAATTGAGAAAAAGGGGGAAAGGGGAAGCAAAGGGGGAGAAAAGGTAAGAAAAGGGGGGATAAAATAGGGGGAAAGAGTGGGGGGAAGAAAAATAAACATAGCAACATAGAAGATAGGAGCAGGAGGAGGCCATTTGGCCCTTCAAGCCTGCTCCCCCATTCATTACAATCATAGTAAGTAGTCTCACAACACCAGGTTAAAGGCCAACAGGTTTATTTTGTATCACGAGCTTTCGGAGCGCTGCTCCTTCATCAGGTGAGTGAAGAGTTGTGTTCACAAACAGGGCATATATAGACACAGACTCAATTACAAGATAATGGTTGGAATGTGAGTCTATACAGGTAATCAAGTCTTAAAGGTACAGACAATGTGAGTGGAGAGAAGGTTAAGCACAGGGTAAAGAGATGTGCATTGTCTTCAGACAGGACAGTTAGTGAGGTTTTGCAAACCCAGGCAAGTCGTGGGGGTCACAGATAGTGTGACATGAACCCAGATCCCGGTTGAGGCCGTCCTCATGTGTGCGGAACGTGGCTATCAGTCTCTGCTCAGTGACTCTGCATTGTCTTGAAGGCCACCTTGGAGAACGCTTACCTGAAGATCGGAGGCCAAATGCCTGTGACTGCTGAAGTGTTCCCTGACTGGAAGGGAACACTCCTGCCTGGTGATTGTCGAGCGGTGCTCATTCATCCGTTGTCGTAGTGTCTGCATGGTCTCCCCAATGTACCATGCCTCAGGACATCCTTTCCTGCAGCGTATCAGGTAGACAATGGACCTACCTTGCATTAAGTTGATCTTTCTCTACACCCTAGCTATGACTGTAACACTACATTCTGCACTCTCTCCTTTCCTTCTCTATGAACGGTATGCTTTGTCTGTATAGCGCACAAGAAACAATACTTTTCACTGTATGTTAATACATGTGACAATAATAAATCAAATCAAATCTTTTGAAAGTTCTGAACTCCATTTCAATGCTTTCAGGCAATCAATTCCCAGGTACACAACACATACTCTTGCGACTCGGCCAATGTTGTCTACCTGATACGCTGACCCGGACTTCAGTGATAAAGATGGGAGAATTCAATGAGAATTTCTCAGACTCCCAAAGAATGTCTAAGTGTGGTTGAATTGCAAACTGAAGCACCCCAAAGCACACAGCGGAATCCCACTGGTTTCCCTTTGGGGACAACATTTAGGAACCTTTGGGAGAATTCTGCCCATGGCGTACAAACACAAGGAACCTTTGTTAAACCTTTACAGCACCTTGGTTAGAGCCCAGGTGCATTATTGTGGCCAATTCTGAGCAACAAACTGTAAAGAAGGATGGTGAAGCATTGGAGAGGTTACAGGGGGGAGTCAATAGAATGATAGCAGACACGCAGCACATCAGACAGACTGAAGAATCTGGGATTGTTCTCCTTAGAGCAGCAGGAAGGGGAGATCTGTTAGAGTTATTCATAATATTGAAGTGCTCTGATAGTAATTCCAAACTGTTTTCAGGGACAGACAAATCCATAACCAGATGACACATATTTGTAATAATTAACAAATGACCTTTTCCCGCAAGAAATATTTTAAGGAAAGTGAATTGTTTTAAGTGGGAATTGATTGCCTGAAAGCATTGAAATGGAGTTCAGAACTTTCAAAAGATTTGATTTGATTTATTATTGTCACATGTATTGGCATACAGTGAAAAGTATTGTTTCTTGCGCGCTATACAGACAAAGCATACCGTTCATAGAGAAGGAAAGGAGAGAGTGCAGAATGTAGTGTTACAGTCATAGCTAGGGTGGAGAGAAAGATCAACTTAATGCGAGGTAGGTCCATTCAAAGGTCTGACAGCAGCAGGAAAGAAGCTGTTCTTGAGTCGGTTGGTCCGTGACCTCAGACTTTTGTATCTTTCTCCCGGTGGAAGAGAGAATGTCCGGGGTGTGTGGGGTCCTTAATTATGCTGGCTGCTTTGCTGAGGCAGCGGGAAGTGTAGACGGAGTCAGTGGATGGGAGGCTGGTTTGCGTGATGGATTGGGCTACATTCATGACCTTTTGTAGTTTCTTGCGGTCTTGGGCAGAGCAGGAGCCATACCAAGCTGTGATACAACCAGAAAGAATGCTTTCTATGGTGCATCTGAGAGTTGCATAGAAGGGTTGTGGGGCAAGAACAGGTGGTAGCCATGATGTGGAGATGCCGAGGTGACTGTCCTTGATGGAGATGCGTGTGTCCAAGAATGCAACCAATTCCGGAGAGTAGTCCATGGTGAGTCTGATGGTGGGATGGAACTTGTTGATGTCATCATATAGTTGTTTCAATGATTGTTCACCATGAGTCCAAAGGAAGAAAATGTCATCGATGTATCTAGTGTATAGCATCGGTTGAAGGTCCTGTGTGGTGAAGAAGTCTTGTTCGAACCTGTGCATGAAGATGTTGGCATATTGAGGTGCGAATTTGGTTCCCATGGCTGTTCTGTGTGTTTCGTTGTTGAAGGTGAAGACGTTGTGGTCCAGGATGAAGTGGATGAGCTGTAGAATTGCGTCTGGAGATTGGCAGTTGTCAGCGTTGAGTACTGAGGCAGTTGCAGCAATGCTATCATCGTGGGGGATGCTGGTGTAGAGTGCCGAGACATCCATTGTGACCAGGAGTGTTCCTGGTTCAACTGCTCCATGTGTGCCGAGTTTCTGTAGGAAGTCCGTAGTGTCGCGACAGAAGCTGGGGGTTCCTTGCATGATGGGTTTCAAGGTGCCCTCGACGTAGCCGGAGAGGTTCTCGCACAGGGTCCCATTGCCTGATACGATGGGATGGCCGGGTGTGTTGGCCTTATCTATCTTCGGGAGGCAGCCGAGATCTCCAATGCAGGGAGTACGTGAGATGAGAGCATGGAGGGTGCTCTGAAGGTCCAGATCAAAATGGGCGGCACGGTAGCACAGTGGTTAGCACTGTGGCTTCACAGCTCCAGGGACCTGGGTTCGATTCCCAGCTTGGGTCACTGTCTGTGTGGAGTTTGCACATTCTCTCCGTGTCTGCGTGGGTTTCCTCCGAGTGCTCCGGTTTCCTCCCACAGTCCAAAGATGTGCAGGTTAGGTTGATTGGCCATGCTAAAAATTGCCCCTTAGTGTCCTGAGATGCATAGGTTAGAGGGATTAACGGGTAAATATGTAGGAATGTGGGGGTAGGGCCTGGGTGGGATTGTGGTTGGTGCAGACTCGATGGGCCAAATGGCCTCATTCTGCACTGTAGGGTTTCTATGATTCTATGAAAGGTCTTCATCAGTCTGTTGAGTTGATGGGTGTGTTCTTTGGTTGGATCTGCGGGTAACTGTCTGTAGTGTTCCTTGTTGTTCAGTTGTCGGTACACTTCTCTGCAGTAATCCCATTCTGTTCAGTATGAGAGTGGCCCCTCCTTTGTCTGCTGGTTTGATGATAAAGTGGCGGTTGGTCTTAAGACCGTGGATGGCGTTGCGTTGTGCTTGGGTGATGTTTGGGGCTGTCTTGTGAGTGCGGCTGATGAATCTGGCATTGACGCACCTCCTGACGGCTTGGGCATACATGTCGAGTCGAGGGCAGCGGCCTTCCGGAGGAGTCCAATTCGACTCTTTCCTCTTCGGATGCACTGCGGATCTCTGTCGGCTGTTCCAGTTCATTGGCTGTCTCATTGTGTTCACTGTTGGCCTCTTGGGGTTTGTGGAAGAACTCCCACAGCCTCATTCGCCTGATGAATTCCTCTGTGTCTGCTGCGAGACTGATGGGGTCTATTTTGGTGGTGGGGCAGAAATTGAGCTCTCGGCCGAGAGCTTCGATTTCATCTGGTTGAAGTGTGTAGTTCGACAAGTTGACAATGGACTTCCCTGCAGTGGGACTGTTTTCTACTGTGGTACCGGGGGAGGCTTGGTTGCTGCTGGTGGTGATGACGAGTTTCTCAAGTTTCCTGTTCTTGGTGTGCATGTAGATGGTGTAGTTCCTTTGTCTCGTCTGCTTGGCAGAGTTTCGCAGCTGGTCTGCGTCCCGAGCGCAAGTTGAGAATATGGATTCGATCTTGGTTTCCAGGCTGCGGCGTTTGCTGTAGAGTTGGTGTATGAGGTGGTTGAGGAGTGTGAGAGAGGTGCGACGGCAAAGTCTCTCAGCGTAGTCTGTGTTATAGGTTGACCTGAGTGGGTTCGTGATCCATAGTCCTTTCGGTATCTTGTCTGCTTTCTTGCATCTTTGTAGAAACTTGATGTCTGTGTCAATATGCACGATCTTCTTGGAGATCCCCTCCACTTTGAGTCGGCAAGTCCACGGATCACCTCACGATGCTCCACTTCTCCAGCTTCCACCCTAAACACGTTAAAGAAGCCATCCCCCACGGACAGATGAGGAGGATCGCAACAGACACCTCCAGACGCTGAAAGATGCCCTCATAAGAACAGGATATGGTGCTCGATGCATCGATCGACAGTTCCGACGCGCCACAGCGAAAAACCGCACCGACCTCCTCAGAAGACAAACACGGGACACGGTGGACAGAGTACCCTTCGTCGTCCAGTCCTTCCCCGGAGCGGAGAAGCTACGGCATCTCCTCCGGAGCCTTCAACATGTCATTGATGAAGACGAACATCTCGCCAAGGCCATCCCCACACCCCCACTTCTTGCCTTCAAACAACCGCACAACCTCAAACAGACCATTGTCCTCAGGAAACTACCCAGCCTTCAGGAGAACAGTGACCACGACACCACACAACCCTGCCACAGCAACCTCTGCAAGACATGCTGGATCATTGACATAGATGCCATCATCTCACGTGAGAACACCATCCACCAGGTACACGGTACCTACTCTTGCGACTTGGCCAACGTTGTCTACCTGATACGCTGCAGGAAAGGATGTCCCGAGGCATGGTACATTAGGGAGACCATGCAGACGCTACGTCAACAGATGAATGAACACCGCTCGACAATCACCAGGCATGAGGGTTCCCTTCCTGTCGGGGAACACTTCAGCGGTCACGGGCATTCAGCCGCTGATCTTCGGGTAAGCGTTCTCCAAGGCGGCCTTCACGACACATGACAATGCAGAATCGCTGAGCAGAGACTGATAGCCAAGTTCCGCACACATGAGGACGGCCTCAACCGGGATCTTGGGTTCATGTCACACTATCTGTAACCCCCACGACTTGCCTGGGCTTGCAAAATCTCACTAACTGTCCCGGCTGGAGACAATACACATCTCTTTAACCTGTGCTTAACCCTCTCTCCACTCACATTGTCTGTACCTGTAAAGACTTGATTACCTGTATAGACTCACATTCCAGCCATTATCTTGTAATTGAGTCTGTGTCTATATATATCCTGTTTGTGAACCCAACTCTCCACTCACCTGATGAAGGAGCAGCGCTCCGAAAGCTCGTGCTACCAAATAAACCTGTTGGACTTTAACCTGGTGTTGTGAGACTTCTTACTGGGCAAAAACAAGGGAGTGGAAATTTTTGTATTCATTTACACAACGTGGGCTTTGCTAGTGAGACCAGCATCCCTAATTACCCCTTCAGAAGGTGCTGGTGAGCTGCCTTCTTGAACCGCTGCAGTCCCTGAGGTGTAGGTATACCCACAGTGCTGTTAGGGAGGGAGTTCCAGGTTTGGATCCAGCGACAGTGAAAGAACAGCGAGCTGGGGGTTGAAGGTCTGATGGCACACATTAGGGAAGATTGTAACAAGGCTGAGGATGCCTTGCAGTTGTGTGTTCATGTTTGGAAAATGTGTTTGCGATAAAGTTAGTTTACAGCAATGATATCTGTCATCCTGCATTATAAAAACAAAACATGGTGCTGGGAGTGAGCTGAGCACAGCGGTGGAGGCTGTGAAAGCTCAGTTTGAAGGACCACGTTGCCAAGAACTGGAATAGATGCTGGCAGCGCTTTGGCCTGGAATGCACCGCGACAGACCCACTGGTTCCACCTTTCTCCATGTAGCAGGAGGAGAGGCCCCTGAGGTTTATAACACATTCACATCTGAAACAAAGTTACTTGAAAAAAATAATGGAAAGTTTACTGCAGCCCTAAGAAATAAATTTCATTTCTGAAGGATACAAGTTGTTTATGTACTCACAAGGCAGCAAGATGAGTCAGTACGTATCTGAGCTGAGAAAACAAGCTGGATCATGTGAATTTCGAGAGCTTGAAGAGTCACTAATTCGAGATAGATTAACTTGCAGAATCATAGATGATTCTCTGAGAGAATGGCTTTTGAGAAAAGTGGATCTCATGCAGGAGGAAGCAGTAACTATCTGCAGTGTGGCGCAGACAACTAAATACCAGATTAAGCAGGTGTTGGAGGGAAAGTGATAAGGCCACACAGTGAAGCAGATACCTGCAGTTTAACAGAAACAGTACTGGGGAAAAGCAACTAAACCCGCCTCTCGGTAAACACCACTATTTAAACATTTCCGTGCAGTCGATGCAGAATAGAGCACTTAGCCCACAGCCATCCAGCGGATGGGTAGCAGTGTAAGAACTTTGCTAAACAATCACTTTGCTGAGGTGTGTAAGTTGTAGAAAGTGCAGACAATTACAGATCACGACGCCGACACTGCAACGGAACTTTTCATTGCTGCAGTAACAGCAAAAGGTTCTCGGCCTTTTGGCTAAGATCATAGAACATAGAACAGTACAGCACAGAACAGGCCCTTCGGCCCACGATGTTGTGCCGAGCTTTATCTGAAACCAAGATCAAGCTATCCCACTCCCTATCATCCTGGTGTGCTCCATGTGCCTATCCAATAAATCAAGTGTAGTATGAAGAGGATGCTGCACTTGGTTGAAGTCATTAGGTTACATTTAAGCTTCATCTTCATATGAAGCTATTTTTAAAAGCGGCATCTCGACCTTTTGGCTAAGATGCAAATGAGATCAAGCCTTGGAGGAGGTTCAATGCCTGCTCCAATCAGCTTGGCTCAGTCCAGGACAGGAGGTGAGAGCCCTGTCTTGTCAGCCTGGATCGGGAATGTCTCAACTTGTTGAGACTCTGAATTGGACCTGATTGGATTGAATTGGATTTAAAAAAAGGAGACAAGTGGAAGTTTGGTTTAACAATTGTCAACATTCTGGTAAATTTCAAGCTTGTCACAGAGTAGAAGCAATTGTCGTTCTCCTCAGCCAGTGTCATAGAACATAGAACATAGAACATTACAGCACAGAACAGGCCCTTCGGCCCACGATGTTGTGCCGACCTTCATCTGAAACCAAGATCAAGCTATCCCACTCCCTACCATCCTGGTGTGCTCCATGTGCCTATCCAATAACCGCTTAAATGTTCCTAAAGTGTCTGACTCCACTATCACTGCAGGCAGTCCATTCCACACCCCAACCACTCTCTGCGTGAAGAACCTACCTCTGATATCCTTCCTATATCTCCCACCATGAACCCTATAGTTATGCCCCCTTGTAATAGCTCCATCCACCCGAGGAAATAGTCTTTGAACGTTCACTCGATCTATCCCCTTCATCATTTTATAAACCTCTATTAAGTCTCCCCTCAATCTCCTCCGCTCCAGAGAGAACAGCCCCAGCTCCCTCAACCTTTCCTCATAAGACCGACACTCCAAACCAGGCAGCATCCTGGTAAATCTCCTCTGCACTCTTTCCAGCGCTTCCACATCCTTCTTATAGTGAGGTGACCAGAACTGCACGCAATATTCCAAATGCGGTCTCACCAAGGTCCTGTACAGTTGCAGCATAACCCCACGGCTCTTAAACTCCAACCCCCTGTTAATAAAAGCTAACACACTATATGCCTTCTTCACAGCTCTATCCACTTGAGTGGCAACCTTTAGAGATCTGTGGATATGGACCCCAAGATCTCTCTGTTCCTCCACAGTCTTCAGTGAATTGCAGTCTTCCTACCAATTCACTTTGGTAGGAATAACAGATGTGTTGAGTATAGGGCTAACGGGAGGACTTTGAATAGTGTGGAGGAGCAGAGGGATCTAGGTGTATGTGTGCATAGATCCCTGAAAGTTGGGAATCAAGTAGATAAGGTTGTTAAGAAGGCATATGGTGTCTTGGCGTTTATTGGTAGGGGGATTGAATTTAGGAGTCGTAGCGTTATGTTGCAACTGTACACAACTCTGGTGCGGCCGCACTTGGAGTACTGTGTGCAGTTCTGGTCCCCACATTACAGGAAGGATGTGGAGGCTTTGGAGAGGGTGCAGAGGAGGTTTACCAGGATGTTGCCTGGTATGGAGGGGAGATCCTATGAGGAGAGGCTGAGGGATTTGGGATTGTTTTCGCTGGAAAGGCGGCGGCTAAGAGGGGATCTTATTGAAACATATAAGATGATTAGAGGTTTAGATAGGGTGGATAGTGATAGCCTTTTTCCTCTGATGGAGAAATCCAGCACGAGGGGGCATGGCTTTAAATTGAGGGGGGGTAGTTATAGAACCGATGTCAGGGGTAGGTTCTTTACCCAGAGGGTGGTGAGGGATTGGAATGCCCTGCCAGCATCAGTAGTAAATGCGCCTAGTTTGGGGGCGTTTAAGAGATCCGTAGATAGGTTCATGGACGAAAAGAAATTGGTTTAGGTTGGAGGGTCACAGTTTTTTTTTTAACTGGTCGGTGCAACATCGTGGGCCGAAGGGCCTGTTCTGCGCTGTAATGTTCTATGTTCTATGTTCTATGTTCTAACCCTACCTTTGACCCTGTAATCCACATTTAAATTAGTCCTACCAAAATGAATCACCTCACATTTATCAGGGTTGAACTCCATTTGCCATTTTTCAGCCCAGCTTTGCATCCTATCTATGTCTCTTTGCAGCCTACAACAGCCCTCCACCTCATCCACTACTCCACCAATCTTGGTGTCATCAGCAAATTTACTGATCCACCCTTCAGCCCCCTCCTCTAAGTCATTAATAAAAATCACAAAGAGCAGAGGACCAAGCACCGATCCCTGCGGCACTCCGCTAGCAACCTGCCTCCAGTCCGAAAATTTTCCATCCACCACCACCCTCTGTCTTCGATCAGATAGCCAGTTACCTATCCAATCGGCCAACTTTCCCTCTATCCCACACCTCCTTAGTTACCTCCTCAAAAAATTCTATCAAATTTGTGAGGCACGATTTGCCCTTCACAAATCCGTGCTGACTATCCCGGATTAATCCGCATCTTTCTAAATGGTCGTAAATCCCATCCCTAAGGACCTTTTCCATCAATTTACCAACCACCGAAGTCAGACTAACCGGTCTATAATTACCAGGGTCATTTCTATTCACTTTCTTAAACAGAGGAACAACATTCGCCACTCTCCAGTCCTCTGGCACCATCCCGTGGACAGTGAGGACCCAAAGATCAAAGCCAAAGGCTCTGCAATCTCATCCCTCGCCTCCCAAAGAATCCTAGGATACATTTCATCAGGCCCAGGGGACTTATCGACCTTCAGTTTATTCAAAACTGCCAGGACATCCTCCCTCCGAACATCTATTTCCTCCAGCCTATTAGCCTGTAACACCTTCTCTTCCTGAAAAACATGGCCCCTCTCCTTGGTGAACACTGAAGAAAAGTATTCATTCATCACCTCGCCTATCTCTACTGATTCCATACACAAGTTCCCACCACTGTCCTTGACCGGCCCTAACCTCACCCTGGTCATTCTTTTATTCCTCACATAAGAGTAAAAAGCCTTGGGGTTTTCCTTGATCCGACCCGCCAAGGACTTCTCATGTCCCCTCCTAGCTCTCCTCAGCCCCTTTTTCAGCTCATTCCTTGCTAACTTGTAACCCTCAATCGAGCCATCTGAACCTTGTTTCCTCATCCCTACATAAGCTTCCCTCTTCCTTTTCACAAGACATTCCACCTCTTTTGTGAACCACGGTTCCCTCACTCGGCCATTTCCTCCCTGCCTGACAGGGACATACCTATCAAGGACACCCAGTATTTGTTCCTTGAAAAAGTTCCACTTTTCATCAGTGCCTTTCCCTGACAGTTTCTGTTCCCATCTTATGCCCCCTAATTCTTGCCTAATCGCATCATAATTACCTCTCCCCCAATTGTAAGCCTTGCCCTGCCGTCCGGCCCTATCCCTCTCCATTGCAATAACAAAAGACACCGAATTGTGGTCACTATCTCCAAAGTTCTCTCCCACAACCAAATCTAACACTTGGCCCGGTTCATTTCCCAGTACCAAATCCAATGTGGCCTCACCCCTTGTCGGCCTATCCACATATTGTGTCAGGAAACCCTCCTGCACACACTGCACAAAAAGTGCCCCATCCAAACTATTCGACCTACAAAGGTTCCAATCAATATTTGGAAAGTTAAAGTCCCCCATGACAACTACCCTGTGACCCCCACACGTATCCATAATCTGCTTAGCAATTTCTTCCTCCACATCTCTATTACTATTTGGGGGCCTATAGTAAACTCCTAGCAACGTGACCGCTCCTTTCCTG
The DNA here is from genome assembly GCF_964213995.1 of Mustelus asterias. Classification (NCBI taxonomy): domain Eukaryota; kingdom Metazoa; phylum Chordata; class Chondrichthyes; order Carcharhiniformes; family Triakidae; genus Mustelus; species Mustelus asterias. The sequence continues at coordinate 3,187,903 of NC_135802.1, read as the reverse complement.
TTTCTAACTGCAGCCCATATTACCTCAGTGTGCATATCCCCCTCAAAGTGCTTTTCCGCAGCCGTTAAACTATCCTTGATTAACAATGCTACTCCTCCACCTCTTTTACCAGCTTCCCTACACTTACTGAAACATCTATACCCCGGAACGTCCAACAACCATTCCTGTCCTTGTTCTACCCACGTCTCCGTAATGGCCACAACATCGTAGTCCCAAGTAGCAATCCACGCCCCAAGTTCATCCACCTTGTTCCGGATGCTCCTTGCATTGAAGTAGACACAATTCAACCCATCTTCCTGTCTACCGGTACCCACCCTTGACCTTGATACCTTCCCCAATATCTCACCACCCTCAACACTGACTTCTGGACTACAACTCCTTTTCCCACTCCCCTGACAAATTAGTTTAAATCCCCCTGAAGAGCCGTAGCAAATTTCCCTCCGAGGATATTGGTGCCCCTCTGGTTCAGGTGCACCCCGTCCTGTTTGTAGAGGTCCCACCTTCCCCAGAACGTGTTCCAATTATCCACGTATCTGAAACCCTCCCTCCTGCACCATCCCTGCAACCACATGTTTAAGTGCACTCTCTCCCTGTTCCTCAACTCGCTATCACGTGGCACCGGTAACGTACCAGAGATGACCACATGTTTTGTCTTTGCTCTCAGCTTCCAGCCCAGCTCCCGAAATTCCTGTTTTAAATCCCCGTCCCTTCTCTTACCTATGTCGTTGGTACCAATGTGTACCACGACTTGTGACTGTTTCCCCTCCCCCTTAAGAATCCGGAAAACACGGTCCGAGACGTCACGGACCCTGGCATCCGCTAGGCAACAAACCATCCTTGAGTCTCTTTTGCTGCCACAGAACCTCCTATCTATCCCTCTAACTAACGAGTCCCCAATAACTATTGCCCTCCCGCTCTCCTCCTTACCCTCCTGAGCTACAGGGACGGACTCAGTGCCGGAGATCCTCTCACTGCGGCTCACCACTGGTATGTCGTCCCCCTCAACCGTATCCAAAGCGGAATACTTATTGCTAAGGGGAACGACCACAGGGGATCCATGCACCGACTGCTTCTTCCCAGCCCCTCTCACCGTCACCCATCTATTTTCATTCCTCGGAGTAACTCTATCCCTGAAGCTTCTGTCTATGGCCATCTCTGCATCCCTAATGATCCTAAGTTCCTCCAACTCCAGCTCCAGTTCCCTTACACGGTTTTGGAGGAGCTGCAGATGGATGCACTTCTCACAGGTATAATCAGCAGGGACACTGACGTCGTCCCTCACCTCGAACATAGTGCAAGAGGAACATTGCACTGCCTGCACACCCATCCCCTCTAGATACCCTGCCAGTACCAGGTAGAAACAGCAAAAAATGAATTAACTCACCCCTGCTCGCCCAAGCCCTGTGAGCCAAAGCCCTACAGCTTTCACTCTGCCTCCTGCTCGCCCAAGCCCTGTGAGCCAAAGCCCTACAGCTTTCACTCTGCCTCCTGCTCACTCAAGCCCTGTGAGCCAAAGCCCTACAGCTTTCACTCTGCCTCCTGCTCACTCAAGCCCTGTGAGCCAAAGCCCTACAGCTTTCACTCTGCCTCCTGCTCACTCTGCTGCCCGCTAACGATGCTGCCCGCTCAAAAGTGCGGCCTACTTTTAAACCCTCCAAAAACCTTCCCAGACTCCTGCTGGGCCCACTTCCTGTTTTAAAAAAAACCTCCGATTTTTTACACAAATTTAACTTAAAATAAATAAATAAATGTAGTGAACAAACCAACTGCCTTCTCCTCAGCCTGGTCCTGTGGAACAATGAGGTCATAAGATAATTCAAGGAAAGCAGCAAACTAAAACAAAGTAAAACTGTCTGCTTGCACAGGTGAAGAGATTGCTGTCGAGAGCCAATGTACATTTAAAGTGAAGTACCAAAAACAATCTCAAACATTTCCATTTGTTGTGGTGAAAACCCCCATTCTCGGAATCAGAGTTTGTGAAAATCTGAAGTTAATCGCGAGAGTAACGATTATCAGTACTGATAACACCCTGAGTGATCACAAAGCCGTGTTCGAGGGGATAACTTGTCAAAAGGAGAACGCACCATTAAAATTGACAAAATTGTGACACCCAAAATGCAGCCACCCTGGAAAGTGGCAATAACGCTGGGAGAGTGACTGGAAGCAGAGCTGGACAGAACGGAGAAACTTCACATCATCGGGAAAACGGAAGACCAACAACGTGAGTCAATCCAATCGTAAGTGTGGAAAAATCAGTTAGAAATCTGCAATCATGTGTAAGCTCACTGATGCTAAATATTATTCAGGCTTGGGTGTGAGCTCAGGCTCGGAGCAGGTCGAGCTGGGTGATCACAGCTCCTCTGTCCATACCCTCCAACACAACAAATGCATGGTCGCATGCTGAGAAAGAGTTTACCAGTGACTGGAACCAAACTGGATGAGATCAGGGAAGTGAGCAAGAATGACACCACCCCGAGAAAACGGCAGCAAATTGTGTAACCTGGCTGGGCCCACACGTCGGAGCAAAGCCCCTCCTGCTGTACAAGAAACTGGAACTTTCTTCAGGAATATCTTGGAGCAGAGAGAATATTTTTCAAGGGAGAAAAGATATTTCCTGCAACACTGAGGAAAGAAATGCTGCAGCACAGACATAACAGTCACCTTGGTATCGAAACACGCAGGAGAAAAGTTTCAAGTTTATTTGTTCGTCACAAGTGAGGCTTACATTAACACTGCAATGAAGTTACTGTGAAATTCCCCGAGTCGCCACGCTCCGGCACCTGTTCGGGTCAATGCACCCTAACCAGCGGGTCTTTCAGAATGTGGGAGGAAACCGGAGCACCCGGAGGAAACCCACGCAGACACGGGGAGAACGTGCAAACTCCACACAGACAGTGAGCCGAGCCAAGAATCGAACCCGGGTCCCTGGCGCTGTGAAGCAGCAGTGCTAACCCACTGTGCCACCGTGCCATCACAAGTAGGCTTACATTAACACTGTAATGAAGTTACTGTGAAATTCCCCAAGCTCGAGATGGAATGTATTGGCCTGGAATAGGGAATGGGACAAAATCGGGAATGTGTGCGCAGTGTGCCACAAGTACAGCAAATCACCACAAAAAGAACCACTTCAACCACACAATGTTCCAGAGAGACCCTGGCAGGAAATTAAAGTGGACTAGTTCATATTTGATAGCAGTCGATTGTTACTCAATGTTTTTAAATCTGTGCTGCTGAGAAAGGATAATAAGAGCAACACTGGAATAAATCATTGGAAATAAATCTTTGCTCGCTATGGCTATCGCAGGCGGTGCTCCACAATGCTGAGGCACTGAGTTTCCCAGATTCACCCAGGGCTGGGAGCTTCACCGCACTGTGTCACACCCCAAATATCCATAATCCAATGGAATGGTGAAACGTACTGTGCAGACCTTAAAACACTTGTGGAGGAAGGCCAAGGCAGATGGGAGAGACCCTGACCTGGTCCTGCTGGATTTCAGGAATACTCCATCACAGGGCATTGGTTCATCTCCTGATGGAGTGAAGACTAAGATCAAAGCTCCCAACTTTGCCCCAACTGTAGTTCTCACAGTCAGTAAGTTACAATGTGCAGGACCTGCTCATTCTGAGACAGGAGAAGACTTAGACAGAGATACCCAACTTCTGTCCGAGCTGAACACGGGAGAGAGACTGAGGATTCTGCAGGAAGGGATCTGGAATCCTGCCGGTCACAGAAATCACAGAGGAACCAAGGTCTCCTTATAGTACAGACTCCAAATGGACAAGAGTACGGGAGAAATGGAAATTCCTGCAGGAAACATGAAACACAACTCTGAACCAGAAGGGGGAGCTGAAGATCAAGAACCAGAATCCAGCACTGAAGCAATAGATAAGCAGACAAAGACTGAGTCCTGAGAACGGTCTGAGTGTCAGTCAGACAGAGCAGGACAAGGCCCCTTGTCCATCACAATTAGCCCCATCACCATCCAGAGCATCCAATGGCAGAACCGTCCACGCACACAGATACGAGCTGCGTAAAAGATAAACCAGGCTGATCAAAACAGAGTGTGAAAGAATCGATGAGAGACTTTGGGGACAATCTTACCAGTGTGCACCCCCAGCCTAAAGGCGGGGGCGAGCCGGTAAGAGCGTGAGAGAGCGGAGAAATCAGGTTCAGGCCCGATTTCCGGCATGATCAGCCCCTCACCCATTTCTGGCGCGAGGTTGAATAGATTATTTATATAGAATTTAAATGGAATTTCAATGGAATTAGCAAGCCCGGGCTCATGTGCCTGTGTGACCTCGCCAGGGGAAGTTCTCTCCGGTGAGGGTAACCTATGCTCCCCCATCAATGAGGACCAGACATGATGGCCTCACCGGTAGAACTGGAGGCCATTGAGGCCCCCCCAGGAGGTCATGGGCAAGGAGTGGTGCCCCTTGGGCAGTGCCAACTTTGATTGCTTTGAGAGAATGTAGAGTTTGAAGTCAGTGCTTTGTAAACACGCAGGTACCAAGATGGTGGTGAGATCACCATGCTATTGAGGGGGAAGAGGGTGTGTCAATCACTACCTTCACTCTTTATATCTCTTCTTTATATTTAGTAAAACCAGGACAGACCACATCCCAAATACCTAGAAGGGCAAAATCTAAAAAGGAACTGCATTTAGATAGCACTTTTCACAGCCTCAAGATAGCACTCTCCCATTGGCATCACCACTTCCTACACTCCAATTGTCTCCCTGTCCCTAATGAGGCGGCACGGTAGCGCAGTGGTTAGCACTGCTGCCTCACAGCACCAGGGACCCGGGTTCGATTCCCGGCTTGGGTCACTGTCTGTGTGGAGTTTCCACATTCTCCCCGTGTCTGCGTGGGTTTCCTCCGGGTGCTCTGGTTTCCTCCCGCAGTCTGAAAGACGTGCTGGTTAAGTGGATTGGCCATGCTAAATTCTCCCTCAGTGTTACCCGAACAGGTGCCGGAGTGTGGCGACGAGAGGATTTTCACAGTAACTTCATCGCGATGTTAATGTAAGCCTACTTGTGACATTAATACATAAACTTTAATTACCCCATCCAACCCCCAAAGGACACACACTCTTCCCTCCATCACACCCACATGCAAACTCCCACCAACTCCTGATCCCTTCCCTCACTCCCCTCCAACCCTTCCGCCACTCCCCTCGTCCTTCCCCCATTTCCCTCTCCATCCCCATTCACTTTTTTAGAAGTTTTTAAAAAAAGTTTATTTATTAGTGTCACAAGTAGGCTTACGTTAATGCTGCAATGAAGTTACTGTGAAAATCCCCAAGTTGCCACACTCCGGTGCCTGTTTGGGTACACTGAGAGAGAATTTTGCACGGCCAATGCAACTAACCAGCACGTCTTTCGGACTGTGGGAGGAAACCGGAGCACCCGGAGGAAACCCACGCAGACACGGGGAGAACGTGCAAACTCCACACAGACAGTGACCCAAGCCGGGAATCGAACCCCGGGTCCTTCCATTCTATTGCTCCATTGCCAATCCACTGCTTCTATCTGCTGACTGTTCTTTTGTTTGGATGGTTAAGTAATCTTTGGTTACCAACCTTTTTGGCAGAATTGGAAGTTGTGTTTGAAGTTCCTTCCCGTCAAAATCTCGGTTGGGGTCAGGCCACATTATAAACAGGTGTACCTGCGTGTGAACAGTGCAGTGGGAAAGTCCCCTGGCGGAATGTTCCATTGCCGAGGTTAGGTTTGGTGGTGAGCAGGAAAGTTGGCGTGCTCCCTGTTGGGTGGAGAAGGTTCTCTCACCAGATCGTCTGCTTTTCAGCTCATTATTTATGCACAATAAGTAGCTCATCAAATTCGGTGGCACAGTCGGCAAGGATTTGTCCACCCCATCATCACCTCATCTGGGCAAAGGTTGAAAAGTGGAGTTCCTATCACACCACAGAATGGCCGCTTACTCCTTAAACTGCTTAGCCCTCCGAGGATGAGGTCATTGTTGTGTACGATTGTGACTACTTTTTTGGGGATTTGTGTCCTCCGCTGAGATGTTGAGGATTATGAAGACAGTCTTGATGTTTACTCTGCTTGAATGACCTCATCATAACCTTCATCACTTTGGAGTCTTGTTGCTGTAAGGTCTCATGGACACATTGACCAGGTCTATGCCCATGCAATGGCTTCTTCATGTGGGTTGTCATCATCCTTGTTCCCTTTCCGTGTCTGAAGGCATGTAGAATCACCAGCAACAACGCACCCCTCCCCAATGAGCTCAATGCATTCTTTGCCCGACTCTCACCAACTCACCCAATTTTCGCAGGGCTCTGTATGGGCACCTCTGCTGTTTGTGATTTATATAAACGATCTGGAAGAAGGTGTAACTGGGGTGATCAGTAAGTTTGCGGACGACACAAAATTGGCAGGACTTGCAAATAGTGAGGAACATTGTCAGAGGCTACAGAAGGATATAGATAGGCTGGAAATTTGGGCAAAGAAATGGCAGATGGAGTTCAATCCTGATAAATGTGAAGTGATGCATTTTGGTAGAACTAATGTAGGGAGGAGCTATACGATAAATGGCAGAACCATAAAGGGTGTAGATACGCAGAGGGCGGCACGGTAGCACAGTGGTTAGCACTGCTGCTTCACAGCTCCAGGGACCTGGGTTCGATTCCCGGCTTGGGTCACTGTCTGTGTGGTTTGCACATTCTCCTCGTGTCTGCGTGGGTTTCCTCCGGGTGCTCCGGTTTCCTCCCACAGTCCAAAGATGTGCGGGTTAGGTTGATTGGCCATGCTAAAATTGCCCCTTAGTGTCCTGAGATGCGTAGATTAGAGGGATTAGTGGGTGGGATATGAGGGTAGGGCCTGGGTGGGATTGTGGTCGGTGCAGACTCGATGGGCCGAATGGCCTCTTTCTGTACTGTAGGGTTTCTATGATTCTATGAGGGACCTGGGTGTGCAAGTCCACAGATCCTTGAAGGTGACGTCACAGGTGGAGAAGGTGGTGAAGAAGGCATATGGCATGCTTGCCTTTATAGGACGGGGCATAGAGTATTGGGGTCTGATGTTGCAGATGTATAGAACGTTGGTTCGGCCGCATTTGGAATACAGCGTCCAGTTCTGGTCGCCACACTACCAGAAGGACGTGGAGGCTTTGGAGAGAGTACAGAGGAGGTTTACCAGATGTTGCCTGGTATGGAGGGGCTTAGTTATGAGGAGAGATTGGGTAAACTGGGTTTGTTCTCCCTGGAAAGACGGAGGATGAGGGGAGACTTAATAGAGGTGTATAAGATTATGAAAGGCATAGATAGGGTGAACGGTGGGAAGCTTTTCCCCAGGTCGGTGGTGACGTTCACGAGGGGTCATGGGTTCAAGGTGAAGGGGGGGAGGTTTAACACAGATATCAGAAGGACATATTTTACACAGAGGGTGGTGGGGGCCTGGAATGCGCTGCCGGGCAAGGTGGTGGAGGCGGACACACTGGGAATGTTTAAGACTTATCTAGATAGCCACATGAACGGAGTGGGAATGGAGGGATACAAAAGAATGGTCGAGTTTGGACCATGGAGCGGCACGGGCTTGGAGGGCCGAAGGGCCTGTTCCTGTGCTGTATTGTTCTTTGTTCTCTTTGTTCTTTGTTTTACAGATGCACCATAGAAAGCATTCTTTCTGGTTGTATCACAGCTTGGTATTGGCTCTTGCTCTGCCCAAGACCGCAAGAAACTACAAAAGGTCATGAATGTAGCCCAATCCATCATGCAAGCCAGACTCCCATCCATTGACTCTGTCTACACTTCCCGCTGCCTCGGCAAAGCAGCCAGCATAATTAAGGATCCCACGCACCCCGGACATTCTCTCTTCCACCTTCTTCCGTCGGGAAAAAGATACAAAAGCCTGAGGTCACGAACCAACCGACTCAAGAACAGCTTCTTCCCTGCTGCTGTCAGACGTTTGAATGGACTGACCTTGCATTTAGTTGATCTTTCTCTCCACCCTAGCTGTGACTGTAACACTATATTCTGCACTCTCTCCTTCTCTATGAACGGTATGCTTTGTCTGTATAGCGCGCAAGAAACAATACTTTTCACTGTATGTTAATACATGTGACAATAATAAATCAAATCAACAGAGTCAGCATGGATTTACGAAAGGGAAATCATGCTTAACAAATCTACTGGAATTCTTCAAGGATGTAACCAGTAGAGTTGATGAGGGGGAGCCAGTGGATGTGGTTTATTTAGACTTTCAGAAGGTTTTCAACAAGGGTTACCACATGAGATTAGCATATAAAATTAAAGCGCATGGGATTGGGGGAAGTGTATTGAGATGGATAGAAAACTGGCTGGCAGAGAGGAAACAAAGAGTAGGAATTAATGGGTGCATTTCAAATTGGCAGGCAGTAACTAGTGGGGTGCCACAGGGACCGGTGCTGGGACCCCAGCTATTCACAATATATATTAATGATGCAGCTAAGGGAAATGAATGGAATATGTTTGAACTTTGTATCTTTCCACAGACCGGTCTGCCATCATCATCCAATGTGCATGCCGGCAGTTTCTCGCACGGAAGGAAAGGACCAAGCGTCTGAAGGAGAAGGAGAACTATGAAGAATTAATGGAGAAACTTCAGAGAGAGGTTGGAGAACGATAGCCTGGGAGAATACCCTCACCCACAAACAACCCCTTCCCCACTCCCTGCATGTTACACCCATGGATACCCATTTCATGTCCTTCCACACACCCTGTACTCTCTCTACTTCCAACTTCCTGGTCAAGATTTGCAGAGTCATAGAGTCACACAGTGCAGAAAAGGCCATTCGGCCCATCGAGTCTCCACCGACAATATCTACCACTAAAGGCTCCAATGCCATTTTCCTGCACTTGTCCAATTTCCTTGAATGTTATGATATTTCAAGTGCTCATCCAAATATTTTTTAAAGTAGAGATTGCGGCCTCCACCACCTTCCCAGGCAGCGCATTCCAGATTCCCACCACCCTCTGAGTGAAAAAGCTTTTTCTCAAATTTCCTCTCAATCTCCGCACCTCACCCTAAAACTGCCCCCTCGTGACTAACCCCTCAACCCAGGGGAACAGCTGCTCCCTACTCACCCTGTCCATACCCCTCATAATCTTATGAGGACTCCCTCAGTACTGACCCTCTGACAGTGCGGCACTCCCTCAGCACTCACCCTCTGACAGTGCGGCACTCCCTCAGTACTGACCCTCTGACAGTGCTGCACTCCCTCAGTACTGACCCTCTGACAGTGCGGCACTCCCTCAGTACTGACCCTCTGACAGTGCGGCACTCACTCAGTACTGACCCTCTGACAGTGCGGCACTCCCTCAGCACTGACCCTCTGACAGTGCGGCACTCCCTCAGCACTGACCCACTGACAGTGCGGCACTCCCTCAGCACTGACCCTCTGACAGTGCGGCACTCCCTCGGTACTGACCCTCTGACAGTGCGGCACTCCCTCAGCACTGACCCTCTGACAGTGCGGCACTCCCTCAGCACTGACCCTCTGACAGTGCGGCACTCCCTCAGCACTGACCCTCTGACAGTACGGCACTCCCTCGGTATTGACCCTCTGACAGTGCGGCACTCCCTCAGTACTGACCCTCTGACAGTGCGGCACTCCCTCAGTACTGACCCTCTGACAGTGCGGCACTCCCTCAGTACTGACCCTCTGACAGTGCAGCACTCCCTCAGTACTGACCCTCTGACAGTGCGGCACTCCCTCAGTACTGACCTTATGACAGTGCGGCACTCCCTCAGCACTGACCCTCTGACAGTGCAGCACTCCCTCAGTACTGACCCTCTGACAGTGCAGCACTCCCTCAGTACTGACCCTCTGACAGTGCGGCACTCCCTCAGTACTGACCCTCTGACAGTGCAGCACTCCCTCAGTACTGACCCTCTAACAATGTGGCACTCCCTCAGTACTGTCCCCCTGGCAGTGTGGCAGTCCCTCAGTACTGACCCCCTGGCAGTGCGGCACTCCCTCGGTACTGACCCTCTGACAGTGCAGCACTCCCTCAGTACTGACCCTCTGACAGTGCGGCACTCCCTCAGTACTGACCCTCTGACAGTGCGGCACTCCCTCAGTACTGACCCTCTGACAGTGTGGCACTCCCTCAGTACTGACCCCCTGGCAGTGCGGCACTCCCTCGGTACTGACCCTCTGACAGTGTAGCACTCCCTCAGTACTGACCCTCTGACAGTGCTGCACTCCCTCAGTACTGACCCTCTGACAGTGCGGCACTCACTCAGTACTGACCCTCTGACAGTGCAGCACTCCCTCAGCACTGACCCTCTGACAGTGCGGCACTCCCTCAGCACTGACCCTCTGACAGTGCGGCACTCCCTCAGCACTGACCCTCTGACAGTGCGGCACTCCCTCAGCACTGACCCTCTGACAGTGCGGCACTCCCTCAGTACTGACCCTCTGACAGTGCGGCACTCCCTCAGCACTGACCCTCTGACAGTGCGGCACTCCCTCAGCACTGACCCTCTGACAGTGCGGCACTCCCTCAGCACTGACCCTCTGACAGTACGGCACTCCCTCGGTATTGACCCTCTGACAGTGCGGCACTCCCTCAGTACTGACCCTCTGACAGTGCGGCACTCCCTCAGTACTGACCTTATGACAGAGGGTCAGTACTGAGGGAGTGCTGCACTGTCAGAGGGTCAGTACCGAGGGAGTGCCGCACTGCCAGGGGATCAGTACTGAGGGACTGCCACACTGCCAGGGGGACAGTACTGAGGGAGTGCCACATTGTTAGAGGGTCAGTACTGAGGGAGTGCTGCACTGTCAGAGGGTCAGTACTGAGGGAGTGCCGCACTGTCAGAGGGTCAGCACTGACCCTCTGACAGTGCAGCACTCCCTCAGTACTGACCCTCTGACAGTGCAGCACTCCCTCAGTACTGACCCTCTGACAGTGCGGCACTCCCTCAGTACTGACCCTCTGACAGTGCAGCACTCCCTCAGTACTGACCCTCTAACAATGTGGCACTCCCTCAGTACTGTCCCCCTGGCAGTGTGGCAGTCCCTCAGTACTGATCCCCTGGCAGTGCGGCACTCCCTCGGTACTGACCCTCTGACAGTGCAGCACTCCCTCAGTACTGACCCTCTGACAGTGCGGCACTCCCTCAGTACTGACCCTCTGACAGTGCAGCACTCCCTCAGTACTGACCCTCTGACAGTGTGGCACTCCCTCAGTACTGACCCCCTGGCAGTGCGGCACTCCCTCGGTACTGACCCTCTGACAGTGTAGCACTCCCTCAGTACTGACCCTCTGACAGTGCGGCACTCCCTCAGTACTGACTCTCTGACAGTGCAGCACTCCCTCAGTACTGACCCTCTGACAGTGCGGCACTCCCTCAGCACTGACCCTCTGACAGTGCGGCACTCCCTCAGTACTGACCCTCTGACAGTGCGGCACTCCCTCAGCACTGACCCTCTGACAGTGCGGCACTCCCTCAGTACTGACCCTCTGACAGTGCGGCACTCCCTCAGTACTGACCCTCTGACAGTGCGGCACTCCCTCAGTACTGACCCTCTGACAGTGCAGCACTCCCTCAGTACTGACCCTCTGACAGTGCAGCACTCCCTCAGTACTGACCCTCTGACAGTGCGGCACTCCCTCAGCACTGACCCTCTGACAGTGCGGCACTCCCTCAGTACTGACCCTCTGACAGTGCAGCACTCCCTCAGTACTGACCCTCTGACAGTGCAGCACTCCCTCAGTACTGACCCTCTGACAGTGCGGCACTCCCTCAGCACTGACCCTCTGACAGTGCGGCACTCCCTCAGTACTGACCCTCTGACAGTGCGGCACTCCCTCAGTACTGACCCTCTGACAGTGCGGCACTCCCTCAGCACTGACCCTCTGACAGTGCGGCACTCCCTCAGTACTGACCCCCTGGCAGTGCGGCACTCCCTCGGGCATGCTCTTGTATCTGTTGCTTGAAATTGGATCCATGACCTTCTGGCTTGAATACGAAACCATCTGGATTGCTGGAATGGATAGGGTTCAGTTGGCCTTGTTGGCTGATTTACTGTGTTGGATTCTGATCGATCGGGGTTTTGTGAGTTTTGATTAACCTCCTGTCTGTGTACACTAGGCCTTTGTTGTTCTGGTGAAGAGAGAGCAGGAAGCAGCTGCAAAAGAACGTGAAAAAGAAGAGAAGGAACGAAAGCAGAGACAGGAGGAGCAGAAACGCAAGAACCGGATGTTGGAAGCAGCCTTCGATGGGGATGTGGATGAGATGAAGGCATTGTTAAAGGAGGTCAGGTATCGCGGGGTGACCCAAAATCAGAAACAACGTTTGTTTGGTGTCCAGTTCTAACTTTTAGCTGTTGGACTTTATACTCTGGAATTTCTCTCAAAACCTCCCAAATAGAAACATAGAAAAACTACAGCACAAACAGGCTCTTCGGCCCACAAGTTGTGCCGAACATATCCCTACCTTCTAGACCTACCTATAACCCTCTATCCTATTAAGCTCCATGTACTCATCCAGGAGTCTCTTAAAAGACCCTATTGAGTTTGCCTCCACCACCACTGACGGCAGCCGATTCCACTCGTCCACCACCCTCTGTGTGAAAAACTTATCCCTAACATTTCCCCTGTACCTACCCCCCAGCACCTTAAACCTGTGTCCTCTCGTAGCAGCCATTTCCACCCTGGGAAAAAGCCTCTGAGAGTCCACCCGATCTATGCCTCTCAACATCTTATATACCTCTTTTAGGTCTCCTCTCATCCTTTGTCTCTCCAAGGAAAGAAAACCGAGCTCCCTCAGCCTATCCTCGTAAGGCATGCCACTCAATCCAGGCAACATCCTTGTAAATCTCCTCTGCACCCTTTCAATCTTTTCCACATCCTTCCTATAGTGAGGCGACCAGAACTGAGCACAGTACTCCAAGTGGGGTCTGACGAGGGTCTTATATAGCTGCATCATTATCCCCGGACTCCTAAACTCAATCCCTTGATTAGTAAAGGCCAGCACACCATACGCCTTCTTAACCAATAGATCAGTCTTTTGAACCAACAATGTTAAGGGCTATCAGGCAAATTGAGGCAGCTGATTGGTGCTTGGCCAGAGATCAGCCATGATATGATGGAATGGCAGAAGAAGCTGAATGGCCTCCTGTCCCTAAGTTCTTTCATTCCAGAATTCAGACTGAAGGAAAAGTCAAGCCTGATTTTCCAACTCTCTATGGACTTCTTCCTGGCGTGTTCAACAGGCAATCTCCCATCTTCAGCTGACTGACAGGGTCAGACAGCCTTTTCACAGATCCAGCATTTTATAACTCATCAACAACCGCATCTGGGAGATTGATCTGACATTTCTGAACCCTCGAAGACAATTCTGACAACTCCTCATGGTGTTGGATTATTGCTGCTGGTCAGGGTGAGAGTTGCCTCACTCCAGGGGCACTGCTCAGAGCGCAGCAGAACTCTGATCCCCTCGGTGAGAAGCGGACCTCACCCATGCACCCCGGAAGCTGCATATTGCTGAGTCAGCACCTCGGGATAGGCAATCATACAAACATATCAATTAGGAACAGGAGGAGGCCACTCAGCCTCTTGTGCCTGCTAGATCATTCAACAAGATCATGGCTGATCTGATTATAACCTCCTGCCAACCCCTGATAACCTTTCACCCCCTCGTTAATCAGGATTCTATCTAGTTTTTTGTTATTCATGGGACATGGGCGTCGCTGGCTGGCCAGCATTTACTGCCCATCCGTAGTTGCCCTTGAGAAGGTGGTGGTGAAAAACACCCCTTACAGTCAGAAACGGGAGAATTCATAACGGGAAAAATGAAATGGCTGGGAATTAAATTTGTACTTTGCTTCAGTCTTCACAAAGGAAAACATGAATAATGTACCAGAAGTGCTGAGAGAAACATGTCAGCATTAGTAGAGAAATGGTTTTGGGGAAATTGTTGGGATTGAAGGTGAATAAATCTCCAGGTCCTGATAATCTTCATCCCAGAGTACTGAAGGAAATGGCCCTGGAAATAGTAGATCCGTTGGTGGTTATTTTCCAAAATTCTTTGGACTCTGGAATAGTTCCAACAGATTGGACGGTAACTAATGTAAGCCCACTATTCAAAAAGGGAGGTAGAGAGAAAACAGGGAACTACAGACCAGTGAGCCTAACATCGGTACTGGGGAAGTTGCTCGAGTCCATTATCAAGGATTTCATAACTCAGCATTTGGAAGGCAGTGGTATAATCAGACAAAGTCAGCATGGATTTACAAAAGGGAAATCAGGCTTGACGAATTTATTGGAATTCTTTGAGGATGTAACTAGTAGAGTTGACCGAGGAGAACCAGTGGATGTGGTTTATTTAGACTTTCAGGAGGCTTTCGACAGGGTCTCACATAACAGACTACTGTGTAAAGTTAAAGCACATGGGATTGTGGGTAATGTCTTGAGATGGATAGAAAGCTGGTTAGCAGATAGGAAGCAAAGAGTTGGCAGGCAGTGGGGTTCCGCAGGGATCTGTGCTGGGACCCCAATTGTTCACATGACATATTAATGATTTGGACGAGGGAACTGAATGCATTATCTCCGAATTTGCAGATGATACAAAGTTGGGTGGGAGGGTGAGCTGTGAGGAGGATGCAGAGATGCTTCAGCGTGATTTGGACAGGCTGAGTGTGTGGGTATCTGCATGGCAGATGCAGTATAATGTGGATAAATGTGAGGTTATCCACTTTGGGAGCAATAATAGGAAGACAGATTATTACTTGAATGGGCGTAAATTGAGAGAGGTGGATACTCAGCGAGACCTTGGAGTCCTCGTGCATCAGTCGCTGAAAGTAAGCGCACAGGTACAGCAGGCAGTAAAGAAGGCAAATGGTATGTTGGCCTTCATAGCGAGAGGATTTGAGTATAGGGATAGGGATGTGTTGCTGCAATTGTACAGGGCGTTGGTGTGACCACACCTGGAGTACTGTGTGCAGTTTTGGTGTCCTTATCTGAGGAAGGATGTCCTTGCTGTAGAGGGAGCGCAGTGAAGGTTTACCAGGCTGATTCCTGGGATGGCAGGTCTGTCATATGAGGAGAGACTAAGTTGGTTAGGATTATATTCATTGGAGTTTAGAAGAGTGAGAGGGAATCTCATAGAAACTTATAAAATTCTAACAGGGTTAGACAGGGTCGATTCAGAAAGAATGTTCCCAATGGTGGGGGGAGTCCAGAACTAGGGGTCATAGTTTGAGGATAAGGGGTAAACCTTTTAGAACTGAGGTGAGAAATTTCTTCACCCAGAGGGTGGTGAATGTGTGGAATTCACTCCCACAGAACGTAGTTGAGGCAAAACGTTGTCTGATTTCAAGAAGAAATTAGATTTTGCTCTTGGGGCTAAAGAGATCAAGGGATATGGGGGGGAGGGGGGATCAGGATATTGAATTCAATGATCAAAATGATTGGCGCAGCAGGCTCGAAGGGCTGAACGGCCTACTCTAGTGTCTAAATAAACCACATCCACTTGTTCTCCTTGGTCAACTCTACTAGTGACATCCCCAAAGAATTCCAAGCCTGATTTCCCTTTTGTAAATCCAAGCCTACAAGAGGAGAGGCTGTATTTGATTTGGTATTGGGAAATGAACCTGGTCAGGTGTCAGATCTCTCAGTGGGAGAGCATTTTGGAGATAGTGATCATCATTCTATCTCCTTTACAATAGCATTGGAGAGAGATAGGATCAGACAAGTTAGAAAAGTGTTTAATTGGAGTAAGGGGAATTATGAGGCTATCAGGCAGGAAATTGGAGGCTTAAATTGGAAAGAGGTTTTCTCAGGGAAATGTACAGAAGAAATGTGGCAAATTTTCAGGGAATATTTGGCTGGAGTTCTGCATAGCAACGTTTCAATGAGGCAGGGAAGTTATGGTAGGTTACAGGAACCGTGGTGTACAAAGACTGTAATGAATCTAGTCAAGAAGAAAAGAAAAGCTTACAAAAGGTTCCGGGAGCTAGGCAATGTTAGAGATCTAGAAGAGTATACGGCTAATAGGAAGGATCTTAAGAAGGAAATTAGGAGAGCCAGAAGGGGTCACGAGAAGGCCTTGGCAGGCCGGATTAAGGAAAACCCCAAGGCATTCTACAAGTATGTGAAGAGCAAGAGGGTAAGACGTGAACGAATAGGACCTATCAAGTGTGACGATGGGAAAGTTTGTATGGAAATAGCAGAGGTATTTAATGAATACTTTACTTCAGTATTCACGATGGAAAAGGATCTTGGTGGTTGTAGTGCAGACTTGCAGCGGACTGAAAAGCTTGAGCATGTAGATATTAAGAAAGAGGATGTGTTGGAGCTTTTGAAAAGCATCAAGTTAGATAAGTCGCCGGGACCGGATGAGATGTACCCCAGGCTACTGTGGGAGGCGAGGGAGGAGATTGCAGAGCCTCTAGCGATGATCTTTGCATCATCAATGGAGACGGGAGAGGTTCCGGAGGATTGGAGGATTGCGGATGTTGTTCCTTTATTCAAGAAAGGGAGTAGAGATAGCCCTGGAAATTATAGACCAGTGAGTCTAACCTCAGTGGTTGGTAAGTTGATGGAGAAGATCCTGAGAGACAGGATTTATGAATATTTGGAAAGGTATAATATGATTAAGAATAGTCAGCATGGCTTTGTAAAAGGCAGATCATGCCTTACGAGCCTGGTTGAATTTTTTGAGGATATGACGAAACACATTGATGAAGGAAGAGCAGTAGATGTAGTATATATGGACTTTAGCAAGGCATTTGATAAGGTGCCCCATGCAAGGCTTATTGAGAAAGTGAGGGGGCATGGGATCCAAGGAGACATTGCTTTGCGGATCCAGAACTGGCTTGCCCACAGAAGGCAAAGAGTGGTTATAGATGGGTCATATTCTGAATGGAGGTCGGTCACCAGTGGAGTGCCCCAGGGATCTGTTCCGGGACCCTTACTCTTTGTGATTTTTATAAATGACCTGGATGAGGAAGTGGAGGGATGGGTTGGTAAGTTTGCTGATGACACAAAAGTTGGAGGTGTTGTGGATAGTCTGGAGGAATGTCAGCAGTTGCAGGGAGACATTGATAGGATGTAAGACTGGGCGGAGAAGTGGCAGATGGAGTTCAACCCAGATAAGTGTGAGGTGGTTCATTTTGGCAGGTCAAATAGGATGGCGGAATATAATATTAATGGTAGGACTCTTGGCAGAGTGGAAGATCAGAAGGATCTTGGGGTCCGAGTTCATAGGACACTCAAAGCAGCTGTGCAGGTTGAGGCTGTGGTTAAGAAGGCGTATGGTATACTGGCCTTCATCAAACGAGGAATTGAGTTTAGGAGTCGTGAGATAATGTTGCCGCTATATAAGACCCTGGTCAGACCACACTTGGAGTACTGTGCTCAGTTCTGGTTGCCTCATTGCAGGAAGGATGTGGAAGCCGTAGAAAGGGTGCAGAGGAGATTTACAAGGATGTTGCCTGGGTTGGGGAGCATGCCTTATGAGGAAAGGTTGAGTGAGCTCAGCCTTTTCTCCTTGGAGAGACGAAGGATGAGGGGTGAGCTGATAGAGGTGTATAAGATGTTGAGAGGTATTGATCGAGTGGACAGTCAGTTTTTCCCAGGGCTGAAATGGTTGACACAAGAGGTCACAGGTTTAAGGTGCTGGGAAGTAGGTACAGAGGTACAGGGGTATGTTTTTCACTCAGGGTGCGTGGAATGGGCTCCCAGCAACGGTGGTGGAGGAGGATTCCATAGAAACCATAGGACCCCTACAGTGCAGAAAGAGGCCATTCGGCCCATCGAGTCTGCACCGACCACAATCCCACCCAGGCCCTATCCCCGTATCCCTACATATTTACCCGCTAATCCCTCTAACCTACGCATCCCGGGACACTAAGGGGCAATTGAGTTTGGCCAATCAACCTAACCCACTCATCTTTGGACTGTGGGAGGAAACTGGAGCACCCGGAGAAAACCCACGCAGACACGGGGAGAATGTGCAAACTCCACACAGACAGTGACCCGAGCCGGGAATCGAACCCAGGTCCCTGGAGCTGTGAATCAGCAGTGCTAACCACTGTGCTACCGTGCTGCCCCGGGTCCCTGGAGCTGTGAGGCAGCAGTGCTAACCACTGTGCCACCGTGCCACCCATAGTTCGATAGAGTCTTTTAAGAGACTTTTAGATAAGTACATGGAACTTAGTAAGATAGAGGGTTATAGGTAAGCCTAGTAATTGCGAAGGTAGGGACATGTTCGGCACAACTTTGTGGGCTGAAGGGCCTGTATTGTGCTGTAGTTTTTCTATGTTTCTATGCTGACTTTGTCTGATTTTACCACTGCCTTCCAAATGCTAAGTTATGAAATCCTTGATAATGGACTCCAGCAACTTCCCCTGTACCGACGTTAGGCTCACTGGTCTATAGTTCCCTGTTTTCTCTCTACCTCCCTTTTTGAATACTGCGCTTACATTAGCTACCCTCCAATCTGTAGGAATCAGTCCAGAGTCCAAAGAATTTTGGAAAATAACTACCAATGGATCTACTATTTCCAGGGCCACTTCCTTAAGTACTCTGGGATGAAGATTATCAGGAACTGGAGATTTATCCACGTTCAAAACCATCAAATTTCCCCAAAACCATTTCTCTACTAATGCTGGTTTCCTTCAGCTCCTCACTGAAACTTGTTTCTAGAACATAGAACAGTACAGCACAGAACAGGCCCTTTGGCCCACGATGTTGTGCCGAGCTTTATCTGAAACAGTTTCTCTTAGCACTTCTGGTACATTATTCATGTCTTCCTTTGTGAAGACTGAAGCAAAGTACAAATTTAATTCCCAGCCATTTCTTTATTCCCCGTTATGAATTCTCCCGTTTCTGACTGTAAGGGGCCTACATTCGTTTTTGTCAATCTTTTTCTCTTTACATATCTATAGAAACTTTTAGTCAGTTTTTATGTTCCCCGCTAGCTTACTTTCATACTCTATTTTTCCCTTAATCAATCCTTGGTCCTCCTTTGCTGAATTTTAAACTGTTTCTAATCCTCAGGCCTATTGCCTTTTCTTACCCATTTGTATGCTTCTTCCTTGAATCTGATACTCTCTCTAATTTCCATTGTGAGCCATGGTTTGGCCACAATTCCCTGACCACTCTTGCGTCAAACAGGAATAAATAACTTCTGGAGTTAGTTCAGCTATTCATTCTTTAAATGCCTGCCATTGCCTGTCCACTGTCTTTCCTTTCAGTAATGTTTCCCAGTCCATCATGGCCAATTCATGCCTCATACCATCATAGTTCCCTTTATTGAGATTCAGGACCCTGGTCTCAGAATCAACTACATCACTATCCACCTTGATAAAGAATTCTACCATATTATGGTCACTCGTCCCTAAGAACGAACAAAGAACAAAGAAAATTACAGCACAGGAACAGGCCCTTTGGCCCTCCAAGCCTGCACCGACCATGCTGCTGGACTTAACTAAAACCCCCTACGCTTCCGGGGACCGTATCCCTCTATTCCCATCCTATTCATGTACTTGTCAAGATGTTCCTTAAAAGTCACTACTGTATCCGCTTCCACTACCTCCCCTGGCAACGAGTTCCAGGCCCCCACCACTCTCTGGCTGAGGAATTAAAAAGGAATGGCTGAGGAATTAAATTTATACTTTGCTTTAGTCTTCAGAAAGGAAGACATGAATAATGTACCAGATATTCTGAGAGAAACAAGTTTTAGTGAGGAGCTGAAGGAAATCAGCATTAGTAGAGGAGATTTACAAGGATGTTGCCTGGGTTGGGGAGCATGCCTTATGAGGTTAGGTTGAGAGAGCTCAGTCTTTTCTCCTTGGAGAGGCGAAGGATGAGAGGTGACCTGATAGAGGTGTATAAGATGTTGAGGGGTATTGATAGAGTGGAAACTCAGAGGCTTTTACCCAGGGCTGTAATGGTTGCCACAAGAGGACACAGGTTTAGGGTGCTGGGGAGTAGGTACAGAGGAGATGTTAGGGGTAGGTTTTTCACTCAGAGGGTGGTGGATGCGTGGAATCAGCTGCCGGTAGTGGTGGTGGAGGCGGATTCGATAGGGTCTTTTAAGAGACTTTTGGATAAGTTCATGGAGGTTAGTAAGATAGAGGGTTATAGTTAAGCCTAGTACCATAGAACCATAGAACCATAGAAAATTACAGCTCAGAAACAGGCCTTTTGGCCCTTCTTGTCTGTGCCGAACCATTTTATGCCTAGTCCCACTGACCTGCACTTGGACCATATCCATCCACACCCCTCTCATCCATGAACCCGTCCAAGTTTTTCTTAAATGTTAAAAGTGACCCCGCATTTACCACTTTATCCGGCAGCTCATTCCACACTCCCACCACTCTCTTCCACACTCCCACCACTCTAGGAGGTAGGGACATGTTCGGCGCAACTTGTGGGCCGAAGGGCCTGTTTGTGCTGTATCTTTTCTATGTTCTATGTTCTCTGTGTAAAAAATCTGCCTCGTACATCTCTTTTAAAACTTGTCCCTCGCACCTTAAACCTATGCCCCCTAGTAATTGACTCTTCCACCCTCTAAGGAAAAAGCTTCTGACTATCCACTCTGTCCATGCCTCTCATAATCCTGTAGACTTCTATCGGGTCTCCCCTCAACCTCCGTCACTCCAGTGAGAACAAACCAAGTTTCCTCAACCTCTCCTCATATCTAATGCCCTCCATACCAGGCAATATCCTGGTAAATCTTTTCTGTACCCTCTCCAAAGCCTCCACATTCTTCTGGTAGTGTGGCGACCAGAATTGAACACTATATTCCAAGTGCAGCTTCACTAAGGTTCTATAAAAACCATAAGACCATAAGACATAGGAGCAGAAGTAAGGCCATTCGGCCCATCGAGTCCACTCCACCATTCAATCATGGTTGATTTCAACTGCATTTACCCGCTCTCTCCCCATAGCCCTTAATTCCTCGAGAAATCAAGAATTTATCAATTTCTGTCTTGAAGACGCTCAACGTCTCGGCCTCCACAGCCCTCTGTGGCAATGAATTCCACAGACCCACCACTCTCTGGCTGAAGAAATTTCTCCTCATCTCTGTTCTAAAGTGACTCCCTTTTATTCTAAGGCTGTGCCCCCGCGTCCTCGTCTCCCCTGTTAATGGAAACAACTTCCCTACGTCCATCCTGTCTAAGCCGTTCATTATCTTGTAAGTTTCTATCAGATCTCCCCTCAACCTCCTAAACTCCAATGAATATAATCCCACGATCCTCAGACGTTCATCGTATGTCAGCAGCAACATGACTTGACAATTTTTAAACTCAATACCCCGGCCGTTGAAGGCAAGCATGCCGTATGCCTTCTTGACTACCTTCTCCACCTGCATTGCCACTTTCAGTGACCTGTGTACCTGTACACCCAGATCCCTTTGCCTATCAATACTCTTAAGGGTTCTGCTATTTACTGTATATTTCCTATCTGTATTAGACCTTCCAAAATGCATTACCTCACATTTGTCCGGATTAAACTCCATCTGCCATCTCTCCACCCAAGTCTCCAACTGATCTATATCCTGCTGTCTCTCACTAGATTGCCAACTAATCCTTTCTCATTGCACAACTCCCAGTCCAAGATGGCCTCTCCCTTGTTGGTTCCTCAATGTATTGCTCCAGAAAACCATCCCGTATACACTCCAGAAATTCCTCCTCTATTGTACTGTGACTAATTTGACTCTCCCAATCTACATGCAGATTAAAGTTGCCGATAATCACAGATGTTCCTTTAACACATGCATCTCTGATTTCCTGTCTAATGCTTTCCCCAACATCACCACTACAGTTTGCTGGTCTGTAAACCACCCCCATTAATGTTTTTTGCTCCTTGCTGTTTCTTAACTCAACCCATCGAGATTCCACATCATCCATGCTAATATCTTTCTTCAATATCTTATCAATATCATCTTTAATCAAAAGATGACAGCTAGGGGATTTTCACAGTAACTACATTGCAGTGTGAATGTAAGCCTACTTGTGACTAATAAATAAAGTTTTACTTTATTTAGGGAGTGGGATAGCTTGATCTTGGTTTCAGATAAAGCTCGGCACAACATCGTGGGCCGAAGGGCCTGTTCTGTGCTGTACTGTTCTATGTTCTATGTTCTACTTTACTTTAATACACCAGATTTAGACTCACCAATGCCCTTTGTAAGTATCTTTTCCTTTCCGTCCGATCCTCCTAAACACTGAATAACCCTCAATGTTTAGTTCCCATCCTTGCTCACCTTGAAGCCACGTCTCCGTAATGTCAACTCTATCATCCCCTTTACATCTATCTGTGCAGCTAATTCATCCATTTTGTTTCGAATGTTCGGAACATTCAGGTACGAAACCTTAAGGTGGCACTTTTAACATTTCATCGAATCATAGAATCCTGCAGTGCAGAAGGAGGCCAAGCGGCCCATCGAGTCTGCACCGATCACAATCCCACCCAGGCCCCAACCCCATAACCCCAGTTTTTTACCCTAGCTAGTCCCCCTGACATTTTCTTTTCCCTTTCCTACTATTTTTTACTCCGTCCTTACCTGACTCTGGCCCTTGATTTCTCTGCCTATCACTTTCCTGATTCTCCTTACTGTCTTTTCCTCTTGTTCTTAATTCCCCTGCTCTGAATCCTTGCAAAGGTTCCCATCCCCTTGCCAGATTAGTTTAAACCCTTCTCAGCCACTCTGGCAAGTACCCCCCACCAGGCCATCAGTCCCGATCCTGCCCAGGTGTAACCCATCCAGTTTGTACAGGTCCCACCTCCCACAGAACCGGTCCCAATGCCCCAGGAATATGGAACCCTCCCCCTCACACCATGTTGTCAGCCACGTATTCATCCCCCTGACCTGCTGTTTCTGCTCTGACTAGCACGTGGCACAGGCAGTAATCCTGACATCACTACCTTTGAGGTCCTACTTTTCAGCTTGCTTCCGAGCTCCCTATATTCTGCTTTTAGGACCTCAGCTTTAAATTGGGAAAAAGGAATTTATCCACTACATACTAATCATCTCCCTGTCTTGCAACCTCTACTGGTGCAGCAGGGCAAACACACTCTGAAGGTTCAAAAGTTGAAAAGCAAAAAGCACCTCTTTCATCTCTGCACCAAATTCCCATGATGCTCCACATTCACACACTCACTCTGGCTGTGTCTCATTCAGGGTGTACTCTCTCCCGACTGCCCGTGTGCCAGTCTCCCCTCGGAAGACAACCCGCCCATTGCTGGTATTCGTCTCGTCAGCTTCTCTGAACTGCTTCCAATTGATTCACTTCCTTCCTGAAGTAAGGTGACCAATACTGTACACGATTGGCGGTACGGTAGCACAGTGGTTAGCGCTGCTGCCTCACAGCTCCAGGGACCCGGGTTCGATTCCCAGCTCAGGTTACTGTCTGTGTGGAGTCTGCACGTTCTCCCCGTGTCTGCGTGGGTTTCCTCCGGGTGATCCAGTTTCCTCCCACATTCCAAAGGTGTGCTGGGTTAGCACTGGCCATGCTAAATTCTCCCTCAGTGTACCCAAACAGACGTCAGAGTGTGGCGACTAGGGGATTTTCACAGTGACTTCATTGCAGTGTTAATGTAAGCCTGCTTGTGACTAATAAAGTTTTACATTATTTTAATACACCAGATTTAGACTCACCAATGCCCTCTCTAAGTAAAAACAACCTCTCCACTTTTATAATTTTATTCATTCGTGGGGCATGGGCGTCGCTGGCTGGGCCAGCATTTGTTTCCCATCCCTAGTTGCCCTTGAACTGAGTGGCTTGAGGCCATTTCAGAGGGCAGTTGATTGTCAACCACATTGCTGTGGCTCTGGAGTCACATGTAGGCCAGACCGGGTAAGGACGGCAGATTTCCTTCCCTAAAGGACATTAGTGAACCAGATGTTTTTTTCCGACAATCGACAATGGTTTCATGGTCATCAGTAGATGCTTAATTCCAGATATTTTTTATTGAATTCTAATTGTACCAGCTGCCGTGGTGGGATTCGAACCCGGGTCCCCGGAACATTAGCTGAGTTTCTGGATTAATAATAATACCATGAGGCCATCCCCTCCCCTAATCAATTCCTTCTCACAATAAATGATGACATTCTATAACCTTTCCTAGTTACTTACTGTACCAAGTGTCTAACACGTGAAACAGAGTATCAGCGTTGAGGGAGCTCTGTGGAAATCCTACAGGAGTCGGTGTGAAGAACAAAGAGTCATAGAGGTTTACAGCATAGAAACAGGCCCTTCGGCCCAACTTGTCCATGCCACGCGTTTTTTTATAAACCTCTAAGCTAGTCCCAATTGCCCGCATTTGGCCCATATCCCTCTACACCCATCATATGCATGGAACTACCAATGCTTTTTAAAAGACAAAATTGTACCCACCTTTAACACTACCTCTGGCAGCTTGTTCCAGACACTCACCACCCTCAGTTTGAAAAGATTGCCCCTCTGGAACATAGAACATTACAGCACAGTACAGGCCCTTCGGCCCTCGATGTTGCGCCGACCAGTGAAACCAATCTAAAGCCCCTCTAACCTACACTATTCCAATATCATCCATATGTTTATCCAATGACCATTTAAATGCCCTTAATGTTGGCGAGTCCACTACTGCTGCAGGCAGGGCATTCCACGCCCTTACTACTCTCTGAGTGAAGAACCTACCTCTGACATCTGTCCTATATCTATCACCCCTCAATTTAAAGCTATGTCCCCTCGTGCTAGCCAACACCATCCGAGGAAAAAGGCTCTCACTATCCACCCTATCTAATCCTCTGATCATCTTGTATGCCTCTATTAAGTCACCTCTTAACCTTCTTCTCGCTAACGAAAACAACCTCAAGTCCCTCAGCCTTTCCTCATAAGACCTTCCCACCATACCAGGCAACATCCTGGTAAATCTCCTCTGCACCCTTTCCAATGCTTCCACATCCTTCCTATAATGCGGTGACCAGAACTGTACGCAATACTCCAAGTGCGGCCGCACCAGAGTTTTGTACAGCTGCAACATGACCTCATGGCTCCGAAACTCAATCCCTCTACCAATAAAAGCTAACACACCGTACGCCTTCTTAACAACCCTATCAACCTGGGTGCCAACTTTCAGGGATCTATGCACATGGACACCGAGATCTCTCTGCTCATCCACACTACCAAGTATCTTACCATTAGCCCAGTACTCTGTATTCCTGTTACTCCTTCCAAAGTGAATCACCTCACACTTTTCCGCATTAAACTCCATTTGCCACCTCTGAGCCCAGCTCTGCAGCTTATCTATGTCCCTCTGTAACCTGCAACCACCTTCCGCACTGTCCACAACTCCACCGACTTTAGTGCCATATGCAAATTTACTAACCCATCCTTCTACATCCTCATCCAGGTCATTTATAAAAATGACAAACCGCAATGGCCTCAAAACAGATCCTTGCAGTACACCACTAGTAACTGAACTCCAGGATGAACATTTCCCATCAACCACCACCCTCTGTCTTCTTACAGCTAGCCAATTCCTGATCCAAACCGCTAAATCACCCTCAATCCCATGCCTCCGTATTTTCTGCAATAGCTTACTGTGGGGAACCTTATCAAACGCTTTACTGAAATCCATATACACCACATCAACCGCTTTACCCTTATCCACCTCTTTGGTCACCTTCCCAAAGAACTTAATAAGGTTTGTGAGGCATGACCTACCCTTCACAAAACCGTGCTGACAATCCCTATTCAAACTATTCCTTTCTAGATGATTATAAATTCTATCTCTTATAATCCTTTCCAAAACTTTGCCCACGACAGAAGTAAGGCTCACTGATCTATAATTGCCAGGGTTGTCTCTACTCCCCTTCTTGAACAAGGGGACAACATTTGCTATCCTCCAGTCTTCTGGCACTGTTCCTGTCGACAATGATGACATAAAGATCAAAGCCAAAGGCTCTGCAATCTCCTCCCTAGCCTCCCAGAGAATCCTGGGATAAATCCCATCCGGCCCAAGGGACTTATCTATTTCCACACTTTCCAGAATTGCTAACACCTCCTCCTTATGAACCTCAATCCCGTCTAGCCTGTATCTCAGTATTCTCCTCAACAACATTGTCTTTTTCCCGTGTGAATACTGACGAAAAATATTCATTTAGCGCCTCTCCTATCTCTTCGGACTCCACGCACAACTTCCCACTCCTGTCCTTGACTGGCCCTAATCTTACCCATGTGATTCTTTTATTCCTGACAAACCAATAGAAAGCTTTAGGGTTTTCCTTGATCCTACCTGCCAAAGACTTCTCATGTCCCCTCCTGGCTCTTCTTAGCTCTCTCTTTAGGTCCTTCCTGGCTAACTTGTAACTCTCAAGCGCCCTAACTGAGCCTTCATGTCTCATCTTTACGTAAGTCTCCTTCTTCCTCTTCACAAGAGATTCAACTTCTTTAGTAAACCACGGTTCCCTCGCTCGGCCACTTCCTCCCTGCCTGACAGGTACATACTTATCAAGGACACGCAGTAGCTGTTCCTTGAACAAGCTCCACATTTCAATTGTGCCCATCCCCTGCAGTTTCCTTCCACATCCTATGCATCCTAAATCTCACCCAATCGCATCATAATTTCCTTTCCCCCAGCTATAACTCTTGCCCTTTGGTATATACCTATCCCTTTCCATTGCTAAGGTAAACGTAACCAAATTGTGGTCACTATCACCAAAGTGTTCACCTACCTCCAAATCTAACACCTGGCCTGGTTCATTACCCAGTACCAAATCCAATGTGGCCTCGCCTCTTGTTGGTCTATCTACATACTGTGTCAGGAAACCCTCCTGCACACATTGGACAAAAACCGACCCCTCTAAAGTACTCGAACTATAGCTTTTCCAGTCAATATTTGTAAAGTTAAAGACCCCATAACAACTACCCTGTTACTTTCGCTCCTATCCAGAATCATCTTTGCAATCCTTTCCTCTACATCTCTGGGACTTTTCGGAGGCCTATAGAAAACTCCCAACAGGGTGACCTCCTTTCCTGTTTCTAACCTCAGTCCAAACTACCTCGGTAGACGAGTCCTCATCAAAAGTCCTTTCTGCCACCATAATACTGTCCTTGACTAACAATGCCACACCTCCCCCTCTTTTACCACCTTCCCTGATCTTACTGAAACATCTAAACCCCGGAACCTGCAACAACCATTCCTGTCCCTGCTCTATCCATGTCTCCGAAATGGCCACAACATCGAAGTCCCAGGTACCAACCCATGCTGCAAGTTAACCCATCTTATTCTTGGCGTTGAAGTAGACACACTTCAAACCATGTTCCTGCCTGCGGGTACACTCCTGCGACCTTGAAACCTCATCCATGACCTCACTACTCTCAACCTCCTGTACACTGGAGCTACAATTCAGGTACCCACACCCCTGCTGAATTCGTTTAAACCCTCCCGAAGAGCATTAGCAAATTTCCCTCCCAGGATATTGGTACCCCTCTGGTTCAGGTGTAGACCATCCCGTTTGTCGAGGTCCCACCTACCCGAGAATGACCCCCAATTATCCAGGTATCTGAATCCCTCCCTCCTGCACCATCCCTGTAGCCACGTGTTCAACTGCTCTCTCTCCCTATTCCTCTCCTCGCTAGCACGTTGCATGGGTAACAAACCAGAGATAACAACTGTGTTTGTTCTAACTCTTCGCTTCCACCCTAACTCCCTGAATTTCTGCCTTACATCCCCATCCCTTTTCCTACCTATGTCTTTGGTGCCGATGTGAACCACGACTTGGGGCTGGTCCCCCTCCCCCTTAAGGATCCCGAAAACACGATCCGAGACATCATGGACCCTGGCACCTGGGAGACAACACACCAACCACGAGTCCCTCTCGTTCCCACTGAATATCCTATCTGTCCCCCTAACTATGGAGTCCCCAATAACTAATGCTCTACTCCTCTCCCCCCTTCCCTTCTGAGCAACAAGGACAGGCTCTGTGCCAGAGACATGTACCCCACGGCTTACCCCTGTTAAATCGTCCCCCGCATCAGTATCCAAAACGGAATACTTGTTATTCAGAAGAATGGCCACAGGGGATCGCTGCTCTGACTGCTTCTTACCCCTTTGAACAGTCACTTTTGTATCTCTCTCCTCTCACCTTAAACCTATGCCCTCCAGTTTTAGACTCCCCTAGCTTTGGGAAAAGATATTGACTATCTAGCTGATCTGTGCCCCTCATTATTTTATAGACCTCTATAAGATCACCCCTCAACCTCCTACGCTCCAGAAAAAAAGTCCCAGTCTATCCAGCCTCTCCTTATAACTCAATCCAGCAAGTCCTGGTAGCATCCTAGTAAATCTTTTCTGAACTCTTTCTAGTTTAATAATATCCTTTCCATAATAGGGTGACCAGAATTGTACACAGTATTCCAAGTGTGGCCTTACCAATGTCTTGTACAACTTCAACAAGACATTCCAACTTCTGTATTCAATGTTCTGATCGATGAAACCAAGCATGCCGAATACCTTCTTCACCACTCTGTCCACCTGTGACTTCACTTTCAAGGAGCTATGAACATGTACCCCTAGATCTCTTTGTTCTGTAACTCTCCCTAACGCCCTACCATTAACTGAGCAAGTCCTGCCCTGGTTCAATCTATCAAAATGCATCACCTCACGTTTATCTAAATTAAACTCCATCTGCCATTCGTGAGCCCACTGGCCCAATTGATCAAGATCCCATTGCAATCCGAGATAACCTTCTTCATTGTCCACTCTGCCACCAATCTTGGTGTCATCTGCAAACTTACTAACCATGCCCCCTATATTCTCATCCAAATCATTAATATAAATGACAAATAACAGTGGACCCAGCACCGATCCCTGAGGCTGGTCACAGGCCTCCAGTTTGAAAAACAATTCTCTACAACCATCCTCACTTCTGTCAAGAAGCCAATTTTGTATCCACTTAGATACCTCACCCTGGATCCCGTGAGATTTAACCTTATGCAACAACCTATCATTCAGTATTTTGTCAAAGGCCTTGCTAAAGTCCATGTAGACAACATCAACTGCACTGCCCTCATCTACCTTCTTGGTTACCCCTTCAAAAAACTCAATCAAATTTGTGAGACATGATTTTCCACTCACAAAGCCATGCTGACTGTCCCTAATCAGTCCTTGCGTCTCTAAATGCCTGTAGATCCTGTCTCTCAAAATACCTTCCAACAATTTACCCACCACAGATGTGAGGCTCACTGGCCTGTAGCTCCCAGGCTTTTCCCTGCAGCCCTTTTTAAACAAAGGCACGACATTTGCCACTCTCCAATCTTCAGGCACCTCACCCGTGACTATCGATGATTCAAATATCTCTGCTAGGGGACCCGCAATTTCCTCCCGAGCCTCCCACAATGTCCTGGGGTACACTTCATCAGGTCCCGGGGATTTACCTACTTTGATGCACTTTAAGACTTCCAGCACCTCCCTCTCTGTAATATGTACACTCCTCAAGACATCACTATTTATTCCCCCAAGTTCCCTAACATCCATGCTTTTCTCAACAGTAAATACTGATGAGAAATATTTATTTAGGATCTCGCCCATCTCTTGTGGATCTGCACATAGATGACCTTGTTGATCCTTAAGAGGCCCTACTCTCTTCCTTGTTACTCTTTTGCCCTTTATGTATTTGTAGAAGCTCTTTGGATTCGCCTTTGCCTTATCTGCCAAAACATAGAACATAGAACATAGAAAGCCACAGCACAAACAGGCCCTTCGGCCCACAAGTTGCGCCGATCACATCCCCACCTCTAGGCCTATCTATAGCCCTCAATCCCATTAAATCCCATGTACTCATCCAGAAGTCTCTTAAAAGACCCCAACGAGTTTGCCTCCACCACCACCGACGGCAGCCGATTCCACTCACCCACCACCCTCTGAGTGAAAAACGTACCCCTGACATCTCCTCTGTACCTATCTCGTGTCCTCTTTTTGCCCTCCTGATTTCTCTCTTAACTCTTCTCCTACACCCCCTCTACTCTTCAAGGGATTCACTTGATCCCAGCTTATGCATGTCATGTGCCTCTTTCTTCTTCTTGACCAGGGCCTCAATATCCCGAGTCATCCCGACTTCTACCAGCCTTGCCCTTCACTGTAAGAGAAATGTTTACCCTGAACCCTGGTTAACACACTTTTGAAAGTCTCCCTCTTCCCAGATGTCCCTTTGCCTTCCCACAGACTCCCCCAATTAACTTTTGAAAGTTCCTGCCTGATACCATCAAAATTGGCCTTGCCCCAATTTAGAATTTTAACTTTTCAATACATATTCAATACAGGTCTTCAAAATTAGGAGGGGCTTTGATAGAGTAAATAAGAAGAAAAAAGTAAAGTAAAAGTTTATTTATTAGTCACAAGTAAGGTTTACATTAACACTGCAATGAAGTTACTGTGAAAATTCCCCTAGTCGCCACACTCCGGCGCCTGTTTGGGTCAATGCACCAAACCAGCACGCCTTTCAGACTGTGGGAGGAAACCGAAGCACCCGGAGGAAACCCATGCAGACACGGGGAGAATGTGCAAACTCCACACAGACAGTGACCCAAGCTGGGAATCAAACCCGGGTCCCTGGCGCTGTGAGGCGGCAGTGCTAACCACTGTGCCACCGTGCTGCCCCAGGTCCCTGGCGCTGTGAGGCGGCAGTGCTAACCACTGTGCCACCGTACTGTTAATTCTGGTGACAGGGGGTTCATTAAGCAGAAAGATACAGATTCACAAACCGGAGTTTGGGCTGGAGAGGAGTAGGGACAGGGAGAATGATTTTATGAAGCAAATAGTTGTGATCTGGAAGGTGCTGACTGTTTCAATATCAACTTTCCAAATAGAATTGGATGAAGAGGAATAAAATGTCTGTCGAACTGTGGGCAAAGAGCAAGGAGAGTGGGATGAACTGGAAAGGCAGCATAAGCATCATGGGTCAAAAGAGCTTCTTCTGTTGTGACCGATTTACGATGCTGTTCCTGGGGTGTAGGTACACCCACAGTGCTGTTAGGGAGGGAGTTCCAGGATTGTGACCCAGCGACTGTGAAGGAACGGCCGATATATTTCCAAGTCAGGATAGTGAGTGACTCGGAGGGGAATCTCCAGGTGGGGGTGTTCCCAGGTATCTGCTGCTCTTGTCCTTCTAGATAGAAGTGGTCATGGGTTTGGGAGGTGCTGCCTAAGGAGCCTTGGTGAGTTGCTGCAGTGCATCTTGTAGATGGTACACACGGCTGCCACTGTGCGTTGGTGGTGGAGGGAGTGGGTGTTTGTGGATGGGGTGCTGATCAAGCGGGGCTGCTTTGTCCTGGATGGTGTTGAGCTTCTGGAATGTTGGAGCTGCACCCATCCAGGGAAGTGGGGAGTGTTCCATCACACTGCTGACTTGTGCCTTATACCTAAGGATAGAAACATAGAAAGAAGAACAGGAGGCGGCCATTTGGCCCTTTGAACCTGCTCCGCCATTCATTATGATCATGGCTGATCATCCAACTCACTAGCTTGACCTCGCTTTCCCCTCATATCCTTTGATCCCTTCACCCTATGACTACATCTAACTTCTTCTTGAAAACATACAGGGCGAGATTTTATGGCCTTGCTCGTCCCAAAACTGTAACATCCTGCCCAAGGTCAGCAGACCTTTCCATTGTCTGCCCCTCGCCGGCTGCGATTCCCGTGGCGAATGGGCTGGTAAAATTCCAGCCACAATGTTTTGGCCTCAGCTACATTCAGTGGTAGCAAATTCCACAGGCTCACCACGCTCTGGGTGAAGAAATTTCTCCTCATCTCCGTCCATAGAACCATAGAATTCCTACAGTACAGAAGGAGGCTATTCAGCCCATCAAGTCTGTACCGACCATAATCTCACCCAGGCCCTATCCCCATAGCCCCATGCATTTAGCCTCTAATCCCCCTGACACTAAGGTCAATTTAGCATGGCCATTCCACCTAAACCGCACATCTTTGGACTGTGGGAGGAAACCCACGCAGACACGGGGAGAATGTGCAAAACTCCATGCAGACAGTGACCCGAGGTCAGAATTGAACCTGGGTCCCCGGTGCTGTGAAGCAGCAGTGCTAACCACGGTGCTACCGTGCCGCCCTGAAAGCCCTAAAAGGTTCTTATTCCTCGACTATAACCCCTGGTTGTGGGCTGGCTCGTTCAGTTCAGTTTCTGGTCAGTGGTAACACCCCCAGGATGTTAGTGTGGGATTCAATGATGAAATACAATTAAATGTCAAGAGTGAAGCTTCGAAAGCCTGGCTGGGAGGTGTGTGTCGCGAATGTTTGTCACATGTCAGCCTCAGCCTGGATCTGATCCAGGTCTTGCTGCATTTGGACATGAACTGATTCAGTATCTGAAGAATGATGCTGAACATTGTGCAATCATGAGCGAAGATCCCTGCTTCTGACCTTATAATGGAAGACATGTCACTGATGAAGCAGCTGAAGATGGTTGGGACCAAGACACCATTCTGAGGAACCTGCCTTCTTTGTGCCACTTATGATCCAGTGAGCAGTGGGTTTTCCACCTAATTCCCATTGACTCCAGTGTTGCTGGGGCTCCTTGATACCACACTCATAGAACTTAGAACATAGACAATAGAACATTACAGCACAGGAACAGGCCCTTCGGCCCATTACAGCACAGGGACAGGCCCTTTGACCCATTACAGCACAGGAACAGGCCCTTCGGCCCATTACAGCACAGGAACAGGCCCTTCGGCCCATTACAGCACAGGAACAGGCCCTTCGGCCCATTACAGCACAGGAACAGGCCCTTCGGCCCATTACAGCACAGGAACAGGCCCTTCGGCCCATTACAGCACAGGAACAGGCCCTTCGGCCCATTACAGCACAGGAACAGGCCCTTCGGCCCATTACAGCACAGGGACAGGCCCTTCGGCCCATTACAGCACAGGAACAGGCCCTTTGGCCCATTACAGCACAGGAACAGGCCCTTCGGCCCATTACAGCACAGGAACAGGCCCTTCGGCCCATTACAGCACAGGAACAGGCCCTTTGGCCCATTACAGCACAGGAACAGGCCCTTCGGCCCATTACAGCACAGGAACAGGCCCTTCGGCCCATTACAGCACAGGGACAGGCCCTTCGGCCCATTACAGCACAGGAACAGGCCCTTTGGCCCATTACAGCACAGGAACAGGCCCTTCGGCCCATTACAGCACAGGGACAGGCCCTTCGGCCCATTACAGCACAGGAACAGGCCCTTCGGCCCATTACAGCACAGGAACAGGCCCTTCGGCCCATTACAGCACAGGAACAGGCCCTTCAGCCTATTACAGCACAGGAACAGGCCCTTCAGCCTATTACAGCACAGGAACAGGCCCTTCAGCCTATTACAGCACAGGAACAGGCCCTTCAGCCCATTACAGCACAGGAACAGGCCCTTCGGCCTATTACAGCACAGGAACAGGCCCTTCAGCCCATTACAGCACAGGAACAGGCCCTTCGGCCCATTACAGCACAGGAACAGGCCCTTCAGCCCATTACAGCACAGGAACAGGCCCTTCAGCCCATTACAGCACAGGAACAGGCCCTTTGACCCATTACAGCACAGGAACAGGCCCTTTGACCCATTACAGCACAGGAACAGGCCCTTCAGCCCATTACAGCACAGGAACAGGCCCTTCAGCCTATTACAGCACAGGAACAGGCCCTTCAGCCCATTACAGCACAGGAACAGGCCCTTCGGCCCATTACAGCACAGGAACAGGCCCTTCGGCCCATTACAGCACAGGAACAGGCCCTTCAGCCCATTACAGCACAGGAACAGGCCCTTCAGCCTATTACAGCACAGGAACAGGCCCTTCGACCCATTACAGCACAGGAACAGGCCCTTCGGCCTATTACAGCACAGGAACAGGCCCTTCGGCCTATTACAGCACAGGAACAGGCCCTTCAGCCTATTACAGCACAGGAACAGGCCCTTTGACCCATTACAGCACAGGAACAGGCCCTTTGACCCATTACAGCACAGGAACAGGCCCTTCGGCCCATTACAGCACAGGAACAGGCCCTTCAGCCCATTACAGCACAGGAACAGGCCCTTCAGCCCATTACAGCACAGGAACAGGCCCTTCAGCCCATTACAGCACAGGCACAGGCCCTTCGGTCCACAATGTTGTGCTGAACATGCACCAAATTAAACTAATCCCTTCTGCCTGTCCTTGGTCCATATCCCTCTATTTCTCGCATATTCCTGTGCTTATCTAAAAGCCCCTTAAACACCCCAATCGTATCTGCCTCCACCAGCACCCCTGGCAGTGCGTTCCAGACACCCACCACTCTCTGTGTAAAAAAACTTGCCCCTCACATCTCCTTTGAACTTTCCCCCTCTCACCTTAAGTGCATGTCCCCGAGTATTAGACATTTCAACTCTGGGAAAAAGGTTCTGATTGTCAACCCTATCCATGCCTCTCATAATTTTATAGACTTCCTCAGGTCTCCCCTCAGAGAAAACAGGCCTAGTTTGTCCAGCCTCTCCTTATAGCTCACACTC
Source organism: Mustelus asterias (assembly GCF_964213995.1). Classification (NCBI taxonomy): domain Eukaryota; kingdom Metazoa; phylum Chordata; class Chondrichthyes; order Carcharhiniformes; family Triakidae; genus Mustelus; species Mustelus asterias. Next base: position 3,153,410 of record NC_135802.1, on the reverse strand, counting down.
TCTAATCGAGGCAGCATCCTGGTAAACCTCTTCCACACCCTCTCCAAAGCCTCCACATCCTTCCTGTAAAGTCGGTGAAATGCTGCCTTGATGTCGAGGGCAGTCACTCTCACCTCATTCTGGAGTTTGAACCAAGGTTGTAATGAGGTCAGGAGCTGAGTGCCGCAGGCGAAACCCAAACTGAGCGTCCGTGAGCAGGTTATTGCTGAGTAAATGCTGCTTGATAAAGCTGTTGGTTACCCCACCCTTCACTTTGCTGATTGCTACGCAGTCCGACCAAAACATTTAAACATGCTCCATTTCTGATTGCTGTTAGAGAGACAGCGAGGGAATCAACAGAGAGAGAGAGAGGGAATCAAACAGAGAGAGAGAGGGAATCCGACAGAGAGAGAGAGGAAATCAAACACAGAGAGAGAGGGAATGAAACAGAGAGAGAGAGAGAATGAAACAGAGAGAGAGAGGGAATCAAACAGAGAGAGAGGGAATCAAACAGAGAGAGAGAGGGAATCAAACAGAGAGAGAGAGGAAATCAAACACAGAGAGAGAGGGAATCAAACAGAGAGAGAGAGGGAATCAAACAGAGAGAGAGAGGGAATCAAACAGAGAGAGAGAGGAAATCAAACACAGAGAGAGAGGGAATCAAACAGAGAGAGAGAGGGAATCAACAGAGAGAGAGAGAGGGAATCAAACAGAGAGACAGCGAGGGAATCAACAGAGAGAGAGAGAGGGAATCAAACAGAGAGAGAGAGGGAATCAACAGAGAGAGAGAGAGGGAATCAAACAGAGAGACAGCGAGGGAATCAACAGAGAGAAAGAGGGAATCCGACAGAGAGAGAGAGGGAATCCGACAGAGAGAGAGAGGGAATCAAACAGAGAGAGAGAGGGAATCAAACAGAGAGAGAGAGGGAATCAAACAGAGAGAGAGAGGAAATCAAACACAGAGAGAGAGGGAATCAAACAGAGAGAGAGAGGGATCAGACAGAGAGAGAGAGAGGGAATCAGACAGAGAGAGAATCCGACAGAGAGAGAGAGAGAGAATCCGACAAAGAGAGAGAGAGAGAATCCGACAGAGAGAGAGGGGGAATCAAACAGAGACAGAGAGGGAATCAGACACACACAGAGAGAGAGGAAATATGACAGAGAGAGAGAGGGAATCAGACAGAGACAGAGAGAGGAATCAGACAGAGAGAGAGAGAGGGAATCAGACAGAGAGAGAGAGAGGGGGAATCAGACAGAGAGAGGGAATCAGACACAGAGAGAGAGAGGAAATATGACAGAGAGAGAGAGGGAATCAGACAGAGACAGAGAGAGGAATCAGACAGAGAGAGAGAGAGAGGGAATCAGAGAGAGAGAGACAGAGAGGGAATCAGACAGACAGAGAGAGTGCAGGGAGTCAGAGGGAGGAGGATCCAGTGGGATTAATTCTCAGAGCAGAGATGGAGAGTGGGAAATGAGGATGAGTACATGGTGAGTGTATCCCAGCATGTTTTCCAGTATGATCCTCTTATTCCCACAGGTTGCTGATTTGGACTCCAGAAATGGAATCAGAAATGGAGAAATGGGGAGAGTGATTTGTGAAAGGCACCAGTTGGCACTGGTGGATTGCACTGATGCTCACGGTAACACTCCTCTCTCAGAGGCCGCGGGCGGCGGCCACCCTGAAGCCATTAAGTTCCTGATTGAGAAAGGAGCCAATCCAAACTCAAAGGTATCGGCGGTTTGTGAGAGACATTTGCTCATTGCCTTTCACTCCTCACTCTGTGTTGGAAATGCATGGAGCAGCTGTTAATTCCAGCACCGAGAGAGACAGGTTTTGCTGTGTCACATGTATACCTGTGTCTCCATGTGTCTCTGTGTGCCTCTCTGTGTGCCTCTCTGTGTGCGTCCCTGTGTGTGTCTCTGTGTGTGTCCCTGTGTGCGTCCCTGTGTGTGTCTCTGTGTGTGTCCCTGTGTGTGTCTCTCTGTGTGCCTCTGTGTGTGTCCCTGTGTGTGTCTCTGTGTGTGTCTCTGTGTGTGTCCCTGTGTGTGTCTCTCTGTGTGCCTCTGTGTGTGTCCCTGTGTGTGTCCCTGTGTGCGTCGATGTGTGCGTTGATGTGTGTGCTTCTGTGTGTGCCTCTGTGTCTCTCTCTGGGTGCCTCTGTGTGCGTCGATGTGTGTGCCTCTGTGTCTCTCTCTGTGTGTTCCTCTTTGTCTCTGTGTGTCCCTGTGTGTCTCTCTGCGTGTCCTGTGTGCCGCTCTGTGTGTCTCTCTCTGTCTCTCTGTGTGACTCTGTGTGTGTCCCTCTTTGCCTCTCTGTGTGGCAAAGGAGTTAAATAGATATTTTGCATTGGTCTTTACTGTCGAAGGTACCACAGACATCCCATAAATAGTAAAAACCACAGGGAAGGAATGAAGTACAATCATTATCACCAGAGAATTAGTTTTAGGCAAACTGATGGAGTAAAAGACTGATCTGATTATTTGTACCCAGAGTCTTAAAGGAGGCAGCAACAGAGTTTGTGGATACAGTGGTATCATTTTCCGAAAGTCCTTAGATTGTGGAACTGTGTCAAAGGATTGGAAAACTGACAATGTGACACCTTTGTTCAGAAAGGGAAGGAGGCAGGAAATGACAGGCCAGTCAGTCTAGCTTCAGGTATTGGAAAACGATCAGAATCGATTATTCAGGAGAGATTGGCAGTGCGTTTGGAAAGTCACAATCTGATCACGCAGTCAGCTCAGCTTCATTCAGGGGAAATCGTATCTGAAACATCTACCCGAGTTCCCTGAGGAGCTATCAGCCAGGGTAGGTAAAGGGGAAACAGTGGAAGTATATTTGGATTTTCAAAAGGCATTTGATAAGGTGCCACACAAGACAGGTGTTGATGGTGTTGGCATGGATACAGGATTGGCTAACTGACAGGAACCAGCAAATAGCGATAGGGGGGTCTTTCTCCGGTTGGAGAGCAGTAATGAGTCGCTAATGTTCAGGAGAGGAAATAGGGATAATCCCGGAAATTATAGATTGGTGAGTCTCACATCAGTGGTTGGGAAGCTATTGGAGAGAGTTTTTAGGGATAGGATTTATGAGCATTTGGAAAAACATGGCCGAATTGGGGAAAGTCAGCGTGGCTCTGTGTGGGGCAGGTCATGTCTTACTAACTTGATTGGTTTTTTCGAGGAGGTGACGAAGGTGATTGACGAGGGTAGGGCAGTAGATGTTGTCTACATGGTTTTAGTAAGGCTTTCGACAAGGTCCCTCATGGTAGGCTCATCCAGAAGGTTAAGATGCCTGGGATCCACGACTTGGCCGCTTGAATTCTGAATTGGTTTTCCCAAAGAAGTCAGAGAGTAGCGGTGGAAGGGTGTTGTTCTGGCTGGAGGTCCGTGACTAGTGGTGTTCTTCAGGGATCTGTACTGGGACCTCTGCTGCTTGTGATATATAGAAATGACTTGGAAGAAAACATAGATGTGTGGTTTAGTAAGTTTGCAGAGACACAAAGATAGGTGGAGTTGTGGATAGTGTAGAAGGTTGTCAAAGGATACAGCGGGGTATAGATCAGTTGCAGATATGGGTGGAGAAATGGCAGATGGAGTTTAATCCGGGAAGTGTGAGGTGCTGCACTTTGGGAGGTTGAATGTTAAGGGTAAATATACAATTAATGGCAGGACCCTGAACAGCATTGACGTACAGACGGAGCTTGGGGTTCAAGTCCACAGCTCCCTGCAAGTGGCCACACAAGTAGATAGAGTGGTAAAGAAGGTGTACGGCACGCTTGCCTTTATTGGTCGGGGCATTGAGTACAAGAGTCAGGATGTCATGTTGCAGCTTTATAAAACTTTGGTTAGGCTGCACTTAGAGCATTGCGTTCAATTCTGGTCACCACATTACAGGAAGGATGTGGAGGCTCTGGACAGGGTGCAGAAGAGGTTTACCAGGATGCTGCCTGGATTGGAGGGTATGAGCTATAAGGAGAGGCTGGACAAAGTAGGGCTGTTTTCTCTGGAGCGGTGGAGGCGGAGTGGAAACCTGATAGAAATCTATAAAATTATGAGAGGCATGGATAGGGTTGACAATCAGAATCTTTTTCCCCAGAGTTGAAATGTCTAATACTCGGGGACATGCACTTAAGGTGAGAGGGGGAAAGTTCAAAGGAGATGTGAGGGGCAAGTTTTTTTACACAGAGAGTGGTGGGTGTCTGGAACGCGCTGCCGGGGGTGGTGGTGGAGGCAGATACAACAGGGGTGTTTAAGGGGCTTTTAGACAAGCACAGGAATATGCGTTAAATAGAGGGATACGGAGCAAGGGCAGGCAGAAAGGATTAGTTTAATTTGCCGTTATGTTCAGTGCGACATTGTGGGTGAAAGGGCCTGGTCCTGTGCTGTAATATTCTATGTTCTAACTGGGGTTCAGTACTGGGACCGCAGCTCTTCACAATATTAATGATTTGGAGGAGAGAACAGCGTCTACTGTGTCCACATTTGCTGATGATACACAGGTGGGAGGGAAGGCAGGCTGTGAGAAAGATAGAAATAGTTTAGAGAGAGATTGGCACGCTGAGTGGGCAGAAAACTGACCAATGGAATTCAATGGGGAAAATGTGAGATTGTTCATTTTGGAGGAAAGGCAGATTATTATTTAAATGGAGAGAGGCTGCAGAAAGCTGCAGCACAAAGGGACTTGGAGGGTTGTTGTTCCTGAAACCCAGAAAGCGAGCGTACAGGCGCAGACAGTAACAGGAAGGTAAGTGGAATGCTGACTTTTATTTGAAGGGGGCTGGAGTACAAAAGTAAAGAGGTGTTGCTGCAGCTGTTCAAGATATTAGTGAGGCCACATTTAGAATACTGTGCAGAGATTTGGTCTCCTTATTTAAGGAAAGATATGTTATCGTTGGAGACAGCACAGAGGAGGTTTACTAACATGATCCCTTAATATGGAGTTGCCGGCGTTGGACTGGGGTGGGCACAGTAAGTAATCTCACAACACCAGGTTAAAGTCCAACAGGTTTATTTGGTAGCACGAGCTTTTGGAGCGTTGCCTGATGAAGGGGCAGCGCTCCGAAAGCTGTGGTACCAAATAAACCTGCTGGACTTTAACCTGGTGTTGTGAGACTTCTTACTAGGATGATCCCAGGTACTGGTACTGAGGGACTGCCCTATGAGGAAAGATTAAACAGAGTGGGTCTGTTCAGAAGAATGAGGTGATATGATTGAAATATATCCGATTCTCAGGGGGTTAGAGAGGGTAAATGTTAGTAGGATGTTTCCATTCAGGGGAGAGTGTGGGACCAGAGCGTGTAGTCACAGAATAAGGGGGTGTTCATTTAAGATGATTTTGAGAAAGAATTTCTTCTCACAGAGAGTGGTGAATCTTTGGAATCCTTTACCTCAGGAAGCTGTGGAAACCGAGTCCTTGAACATTCTCAGGGCTGAGATCGATAGGTCTTTAATCAGTCAGGGAATTAAGAGCTATGGAGAGAAGGCAGGAAAATGGACGTAGGGAGTATTAAATCAGCCATGATCCTATTAAAATGGAAGAGCAGGCTTGAGGGGCTGAATGGCCTCCTACTGTTCCTATTTCTTATGGTCTTATGGATCCATTGGTTGTGGAATGGCTCAGCTCTATCACTTGCTGTTTATGCTGTTTGGCACACAAAACGTTCTGTGTTGCAGCTTCACCAGGTTGATACCTCATGTTTAGGTTTGTCTGCTACTGCTCCAGGCCTCCCCTCCTGCACTCTCCATTGAACCAGGGTTGATCCCCTGGCTTGGTGGTATTAGAAACATAGAAACTAGAAGCATGAGGAGGCCATTCAGCCCTTCGAGCCTGCTCCACCATTCATTATGATCATGGCTGATCATCGAATTCAAGAGCCTGATCCCCTCCTTCCCCCCATATCCTTTGATCCCCTTCGCCCCAGGCGCTATATCTAACTGCTTCTTGAAAACATACACTGTTTTGGGGTCAACTACTTGCTGTGGTAGCAAATTCCATAGGCTGTCCATTCTCTGGGTGAAAAAATGTCTCCTCATCTCTGTCCTAAACGGTCGACCCTGAATCCTCAGACTGTGACCCCTGGTTCTGGACTCCCCCACCATTGGGAACATCCTTCCTGCATCTACCCTGTCTAATCCTGTTAGAAATGTATAGGTTTCTAGGAGATCCCCCATCAATGTTCTGAACTCCAGTGAATATACTAACTAACTGGTTCAATTTCTCCTCATATGCCAGTCCCGCCAACCCTGGAATCAGCCTGGTAAACCTTTGCTGCACTCCCTCGAGAGCAAGAACATCCTTCCTCAGATAAAGATACCAAAACTGCACACAATATCCCACACAGCACCAGGGACCCAGGTTCGATTCCGGCCTCGGGTCACTGTCTGTGTGGAGTTTGCACATTCTCCCTGTTTCCTCCGGGTGCTCCTGTTTCCTCACACGGTCCAAAGATTTGCAGGTTATGTGGACTCACCACCATAAATTGCCACTTAGTGCCCAAAGATATGTAGGTTAGGTGGATTAGCCAAGGGAAATGTGTGTGGTTACGGTGGGCCTCGGTAAGATGCTCTTTCGGAGAGTCGGTGCAGACTTGATGGGCCGAATAACGTCCTGTTGCAATGTAGGGATTCTGTGATTCTATAATCCCTGCTCCTGTACTCAAAACCTCTCGCAATGAAGGCCAACATACCATTTGCCTTCTTTACCGCCTGCTGCACCTGCATGCTTACCTTCAGCGACTGGTGCACAAGGACACCCAGGTCCCGCTGCACACTCCCCTCTCCCAATTTACACCCATTCAGGTAGTAATCTGCCTTCTTGTTTTTGCTTCCAAAGTGAATAACCTCACACTTATCCAAATTATTCTGTATCTGCCATTGATTAGCCCACTCATTCAGCTTGTCCAATAGAAACATAGAAACGAGGACAATCGGCAGATTCAGTCCTTCGAGCCTGCTCCGCCATTCAATCAGATCATGGCTGATCTCTCCCTGGTCTCCAATCCAGCTGCACCTGCATGCTTACCTTCAGCAACTGGTGTATGAGGTGTTCTAAGTGGCAATTTAGTGTGGTCAATCCACATAACATAGAAGAACAAAGAACAATACAGCACAGGAACAGGCCCTTCGGCCCTCCTAGCCCGCGCCGCTCCCTGGTCCAAACTAGACCATTCTTTTGTATCCCTCCATTCCCACTCCGTTCCTGTGGCTATCTAGATAAGTCTTAAACGTTCCCAGTGTGTCCGCCTCCACCACCTTACCCGGCAGCGCATTCCAGGCCCCCACCACCCTCTGTGTAAAATACGTCCTTCTGATATCCGTGTTAAACCTCCCCCCCCACCTCACCTTGAACCTATGACCCCTTGTGAACGTCACCACCGACCTGGGAAAAAGCTTCCCACCGTTCACCCTATCTATGCCTTTCATAATTTTATACACCTCTATTAGGTCACCCCTCATCCTCCGTCTTTCCAGGGAGAACAACCCCAGTTTACCCAATCTCTCCTCATAACTAAGCCCTTCCATACCAGGCATCATCCTGGTAAACCTCCTCTGCACTCTCTCTAAAGCCTCCACGTCCTTCTGGTAGTGTGGCGACCAGAACTGGACGCAGTATTCCAAATGCGGCCGAACCAACGTTCTATACAACTGCAACATCAGACCCCAACTTTTATACTCTATGCCCCATCCTATAAATGCAAGCATGCCATATGCCTTCTTCACTACCTTCTCCACCTGTGATGTCACCTTCAAGGATCTGTGGACTTGCACACCCAGGTCCCTCTGTGTATCTACACCCTTTATGGTTCTGCCATTTATCGTATAGCTCTCCCTACGTTAGTTCTACCAAAATGCATCACTTCGCATTTATCTGGATTGAACTCCATCTGCCATTTCTTTCCCAAATTTCCAGCCTATCTATATTCTTCTGTAGCCTCTGACAATGTTCCTCACTATCTGCAAGTCCAGCCATTTTTGTGTCGTCCGCAAACTTACTGATCACCCCAGTTACACCTTCTTCCAGATCGTTTATATAAATCACAAACAGCAGAGGTCCCAATACAGAGCCCTGCAGAACACCACTAGTCACAGGCATCCAGCCGGAAAAAGACCCTTTCACTACCACCCTCTGTCTTCTGTGACCAAGCCAGTTCTCCACCCATCTAGCCACCTCCCCCTTTATCCCATGAGATCCAACCTTTTGCACCAACCTACCATGAGGGACTTTGTCAAACGCTTTACTAAAGTCTATATAGACGACATCCACGGCCCTTCCCTCGTCAACCATTCTGGTCACTTCTTCAAAAAACTCCACCAGGTTAGTGAGGCATGACCTCCTTCTCACAAAACCATGCTGACTATCGTTAATGAGTTTATTCCTTTCTAAAGTGCATACATCCTATCTCTAAGAATCTTCTCCAACAACGTCCCCACCACGGACGTCAAGCTCACCGGCCTATAATTACCCGGGTTATCCTTCCTACCCTTCTTAAATAACGGGACCACATTAGCTATCCTCCAATACTCTGGGACCTCACCTGCGTCCAGTGACGAGACAAAGATTTGCGTCAGAGGCCCAGCGATTTCATCTCTCGTCTCCCTGAGCAGCCTTGGATAGATTCCATCAGGCCCTGGGGATTTGTCAGTCTTTATATTCTCTAACAAACCTAACACTTCCTCCCTTGTAATGGAGATTTTCTCCAACGGTTCAACACTCCCCTCCGAGACACTCCCAGTCAACACATCCCTCTCCTTTGTGAATACCGACGCAAAGTATTCATTTAGGATCTCCACAAATCCTTGAAGGTGGCAACACAAGTGGAGAAGGTGGTGAAGAAGGCACATGGTATGCTTGCCTTTATAGGACGGGGTATAGAGTATAAAAGCTGGAGTCTGATGATGCAGCTGTATAGAACGCTGGTTAGGCCACATTTGGAGTACTGCGTCCAGTTCTGGTCGCCGCACTACCAGAAGGACGTGGAGGCATTGGAAAGAGTGCAGAGAAGGTTTACCAGGATGTTGCCTGGTATGGAGGGTCTTAGCTATGAGGAGAGATTGTGTAGACTGGGGTTGTTCTCATTGGAAAGACGGAGAATGAGGGGAGATCTAATAGAGGTATACCAGATTATGAAGGGTATAGATAGGGTGAACAGTGGGAAGCTTTTTCCCAGGTCGGAGGTGACGATCACGTGGGGTCATGGGCTCAAGCTGAGAGGGGCGAAGTATAACTCAGACATCAGAGGGACGTTTTTTACACAGAGGGTGGTGGGGGCCTGGAATGCGCTGCCAAGCAGGGTGGTGGAGGCAGGCACGCTGACATCGTTTAAGACTTACCTGGATAGTCACATGAGCAGCCTGGGAATGGAGGGATACAAACGATTGGTCTAGTTGGACCAAGGAGCGGCACAGGCTTGGAGGGCCGAAGGGCCTGTTTCCTGTGCTGTACTGTTCTTTGTTCTTTGTTCTTTGTTCTTTATCTCCCCTACTTCTTTGGGCTCCAAGCATAATTCCCCACTTTTGTCCCTGAGAGGTCCGATTTTTTCCCTGACAACCCTTTTGTTCCTAACGTATGAATAAAATGCCTTGGGATTCTCCTTAATCCTGTCTGCCAAGGACATTTCGTGACCCCTTTTTGCCCTTCTAATTCCCCGTTTGAGTTCTTTCCTACTTTCTTTGTACTCCTCCAGAGCTCCCTCTGTTTTTAGCTGCCTGGACCTAACATACGCCTCTCTTTTCTTTTTGACCAATCCCTCAATTTCCCTGGTTTATCCACGGTTCTCGAATCCTACCCTTCCTATCCTTTTTTACAGGCACATGCCTGTCCTGTAGCCCTAACAACTGTTCCTTAAAAGACTCCCACATGCCAGATGTGGATTTACCCTCAAACAGCCTCTCCCAATCAAGAGCTGCCAATTTCTGCCTAATCCCACTAAAGTGAGCCTTCCCCCAATCCAACACCTTACCCTTGGGACACCACTCATCCTTTTCCATCACTATCCTAAAGCTAACAGAATTGTGGTCACTACTTGCCACATGTTCCCCCGCTGAAACTTTGAAGACCTGACCGGGCTCATTCCCCAGAACTAGGTCCAGTATAGCCCCCTCTCTCGTCGGGCTATCTACACATTGTTCCAAAGAACCTTCCTGTACGCATTTTACAAATTCCTCCCCATTCAGAGTCCCAGCTCTCAGCGATTTCCAGTCTATACCAGGGAAATTGAAGTCTCCCACTACAACAACCCTATTTTTCCTGCACCTATCCAGTATCTCCTGACATATTCGTTCTTCCACTTCCCTTGGGCTGTTGGGGGGCCTGTAGTACACTCCCAACATAGTGACTGCGCTTTTCCTGTTTCTAAGCTCCACCCACAGTGACTCGTTACACGTCCCCTCTGAATTGTCCTCCCTCTGCACCGCTGTAATATGCTCTCTAACTAATACCGCTACTCCCCCACCTCTTTTGGCCCCTCCTCTGTCTCGCCTAAAACACTTGTACCCCGGAATATTCAGCTGCCAGTCCTGTCCCTCTTTCAACCAAGTCTCTGTCACCGCAACCACATCCAAATTCCTCGTGAGCATTAAGGCCCTAAGTTCGTCTGTCTTACCTGCTACGCTCCTTGCATTGAAGTATAAGCACTCCAGACCTCCAGGCCCAGTGAGGTCATCCTCCCCCAGAGTGCTCTTCTTCTTTGTCAGCCTTGTCCCAGCCCCAAGCTCGTCCCCAGCCTCTCCACTTGTAGACCTAATATTTTGATCCCCACCCCCCTGCCATATTCGTTTAAACCCACCCGAACTGCACTCGCAAAACTCCCAGCCAGGATATTCGTGCCCTTCCAATTTAGTTGTGGCCCATCCTTCTTGTACAGGTGCCCTCCTCTCTTGAAAACGTCCCAGTGATCCAGGAATATGAAGCCCTCCCTCCTGGACCAGTCCTTTAGCCAAGCATTCAATTGTCTATACCTGTGACCTCTTGTTCCAGATTGTCCCACAAGGGGAAACATTGGGTCTACATTTACTTTATCAATTCCTTTTAAAATGTTATATCCCTCGATCAGACCCTCTCCCATCCTTCTAAACCCCAGCGAGTATAAACCCAAACTGTTTAATCTCTCCTCATACGTCAACCCTTTCATCCCCAGAATCAGTCTGGTGAAACCTCCTCTGAACTGCCCCCAATGCCACCACATCCTCCCTCAAATAAGGAGACCAAAACTGGACACAATCCTCCAGATGTGGTCTCACCAACACCCGATACAATTGCAGCAACACTTCCCTACTCTTATACTCCAGTCCCTCTGTAATAAATACCCACATCCCATTGGCCTTTTATATCACCCGCTGCACCCACATAGCAACACCCAGATCCCTCTGCCCCGAACAGAGACACCCAGATCCCTCTGCCCAGAGACACCCAGATCCCTCTGCCCAGAACACCGACACCCAGATCCCTCTGCCCAGAGACACCCAGATCCCTCTGCCCAGAACACCGACACCCAGATCCCTCTGCCCAGAACACAGACACCCAGATCCCTCTGCCCAGAGACACCCAGATCCCTCTGCCCAGAACACAGACACCCAGATCCCTCTGCCCAGAGACACCCAGATCCCTCTGCCCAGAACACAGACACCCAGATCCCTCTGCCCAGAGACACCCAGATCCCTCTGCCCAGAGACACCCAGATCCCTCTGCCCAGAACACAGACACCCAGATCTCTCGGTCCAGTGTGATTGAGCTGCCAGTCCTGCCTCTCCCTCAATCATAAAACTGTGATAACAATATCATACTCCCATGTGTAATCAGAGCCATTAAAATAAATGACTGTCTTTATTATTCTTCTATATTTGGCTGTGCGTCAGGTCCCATCCACCCATGTGCATGTGTGTGTGTGTGTGTCCGTGTGTGCATGCATGTATGTTTGTGTGTGGCTGGGGCTAAACGTGTGTGTTTGTGCATGCACATGTGTGGGCACATGCATGTGTATGTGTGTGCATGTGTGTGTGTGAATGTATGTGAGTGTATATGCAGTTTACCTGTGGTGTGTTTGGGTGAATATAGTTTAATCGATGTCTGATTTGTTTATTCTGCTTACTGCCTGTCAGGGTGCGTATGGAAGAACCCCACTGTATAGGGCAGCCTTTGGGGGCCACCTGGCAGCTCTGGAAAGTCTGTTACAGTACGGAGGGGACCCTCGCATCTATGCAGAGGATGGCATCACACCTGAGGAGGTAATGAACTGTATCAGCCATATCACAGAATTACTGAATCAAAAAGAGGCCATTCGGCCCATCAAATCTACATCAGCTCTCCAAACAGGCAGCATCGCTTAGTGCCATTCCCCTGCCATTTCCCCGTCCCCCTGTCTTTTCCCCGTCCCCCTGTCTTTTCCCCGTCCCCCTGCCTTTCCCCCCATCCCCCTACCTTTCCCCCCGTCCCCCTACCTTTCCCCGTCCCTCTGCCTTTTCTCCCGTTTCCCTGACTTTTCCCCCATCCCCCTGCCTTTTCCCCCGTCCCCCTGCCTTTTCCCCATTCCCCCTGCCTTTTCCCCCCGTCCCCCACCTTTTCCCCGTCCCCCTGCCTTTTCCCTCGTCCCCCTGCCTTTTCCCCCGTCCCCCTGCCTTTCCCCCGTCCCCCTGTCTTTTCCCCCCATTCCCCTGCTTTTTCCCCGTTCCCCTGCCTTTTCCCCATCCCCCTGCCTTTTCCCCCGTCCCCCTGCCTTTTCCCCATCCCCCTGCCTTTCCCCCCGTCCCCCTGCCTTTTCCCCCGTCCCCCTGCCTTTTCCCCCGTCCCCCTGCCTTTCCCCCCGTCCCCCTGCCTTTTCCCCCGTCCCCCTGCCTTTTCCCCATCCCCCTGCCTTTTCCCCCCATTCCCCTGCCTTTTCCCCATTCCCCTGCCTTTTCCCCATCCCCCTGCCTTTTCCCCCGTCCCCCTGCCTTTTCCCCGTCCCCCTGCCTTTTCCCCTGTCCCCCTGCCTTTTCCCCTGTCCCCCTGCCTTTTCCCCTGTCCCCCTGCCTTTCCCCGTCCCCCTGCCTTTCCCCCCCGTCCCCCTGCCTTTCCCCCCGTCCCCCTGCCTTTTCCCCCGTCCCCCTGCCTTTTCCCCATCCCCCTGCCTTTTCCCCCGTCCCCCTGCCTTTTCCCCCGTCCCCCTGCCTTTTCCCCCGTCCCCCTGCCTTTTCCCCCGTCCCCCTGCCTTTCCCCTGTCCCCCTACCTTTTCCCCCGTCCCCCTGCCTTTCCCCCCCGTCCCCCTGCCTTTCCCCCCGTCCCCCTGCCTTTTACCCCGTCCTCCTGCCTTTTCCCCCGTCCCCCTGCCTTTTCCCCCGTCCCCCTGCCTTTTCCCCCATCCCCCTGCCTTTTCCCCCATCCCCCTACCTTTTCCCCCGTCCCCCTGCCTTATCCCCCGTCCCCCTGCCTTTTCCCCCGTCCCCCTGCCTTTCCCCCGTCCCCCTGCCTTTTCCCCGTCCCCCTGCCTTTTTCCCCGTCCCCCTGCCTTTTCCCCGTCCCCCTGTCTTTTCCCCGTCCCCCTGCCTTTTCCCCCGTCCCCCTGCCTTTTCCCCCGTCCCCCTGCCTTTTCCCCCGTCCCCCTGCCTTTCCCCCATCCCCCTGCCTTTCCCCCCGTCCCCCTGCCTTTTCCCTGTCCCCCTGCCTTTCCCCCATCCCCCTGCCTTTTCCCCCGTCCCCCTGCCTTTTCCCCTGTCCCCCTGCCTTTTCCCTGTCCCCCTGCACATTGTTTCTATTGAAATAATTATCCAGTGCCCTCGTGAATGCCTCGATTGAAGCTGCTTCCAGCAACTTCCAGACAGAGCATTCCAGACCCCAACCACTCGCTGGGTGAAAATGTTTTTTATCAAATCACTTTCAATCTGTGCCCCTCATTCTCCATCCTTTTCCGAGCAGGAACAGTTTCTCCCGATCGACTCTGTCCAAACCCCTCATGATTTTGAACATCTCTATCAAATCTCCTCTCAGCCTCTTCTCTCTGAGGAGAACAGTCCCAACCTCTCCAATCTATCCTCATAGCTGGAGTTTCTCATCCCTGGAACTATTCCTATAAACCTCTCCTGCTCTCTCTCCAATGCGTTCACATCCTTCCTATAGAGAGGCGCCCAGAACCGTGCACAATATTCCAGCTGAGGTCTAATTAGTGTTTTGTTTAGGTTCAGTGCTCTTGTACTCTGTGCCCCTATTAAAATGATGTGGAGATGCCGGCGTTGGCCTGGGGTAAGCACAGGAAGATTCTTCTATATTTGTTACTGTGCCCCGATTAAAACCCAGAAAAATATAAGCTTTATTAACTTCCCTCTCCACCTGTCCTGCTGCCTTCAATGATCTCAGCACATTTACACCCAGCTCCTTGATTTGATATATTATTGTCACATGTATTAACATACAGCGAAAAGTATTGTTTCTTGCACGCTATACAGACAAAGCATACCGTTCATAGAGAAGGAAATGAGAGAGTGCAGAATGTAGTGTTACAGTCATAGCTAGGGTGTAGAGAAAGATCAACTTAATGCAAGATACAAAGAACAAAGAACAGTACAGCACAGGAAACAGGCCCTTCGGCCCTCCAAGCCTGTGCCGCTCATTGGTCCAACTAGACCATTCGTTTGTATCCCTCCATTCCCAGGCTGCTCATGTGACTATCCAGGTAAGTCTTAAACGATGTCAGCGTGCCTGCCTCCACCACCCTACTTGGCAGCGCATTCCAGGCCCCCACCACCCTCTATGTAAAAAACGTCCCTCTGATATCTGAGTTATACCTCGCCCCTCTCACCTTGAGCCCGTGACCCCTTTCAAAAGTCTGACAGCAGCAGGGAAGAAGCTGTTCTTCAGTCGGTTGGGACGTGACCTCAGACTTTCGTATCTTTTTCCTGAAGGAAGAAGGTGGAAGAGAAAATGTCTGGGGTGCGTGGGGTCCTTAATTATGCTGGCTGCTTTGCCAAGGCAATGGGAAGTGTAGACAGAGTCAATGGATGGGAGGCTGGTTTTCGTGATGGATTGGGCTACATTCACGACCTTTTGTAGTTCCTTGCGGTCTTGGGCAGAGCAGGAGCCCATACCAAGCTGTGATACAACCAGAAAGAATGCTTTCTATGGTGCATCTGTAAAAGTTGGTGAGAGTCATAGCTGACATGCCAAATTTCCTTAGTCTCCTGAGAAAGTAGAGGCGTTGGCGGGCTTTCTTAACTATAGTGTCGGCATGGGGGGACCAGGACAGGTTGTTGGTGATGTGGACACCTAAAAATTTGAAGCTCTCGACCCTTTCTACTTCGTCCCCATTGATGTAGACAGGGGCATGTTCTCCTTTACGCTTCCTGAAGTCGATGACAATCTCCTTTGTTTTGTTGACATTGAAGGAGAGATTATTGTTGCCGCACCAGTTCACCAGATTCTCTATCTCTTTCATAGAGTCATAGTGGTTTACAGTATGGAAACAGGCCCTTTGGTCCAACTTGTCCATGCCGCCCAGTTTTTACCACTAAGCTAGTCCCAGTTGGCCCATATCTCTCTATATCCTTCTTACCCACATAAATGTCTAAACGCTTTTTAAAAGACAAAATTGTACCCGCCTCTACTACTGCCTCTGGCAGCTTGTTCCAGACACTCACCACCCTCTGTGTGAAAAAGTTGCCCCTCTGGACACTTTTGTATCTCTCCCCTCTCACCTTAAACCTATGCCCTCTCGTTTTAGACTCCCCTACCTTTGGGAAAAGATATTGACTATCTAGTTGATCTATGCCCCTCATTATTTTACAGACCTCTATAAGGTCACCCCTCACCTGCCTACGCTCCAGGGAAAAAAGTCCCAGTCTTTCCAGCCTCTGCTTTCAACTCAAACCATCAAGTCCCGGTAGCATCCTAGTAAATCTCTTCTGCACTCTTTCCAGTTTAATAATATCCTTTCTATAATAGGGTGACCAGAATTGCGCACAATATTCCAGGTGTGGCCTTACTAATGACTTGTACATCTTCAACAGGACGCCCCAACCCCTGTATTCAATGTTCTGACCAATGAAACCAAGCATGCCGAATGCCTTCTTCACCACTCTGTCCACCTGTGACTCCACTTTCAGGGAGCTATGAACATGTACCCCTAGATATCTTTGTTCTATAACTCTCCCCAATGTCCTACCATTAACTGAGTAAGTCCTGCCCTGGTTCAATCGACCAAAATGCATCATCTTGCATTTATCTAAATTTAACTCCATCTACCATTCGTCAGCCCACTGGCCCAATTGATCAAGATCCCGTTGCAATTAGAGATAACTTTCTTCACTGCCCACTATGCCACCAATCTTGGTATCATCTGCAAACTTACTAACCATGCCCCCTATATTCTCATCCAAATCATTAATATAAATGACAAATAACAGTGGACCCAGCACTGATCCCTATGGCACACCGCTGGCCACAGGCCTCCAGTTTGAAAAACAATCCTCTGCAACCACCCTCTGTCTTCTGTCGTGAAGCCAATTTTGTATCCACTTAGATACCTCACCCTGGATCCTGTGAGATTTAACCTCATGCAACAACCTACCATGCGGTACCTTGTCAAAGACCTTGCTAAAGTCCATGTAGACAACATCAACTGCACTGCCCTCATCGACCTTCTTGGTTACCCCTTCAAAGAACTCAATCATAGAATCCCTAAAGTGCAGAAGGAGGCCATTTGGCCCATCGAGCCGCACCGACCACAATCCCACCCAAGGCCCTATTCCCGTAAACCCACATATTTACCATGCTAATCCCCTGACACTAGGGTCCATTTAACATGGCATCAATCTAACCAGCACATGTTTGGACTGTGGAGGAAACCGGAGCACCCGGAGGAAACCCACGAGGAGAATGTGCAAACTCCGCACAGACAGTGACCCGAGCTGGGAATTGAACCTGGGTCCCTGGCGGTGTGAGGTAGCAGCGCGAACCACTGTGCCACCGTGCTGCCCCGGGTCCCTGGCGGTGTGAGGTAGCAGTGCTGACCACTGTGTCACCGTGCCGCCCGGGTCCCTGGCGGTGTGAGGCAGCAGTGCTGACCACTGTGTCACCGTGCTGCCCCGGGTCCCTGGCGGTGTGAGGCAGCAGTGCGAACCACTGTGTCACCGTGCTGCCCCGGGTCCCTGGCGGTGTGAGGTAGCAGTGCTGACCACTGTGCCACCGTGCCGCCCGGGTCCCTGGCGCTGTGAATCAGCAGTGCTAACCACTGTGCCACCGTGCCGCCCCGGGTCCCTGGCGGTGTGAGGTAGCAGTGCGAACCCACTGTGTCACCGTGCCGCCCCGGGTCCCTGGCGGTGTGAGGTAGCAGTGCTAACCCACTGTGTCACCGTGCTGCCCAATCAAATTTGTGAGACATGATTTTCCACTCACAAAGCCATGCTGACTGTCCCTAATCAGTCCTTGCATCTCTAAATGCCTGGAGATCCTGTCTCTCAAAATACCTTCCAACAACTTCACAGCTGCTTCACAGCTCCAGGGTCCCGGGTTCGATTTCCGGCTCGGTTCACTGTCTGTGTGGAGTTTGCACATTCTCCTCATGTCTGCGTGGGTTTCCTCCGGGTGCTCCGGTTTCCCCCCACAGTCCAAAGATGTGCGGGTTAGGTTGATTGGCCAGGTTAAAAATTGCCCCTTCCTGGGATGTGTAGGTTAGAGGGATTAGCGGGTGAATATGTGGGGGTAGGGCCTGGGTGGGATTGTGGTCGGTGCAGACTCGATGGGCCGAATGGCCTCCTTCTGCACTGTAGGGTTTCTATGATTTCTATGAACTTACCCACCACAGGTGTGAGGCTCACCGGCCTGTAGTTCCCAGGCTTTTCCCTGCAGCCCTTTTGAAACAAAGGCACAACATTTGCCACTCTCCAATCTTCAGGCACCTCACCTGTGACTATCAATGATTCAAATATCTCAGCAAGGGGACCCGCAATTTCCTCCCTAGCCTCCCACAATGTCCTGGGATACACTTCATCAGGTTCCGGGGATTTATCTACCTTGATGCGCTTTAAGACTTCCAGCACCTCCTTCTCTGTAATATGTACACTCCTCAAGACATCACTATTTAATTCCCCAAGTTCCCTAACATCTTGGGGATAGCGATCATAATTCTATCTCCTTCATGATAGCATTGGAAAGAGATAGGATCAGGCAGGCTAGGAAAGTGTTTCTCTGGAGTAAAGGGAAATACAGTGTCATCAGGGAGGAAATTAGACGGGTAAATTGGAAGGAGGCATTCTTGGGGAAAAGTACCGAAGGAAAGTGGAGGATTTTCAAGGAATGTTTGTCTGGAGCTCTGCATGACAACGTTCCGATGAGACAGGGGGGTGTTGGTAGGGTACGGGAACCGTGGTGCACGAAGGTTGTGATGAACCTGGTGAATAAGAAAAGAGAGGCGTACAGAAGGTTCAGAGAGCTAGGAGGTGTTAAGGATTTAGAGGAGTATACGGGATGTAGGAAGGAGCTTAAGAAGGAAATTAGGAGAGCGAGAAGGGGTCATGAGAAGGCCTTGGCGGGTAAGATTAAGGAGAACCCCAAGGCTTTCTACAAATATGTCAAGAGTAAAAGGATGAGATGTGAAGGCATAGGACCCTTAAAAGGTGAAGGGGGAAAAGTTTGTGCGGAACCGTTAGAAATGGCGGAGCTGCTTAATGAATACTTTACCTCGGTATTCACGGTGGAAAGGGATCTGGGTGGTTGTACTGCTGGTTTGCGGTGGACAGAAAGGATCGAGCATGTGGACATAAAGAAAGAGGATGTGTTGGAACTATTGAATGGCATCAAGGTTGGTAAGTCGCCGGGACCGGATGGGATGTACCCCAGGTTACTGTGGGAGGCGAGGGAGGAGATTGCGGAGCCTTTGGCGATGATCTTTGCATCGTCGATGGAGACGGGAGAGGTTCCGGAGGATTGGAGGATTGCAGATGTGGTCCCTATATTCAAGAAAGGGAACAGGGACAGCCCGGGAAATTACCGACCGGTGAGTCTAACCTCAGTGGTTGGTAAGTTGATGGAGAGGATCCTGAGAGACAGGATTTATGATCATCTAGAGAAGTTTAGTATGATCAAAAGTAGTCAGCACGGCTTTGTCAAGGGCAGGTCGTGCCTTACGAGCCTGGTTGAGTTCTTTGAAAATGTGACCAAACACATTGACGAAGGAAGAGCGGTGGATGTGGTCTATATGGACTTCAGCAAGGCGTTCGATAAGGTCCCCCATGCAAGACTTCTTGAGAAAGTGAGAGGGCATAGGATCCAAGGGGCTGTTGCCTTGTGGATCCAGAACTGGCTTGCCTGCAGAAGGCAGAGAGTGGCTGTGGAGGGGTCTTTCTCTGCATGGCGGTCAGTGACCAGTGGAGTGCCCCAGGGATCTGTTCTGGGACCCTTGCTGTTTGTCATTTTCATAAATGACCTGGATGAGGAAGTGGAGGGATGGGTTAGAAATCATAGAAATCATAGAAACCCTACAGTGCAGAAGGAGGCCATTCGGCCCATCGAGTCTGCACCGACCACAATCCCACCCAAGCCCTACCCCCACATATTTAACCACTAATCCCTCTAACCTACGCATTTTAGGATTCTAAGGGGCAATATTTAACCTGGCCAATCAACCTAACCCGCACATCTTTGGACTGTGGGAGGAAACCGGAGCACCCGGAGGAAACCCACGCAGACACGAGGAGAACGTGCAAACTCCACACAGACAGTGACCCGAGCTGGGAATCGAACCAGGGACCCTGGAGCTGTGAAGCAGCAGTGCTAACCACTGTGCTACCGTGCCGGGTTGGTAAGTTTGCTGACGACACCAAGGTAGGTGGTGTTGTGGATAGTTTGGAGGGATGTCAGAAGTTGCAGCGAGACATAGATAGAATGCAAGACTGGGCGGAGAAGTGGCAGATGGACTTCAACCCGGATAAGTGTGTGGTGATCCATTTTGGCAGATCCAATGGGATGAAGCAGCAATATAATATGAAGGGTACCATTCTTAGCAGTGTAGAGGATCAGAAGGACCTTGGGGTCCGGGTCCATAGGACTCTTAAATCGGCCTCGCAGGTGGAGGATGCGGTCAAGAAGGCGTACGGCGTACTGGCCTTCATTAATCGAGGGATTGAGTTTAGGAGTCGGGAGATAATGCTGCAGCTTTATAGGACCCTGGTTAGACCCCACTTGGAGTACTGCGCGCAGTTCTGGTCACCTCATTACAGGAAAGATGTTGAAGCCATTGAAAGGGTGCAGAGGAGATTTACAAGGATGTTGCCTGGATTGGGGGGCATGCCTTATGAGGATAGGTTGAGGGAGCTTGGTCTCTTCTCCCTGGAGAGACGAAGGATGAGAGGTGACCTGATAGAGGTTTACAAGATGTTGAGAGGTCTGGATAGGGTAGACTCTCAGAGGCTATTTCCAAGGGCTGAAATGGTTGCTACGAGAGGACACAGGTTTAAGGTGCTGGGGGGTAGGTACAGAGGAGATGTCAGGGGTAAGTTTTTCACTCAGAGGGTGGTGGGTGAGTGGAATCGGCTGACGTCGGTGGTGGTGGAGGCAAACTCGTTGGGGTCTTTTAAGAGACTTCTGGATGAGTACATGGGATTTAATGGGATTGAGGGCTATAGATAGGCCTGGAGGTGGGGATGTGATCGGCGCAACCTGTGGGCCGAAGGGCCTGTTTGTGCTGTGGCTTTCTATGTTCTATGTTCTATGTTCTAACATCCATGCTTTTCTCAACAGTGAATACTGATGAGAAATATTCATTTGGGATCTCACCCATCTCCTGTGGCTCTGACATAGGGGATGGGTGAGATCATAAATGAATATTAATATTAAATATGATTTAGTATAGTAAGGGGCTGAGTACACAGCCTTGTGGGGCACCGGTGTTGAGGATGATCATGGAGGAGGTGTTGTTGCCTATCCTTACTGATTGTGGTCTGTGGGTTAAGAAGTTCAGGATCCAGTCACAGAGGGAGGAGCCGAGACCCAGACCACAGAGTTTGGAGATGAGTTTCGTGGGAATAATAGTGTTGAAGGCTGAGCTGTAGTCAATAAATAGGAGTGTGACACAGGTGTCCTTGTTATCTAGGTGTTCCAGGGTTGAGTGCTGGGCCAGGGAAATGGCGTCTACTGTGGACCTGTTGCGGCGATAGGCAAACTGTCGTGGATCCAGGTAGTCCGGGAGGCTGGAATTGATTCGTGCTATTACTAGCCTTTCGAAGCACTTCATAATGATGGATGTCATGAAGGCACGCTGCTTGGCTTTTCTTTGGCACTGGGGTGATGGTCGTCTTCTTGAAGCAGATAGGGACCTCCGATTGGTGTAAAGAGAGGTTGAAAATGTCTGTGAATACCTCCGCCAGCTGATCCGCGCAGGATCAGAGTGTATGTCTGGGTAACCCATCTGGGCCAGTCCCTTTCCGTGGGTCTTGCGCTCCTTGAAGAGTTGTACTCTTTATTTTGTTTTGTCTCTCCATATTCTTCCTACCAAAATGCATCACCTCACACTTCTCCATTTTGAACTTCAGCTGCCACCTACCCGCACACTCCACCAACTTGTCTCTGTTCTTTTGAAGCTCCACAATGTCCTCCTCACAGTTTACAATGCTTCCACGTTTTGTGTCATCCGCAAACTCTGAAATTGTCCCCTGCACATCAAGATCCAGATCATTCATATACATTAGGAAAAGCAAGGATCCCAATACCGATCCCTGGGGATTCCCGGCTTGGGTCACTGTCTGTGTGGAGTTTGCACGTTCCCCCCGTGTCTGCGTGGGTTTCCTCCGGGTTCTCCGGTTTCCTCCCACACTCCAAAGATGTGCAGGTTAGGTTGATTGACCGTGCTAAACTGCCCCTTAGTGTTAGGGGGACTAACTAGGGTAAATTTACGGGGTTAACAAAGAACAAAGAACAATACAGCACAGGAACAGGCCCTTCGGCCCTCCAAGCCCGCGCCGCTCCTTGGTCCAAACTAGACCATTCTTTTGTATCCCTCCATTCCCACTCCGTTCATCAGGGGTTCCAGGAGTTATGGGGATAAGAGCCTGGGTGGGGTTGTGGTCGGTGCTGACTCGATGGGCTGAATGGCCTCCTTCTGCACTGTCGAATTCTATGATTCTATAACACCACTGCAAACCTTCCTTCAGCCTGAAAAATATACATTGACCATTACTCTGCTCCCTATTATTCAGCCAATCTTATATCCTCGTTGCTGCTGTCCCTTTTATTCCAGGAGCTATAACGTTTCTCACAAGCCTGTTGCGTGGCACTGCATCAAACGCCTTCTGAAAGTCCATATACACCACATCAACAGCATTACCCTCATCGACCCTTTCTGTTACCACTTCAGAATACCCCAGCAAGTTAGTCAAACACCATTTCCCTTTTCGATATCAATGCTGCCTCTTCCTTGACTGGCACCTCTCCTGAGTTTGGAGAAGCTGGAAGATTATGGCCAACGCTCCTGCAATTTCCATTCGCACATTCTTCAATATCTTTGGATACATCTCCAGTCCCAGGGCCTTGTTAAAATTCAGTCCCGACAGTCTATTCAACACTTCCTCCTTATCAATTTTGAACCCTTCTCGTGTTAGAGGTTCCTCCTATGTTCCCATGTCCTGGGTAGCATCTACCTCCCTGGTGAAGACAGATCAAAATATTTGCTTAGCACCTCACCCATGCCCCTTGCTGCCATGTGTAAATTCCATTCAAGGTCCCTGATGAGGGTAATACTCTTCCTTTTGCCACCCTTTTACTATCTATGTGCCTATAGTAGACTTTGGGATTCTCCTTCACGTTAGCTCCCAGTCTTTTCTCATAATCCCACTTTGTTTCTCGAATGTACTCTTTCACCTCCCCTCTGAACCTTCTGAATTTCTCTTGGTTCACAATGTATTTCCTACCTGACACCTGTCACAAGCACACCTTTTCTTCCTTATCTTAATCCCAATCTCCTTTCCATCCGGGGGCAGTGGATTAGTTTGCCTTACCTTTCCCTTGGAAGGGAATGTACCTTGACTGTGTCTGGACCATTTCTGTTGTGAAGGTCACCCATTGTTCAGTGACAGTTTTTCCTGCTAACCTTTCATTCCGGTTTAACCGGCCCAGCTCTGTTCAGAGGCTGGGAATTCTGCAAAGAGTTACTCTTATAGAATCATAGAATCCTACAGTGCAGAAGGAGGCCATTCGGCCAAAGAGTCAGCACCGACCACAATCCCACCCAGGCCCTATCCCCATAACACCATGCATTTACCCTAGCTAGTCCCCCTGACACGAAGGGGCAATTTACCACGGCCAATCCACCTAACCCGCACATCTTTGGACGGTGGGAGGAAACTGGAGCACCTGGAGGAAACCCATGCAGACATGGGTAGAACATAGAACATAGAAACCCTACAGTGCAGAAGGAGGCCATTCGGCCCATCGAGTCTGCACCGACCACAATCCCACCCAAGCCCTACCCCCACATATTTACCCGCTAATCCCTCTAACTACACATCTCAGGGACAATTTTTTTTTTTAACCTGGCCAATCAACCTAACCCGCACATCTTTGGACTGTGGGAGGAAACCGGAGCACCCGGAGGAAACCCACGCAGACACGAGGAGAATGTGCAAACTCCACACAGACAGTGACCCGAGCCCGGAATCGAACCCAGGACCCTGGAGCTGTGAAGCAGCGGTGCCAACCACTGTGCTACCGTGCCGCCCAAATGTGCAGACTCCACACAGACAGTGACCCAAGCTGGGAATCGAACCTGAGTCCCTGGCGCTGTGAGGCAGCAGTGCTAACCACTGTGCCGCCTGCTTTTGACTTCCCAAAGAATGGTCACTGGCTCCAAGGCACAAGTCAGGAGTTGGGATGGAAAACCTTCCACTTGTACAGATAAGTGAAGCTCAAAAACTCTCAAGAAGGTCAACACCACCCACAACAAAGCAGCCCACTTAATTGGCACTCAAAGCACCACCTTAAACACTCAATCCCTCCACCACTGAGGAAGAGTGGCAGCCGTGTGTACCATCTACACAGCACCAACTCAGGGAGACTCCGTAGGCAGCACCTTCCAATCCCATGATCACGAGAAAAACAAGGTCAGCAGATGCATGGAAACACCACCACCCGCAGGTTCTCCGACAAGCCATTCCTTCCCTGTCACTGGATCAGAATCCTGGAACTCCCTCTCTAACAGCACGGTGGGTATACCTACAGGGCAGGGACTGCAGCTCCCAGCACCTCCTCAAGGACAATAAATGCTGGCCTAGCCAGCAACACACACACCCCAGGAAATTATAAAATACAGATGTGACTGGGGCTGGGGTGAAGCTTTGGGCCTTAATTGTTACACCTCAGAGATCTTACACTGCAATGTTCAAACTCTCACACTGGCACATTAACAGAGCTCTGTCACACTGGCACATTAACAGAGCGCTGTCACACTGGCACATTAGTCAGTGTCTCGGAGGGGAGTGTTGACCCGTTGGAGAAAATCTCCATTACAAAGGAGGAAGTGTTAGGTTTTTTAGGGAATATAAAGACTGACAAATCCCCAGGGCCTGATGGAATCTATCCAAGGCTGCTCAGGGAGACGAGAGGTGAAATCGCTGGGCCTCTGACGCAAATCTTTGTCTCATCACTGGACGCAGGTGAGGTCCCAGAGTATTGGAGGATAGCTAATGTGGTCCCGTTATTTAAGAAGGGTAGGAAGGATAACCCGGGTAATTATAGGCCGGTGAGCTTGACGTCTGTGGTGGGGAAGTTGTTGGAGAAGATTCTTAGAGATAGGATGTATGCGCATTTAGAAAGGAATAAACTCATTAACGATAGTCAGCATGGTTTTGTGAGAGGGAGGTCATGCCTCACTAACCTGGTGGAGTTTTTTGAAGAAGTGACTAGAATGGTTGACGAGGGAAGGGCCGTGGATGTCGTCTATATGGACTTTAGTAAAGCGTTTGACAAAGTCCCTCATGGCAGGCTGGTGCAAAAGGTTGGATCTCATGGGATAAAGGGGGAGGTGGCTAGATGGGTGAAGAACTGGCTTGGTCACAGAAGACAGAGGGTGGTAGTGGAAGGGTCTTTTTCCGGCTGGATGCCTGTGACTAGTGGTGTTCACAGTAAGAAGTCTCACAACACCAGGTTAAAGTCCAACAGGTTTATTTGGTACCAAATAAACCTGTTGGACTTTACCCTGGTGTTGTGAGACTTCTTACTGTGCTTACCCCAGTCCAACGCCGGCATCTCCACATCATGACTAGTGGTGTTCCGCAGGGCTCTGTATTGGGACCTCTGCTGTTTGTGATTTATATAAACGATCTGGAAGAAGGTGTAACTGGGGTGATCAGTAAGTTTGCGGACGACACAAAAATGGCTGGACTTGCAGATAGTGAGGAACATTGTCAGAGGCTACAGAAGGATATTGATAGGCTGGAAATTTGGGCAAAGAAATGGCAGATGGAGTTCAATCCAGATAAATGTGAAGTGATGCATTTTGGTAGAACTAACGTAGGGGGGAGCTATACGATAAATGGAAGAACCATAAAGGGTGTAGATACGCAGAGGGACCTGGGTGTGCAAGTCCACAGATCCTTGAAGGTGACGTCACAGGTGGAGAAGGTAGTGAATAAGGCATATGGCATGCTTGCCTTTATAGGACGGAGCATAGAGTATAAAAGTTGGGGTCTGATGTTGCAGTTGTATAGAACGTTGGTTCGGCCGCATTTGGAATACTGCGTCCAGTTCTGGTCGTCACACTACCAGAAGGACGTGGAGGCTTTAGAGAGAGTGCAGAGGAGGTTTACCAGGATGTTGCCTGGTATGGAAGGGCTTAGTTATGAGGAGAGATGGGTAAACTGGGGTTGTTCTCACTGGAAAGACGGAGGATGAGGGGTGACCTGATAGAGGTGTATAAAATTATGAAACGCATAGATAGGGTGAACGGTGGGAAGCTTTTTCCCAGGTCAGTGGTGACGTTCACGAGGGGTCTTAGGTTCAAGGTGAAGGGGGAGGAGGTTTAACACGGATATCAGAAGGACGTATTTTACACAGAGGGTGGTGGGGGCCTGGAATGCGCTGCCGGGCAAGGTGGTGGAGGCAGACACACTGGGAACGTTTAAGACTTATCTAGATAGCCACAAGAACGGAGTGGGAATGGAGGGATACAAAAGAATGGTCTAGTTTGGACCAGGGAACGGCGTGAGCTTGGAGGGCCAAAGGGCCTGTTCCTGTGCCGTATTGTTCTTTGTATTAACAGAGCTCTGTCACACTGGCACATTAACAGATCTCTGTCACACTGGCACAGTAACAGAGCTCTGTCACACTGGCACATACTTCTACGTTAAGAGCTTCTATGTTAAGAGCAAGAGGATAAGATGTGAAGGAGTAGGACCTATCAAATGTGATGGTGGGAAAGTCTATATAGAACCGTAGAAATAGCAGAGGTACTCAATGAATACTTTGCTTCAGTATTCACAGTGGAAAAGGATCTTGGTAGTTGCAGTGCAGACTTGCAGTGGACTGAGAAGATTGAGCATGTGGACATTAGGAAAGAGGATGCGTTGGAGCTTTTGAAAAGCATCAAGTTAGATAAATCGCCGGGACCGGATGGGATGGACCCCAGGTTACTGTGGGAGGCGAGGGAAGAGATTGCTGATCCTCTGGCGATGATCTTTGCGTCGTCAATGGAGACGGGAGAGGTTCCGGAGGATTGGAGGATGGCGGATGTGGTTCCGTTATTCAAGAAAGGGAGAAGAGATAGCCCGGGAAATTATAGACCGGTGAGTCTAACCTCAATGGTTGGTAAGCTGATGGAGAAGATCCTGAGAGGCAGGATTTATGAACATCTGGAGAGGGATAGCATGATCAGAAATAGCCAACACGGCTTTGTCCAAGGCAGATCGTGCCTTACGAGCCTAATTAAATTTTTTGATGATGTAACTGGACACATAGACGAGGGAAGAGCGGTAGATGTAGTTTATATGGATTTCAGCAAGGCGTTTGATAAGGTGCCTCATGCAAGGCTCATTGAGAAAGTGAAGGGGCATGGGATACAAGGGGACATTGCTTTGTGGATTCAGAACTGGCTTGCCCACAGAAGGCAAAGAGTGGTTGTAGATGGGTCTTTTTCAGCATGGAGGTCAGTCACCAGTAGAGTGCCCCAGGGATCTGTTCTGGGACCCTTGCTCTTTGTGATTTTTATAAATGACCTGGATGAGGAAGTGGAATGATGGGTTGGCAAGTTTGCGGATGACACAAAGGTTGGTGGTGTTGTGGAGAGTGTAGAGGGATGTCAGCAGTTGCAATGAGACATAGATAAGATGCAAGACTGGGCAGAGAAGTGGCAGATGGACTTCAACCCAGATAAGTGTGTGGTGGTTCATTTTGGCAGGTCGAATAGGATGAAAGAATATAATAAGGGAAAGACGTTTGGCAGTGTGGAAGATCAGAAGGATCTTGGGGTCCGGGTTCATAGGACGCTCAAAGCAGCGTCGCAGGTAGAGGCTGTGGTTAAGAAGGCGTATGGAATACTGGCCTTCATCAATAGAGGAATTGAGTTTAGAAATCGGGAGATAATTGCGTGCAGTTCTGGTCACCTCACTATAAGAAGGATGTGGAAGCGCTGGAAAGAGTGCAGAGGAGATTTACCAGGATGCTGCCTGGTTTGGAGTGTCGGTCTTATGAGGAAAGGTTGAGGGAGCTGGGGCTGTTCTCTCTGGAGCGGAGGAGATTGAGGGGAGACTTAATAGAGGTTTATAAAATGATGAAGGGGATAGATCGAGTGAACGTTCAAAGACTATTTCCTCGGGTGGATGGAGCTATTACAAGGGGGCATAACTATAGGGTTCATGGTGGGAGATATAGGAAGGATATCAGAGGTAGGTTCTTCACGCAGAGAGTGGTTGGGGTGTGGAATGGACTGCCTGCAGTGATAGTGGAGTCAGACACTTTAGGAACATTTAAGCGGTTATTGGATAGGCACATGGAGCACACCAGGATGGTAGGGAGTGGGATAGCTTGATCTTGGTTTCAGATGAAGGTCGGCACAACATCGTGGGCCGAA
The DNA here is from genome assembly GCF_964213995.1 of Mustelus asterias. Taxonomy (NCBI): domain Eukaryota; kingdom Metazoa; phylum Chordata; class Chondrichthyes; order Carcharhiniformes; family Triakidae; genus Mustelus; species Mustelus asterias. The sequence goes on along the minus strand of NC_135802.1, from coordinate 3,125,414 downwards.
GGGCCTGTTCTGTGCTGTAATGTTCTATGTTCTATAATGCTGCAGCTGTATAGGACCCTGGTCAGACCCCACCTGGAGTACTGTGCCCAGTTCTGGTTGCCTCATTACAGAAAGGATGTGGAAGCCATAGAAAGGGTGCAGAGGAGATTTACAAGGATGTTGCCTGGATTAGGTGGCATGCCTTATGAGGATAGGTTGAGAAAGCTAGGTCTTTTCTCCTTGGAGAGGCGAAGGATGAGAGGTGACCTGATAGAGGTGTATAAGATGTTGAGGGGCATTGATAGAGTGGAAACTCAGAGGCTTTTACCCAGGGCTGAAATGGTTGCCACAAGAGGTCACAGGTTTAGGGTGCTGGGGAATAGGTACAGAGGAGATGTTAGGGGTAAGTTTTTCACACAGAGGGTGGTGGGTGCGTGGAATCGGCTGCTGGTGGTGTTGGTGGAGGCGGATTTGATAGGGTCTTTTACGAGACTTTTGGATAAGTTCATGGAAGTTAGTAAGATAGAGGGTTATAGGTAAGCCTAGTAGGTAGGGACATGTTCGGCGCAACTTGTGGGCCGAAGGGCCTGTTTGTGCTGTAGCTTTTCTATGTTCTATTAACGGAGCTCTGGCACATTATGACTGTTCTCTTCCTGTTGGGGAGCACTTCAGTGGTCACGGGCATTCAGCCTCTGATATTCGGGTAAGCGTTCTCCAAGGCGGCCTTCGCAACACACAACAGCGCAGAGTCGCTGAGCAGAGACTGATAGCCAAGTTCCGCACACAAGAGGACGGCCTCAACCGGGATATTGGGTTCATGTCACACTATTTGTAACTATTTGTAACCCCCATAGTTGCGTGGACCTGCAGAGTTTCACTGGCTGTCTTGTCTGAAGACAATACACATCTTTTTAGCCTGTCTTGATGCTCTCGTTTCCTTCTCTATGAATTCTTCTTCAATTGGGCCAGTGGGCTGACGAATGGCAGATGGAGTTTAATTTAGACAAATGCGAGGTGACGCATTTTGATCGATTGAACCAGGGCAGGACTTACTCAGTTAATGTTAGAGCATTGGGGAGAGTTACAGAACAAAGAGATTTAGGGGAACATGTTCATAACTCCTTGAAAGTGGAGACACAGGTGGACAGAGTGGTGAAGAAGGCATTCGGCATGCTTGGTTTCATTGGTCAGAACATTGAATACAGGAGTTGGAATGTCTTGTTGAAGTTGTACAAGACATCGGTAAGGCCACACTTGGAATACTGTGTACAGTTCTGGTCACCCCATTTTCGAAAGGATATTATTAAACTGGAAAGAGTGCAGAAAAGATTTACTAGGATGCTACCGGGACTTGATGGTTTGAGTTATAAGGAGAGACTGGATAGACTGGGACTTTTTTCTCTGGAGCGTAGGAGGCTGAGGGGTGATCTTATAGAGGTCTATAAAATAATGAGGGGCACAGATCAGCTAGATAGACAATATCTTTTCCCAAAGGTAGGGGAGTCTAAAACTAGGGGGCATAGGTTTAAGGTGAGAGGGGAGAGGTACAAAAGTGTCCAGAGGGGCAATTTTTTCACACACAGGGTGGTGAGTGTCTGGAACAAGCTGCCGAGGTAGTAGTAGAGGCGGGTACAATCTCGTCTTTTAAAAAGCATTTAGATAGTTACATGGGTACGATGGGTATAGAGGGATATGGGCCAAATGTGGGAAATTGGGATTAGCTTAGAGGTTTAAAAAAAAGGCGGCATGGACAAGTTGGGCTGAAGGGCCTGTTTCCATGCTGTAAACCTCTATGACTCTCAGTGACAATAATTAATCAAAGCAAATCCAATCAAAAAAGCAGGGAACTCCAGAGCTTTTTGCGATGCATGCAGATATCCCATTCTCCACGCCGGCTGCTGTCGGTAAAACTCAGACACAGCAGCGTTCCTTACTGGAGAGAATCTATTCCCTTATTTCACAGTCCTCTATTCCCCCACCTATCCCCATTGATAGATGGACAAATAGTCATCAGCTGTTTAACAGTTTAATTGGCCATTAAAGCATACCAATGTAGTGAATAAGACATGGCAAACTGTTCCCTGATTTCGAATTCCCCCATGGATGAGGCAACAGCATGAGCATCATCTTGTTTCCAAAGCTTTGGGACTGGCTGATTGCCACAGGACAAATCCAGATTGAGCAGAAATGGCTGGCCTGGGCTTGGAGCTGAGGCAGGACTGCAGTTTGTGCATGCAATGTCACCCTGCATGGAACCCAAAGGTGCGACAGGCCTTCGATTGCCTGGTAGTGCTGCTAAAATGGTAACTGGTCTGTTCCCACTCTCATTCAGTAAGCCCAATAAGTAGTCTCGCAACACCAGGTTAAAGTCCAACAGGTTTATTTGGTAGCACGAGCTTTCGGAGCACTGCTCCTTCATCAGGTGAAGGGGCAACGCTCCGTAAGTTCCTGCTACCAAATAAATTTGTTGGACTTTAACCTGGTGTTGTGAGGTTACTCACTGTGCCTACTCCAGTCCAACGCCCGCATCTTCACATCATTCACTTAGCCTCATAAAGCCAACGCCTCTGTAGACAGGTTGGGTTTGGTATGATGGAGGGACCTTGATGCATGTCTCACACCTGTGTTGTCTCTTGTGGCCCTGGGCAGATTGCATCCACAGATGCAGTTATAAAGATTCTTCATGAGTGGGACATCAGCACCACTGTGGCCGTGGCGGACAAGATGGAAGCAGAGAGACAGCGCAGATCAGCAGCCGAGCAGAAACTGAAACAGGACGAAACCAACAGGTCAGAAGTGAGCTCGCTGCTGCCAGGCACACTGTGGAAAAAATATACTGCCCAAAGCAGAGTTCACACATACAAAACAGGGACAGCTCCAATGCTTGACTGCTGAGTTCACATGAGGAGGGAAGAGGGTGGTGTGGATGTGTGGGGGGAGGGGAAGCTAGCCAGCCTTACTAAATAAGAGGGAAAACATCAGCAAGGATCTGAACTCCTCAGACTGTGGTCAGTCTTGGAGGGATGTCAGAAGTTACAGAGGGACATAGATAGGATGCAAGACTGGGCGGAGAAGTGGCAGATGGACTTCAACCCAGATAAATGCGTAGTGGTCCATTTTGGCAGGTCAAATGGGATGAAGGAGTACAATATAAAGGGAAAGAGTCTTAGTATGGCAGAGGATCAGAAGGACCTTGGGGTCCGGGTCCATAGGACTCTAAAATCAGCCCCGCAGGTGGAGGAGATGGTTAAGAAGGCGTATGGTGTGCTGGCCTTTATCAATCAAGGGATTGAGTTTAGGAGTCCGGGGATAATGATGCAGCTATATAAGACCCTCGTCAGACCCCACTTGGAGTACTGTGCTCAGTTCTGGTCGCCTCATTACAGGAAGGATGTGGAAAAGATTGAAAGGGTGCAGAGGAGATTTACAAGGATGTTGCCTGGATTGAGTGGCATGCCTTATGAGGATAGGCTGAGGGAGCTCGGTCTTTTCTCCTTGGAGAGACGTAGGATGAGAGGAGACCTAATAGAGGTATATAAGATGTTGGGAGGCATAGATCGGGTGGACTCTCAGAGGCTTTTTCCCAGGGTGGAAATGTCTGCTACGAGAGGACACAGGTTTAAGGTGCTGGGGGGTAGGTACAGGGGAAATGTTAGGGGGAAGTTTTTCACACAGAGGGTGGTGGGCGAGTGGAATCGGCTGCTGTCAGTGGTGGTGGAGGCAAACTCAATAGGGTCTTTTAAGAGACTCCTGGATGAGTACATGGGACTTAATAGGATGGAGGGTTATAGGTAGGCCTAAAAGGGTAGGGATATGTTCGGCACAACTTGTGGGGCCGAAGGGCCTGTTTTGTGCTGTAGTTTTCTATGTTTCTATGTTTCTAATATTGAGTGTGTAAGATTTTCATTGCCTGTAAGTACACTTGTGTGCGTGACTACATATGTGTGTGCGTCTGTGTATTTGTGTTCACTTACTTGCGTGTGTGTACCTGTATATCCACTACTGCATGTGTGCATATGTGTACATTTGTGTGAATTTACATGTGCTTGTGTGTACCTGTATATGTGTACTTATCCATGTGTGTTTGCTGTGTGGGTTCATGTGTGTGATGTTTAGCTGATGATACTGAATTTGGGGGCGGAGAGGATGCAGGAAGCTGGCCAGATCAGCAGAGTGTCAGGTTGTGAAGCACACTTTAGTGTGGAGAGATTCTCAACAGAAAATCATTGGCCAGGAATGCAAAATTCCCAACACATTGTGGAACAAATTCCTGGTGGAGTCATAATGAACAAAGCAAGAATTCACCACAGTGACCCAGGAATGAAGGTTCCTGATTAGGAAGAAAGTTCACAATTGGTCCAATCTTCCTAATCCTTGGGAACTCTTGTTGGACAGGAAAACTGCGTGCAAAGTCCACCATCTCTACCCAGGCTTGAACTGTCCTTAGTTTGAATAGTTTTTAATAGTCAATTGATGGTGTCTCAGAGGGACGTGTAAACCCTTTAGAACAAGTCATCATTACGAGGGAGGATGTGTTAGATGAATTAAAAGGCATTAAGGTAAACAAATCCCCAGGGCCAGATGGCATCTATCCCAGATTACTGAGGGAGGCAAGAGAGGAAATTGCTGGGCCTCGAACAGAAATCTTTGTTTCCTCGTTGGCCACTGGTGAGATCCCAGAGGATTGGAGGTTAGCCAATGTTATCCCGTTATTTCAGAAGGGTAGCAAGGATAACGCGGGTAATTATAGGCCAGTGAGCTTGACGTCAGTGAGAGTGAAACTGTTGGTGAAGATTCTTAGGAATAGAATTATACACATTTGGGACTGAATGGTCTTGTTAGCGACAGGCAGCATGGTTTTCTACGAGGGAGGTCGTGTCTCACTAATTCAATTGGGTTTTTTGAGGAGGTGACAAAAATGATTGACGAGGGAAGGGCCGTGGATGTTGTCTACATGGACTTTAGTAAAGCAATTGACAAGGTCCCTCATGGCAGGCTGGTGCAAAAAATCAAATCTCACGGTATCAGGTGTGAACTAGCTAGATGGATTCAGAACTGGCTTGGCCATAGAAGGCAGAGGGTAGCGGTGGAAGGGTGTTTTTCAGAATGGAGGTCTGTAACTAGTGGTGTTCCGCAGGGATCAGTGCTGGGACCTCTGCTGTTTATAATATATATAAATGACTTGGAAGAAAACGTAGCTGGTCTGATTAGCAAGTTTGTGGATGATACTAAGATTGGCGGAGTTGTGGACAGTGATGAACGTTGTCAGAGAATACAGCAGGATAGAGATAGGCTGGAAAATTGGATGGAGAAATGGCAGATGGAATTTAATCCAGACAAATGTGAGGTGGTAGATCCAATTCAGGTGGGAGCTATAAAATAAATGGCAGAACCATCAGGAACATCGACACACAGAGAGATCTGGGAGTACAGGTCCACAGATCCTTAAAAGTGGCAGCACAGGTGGAGAAGGTGGTGAAGAAAGCATGTGGCATGTTTACCTTCATCGGACGGGACATCGAGTATAAAAGTTGGCAAATTATGTTACAGTTTATAAACCGTTGGTTAAGCCACATTTGGAATACTGTGTCCAATTCTGGTCACCACACTACCAGAAGGACGTGGAGGCTTTGGAGAGAGTGCAGAAAAGGTTTACCAGGATGTTGCCTGGTATGGAGGGTATTAGCTATGAGGAGAGATTGAATAAACTGGGATTGTTCTCCCTGGAAAGACGGAGGCTGAGGGGCGACCTGATATAAGTTTATAAAATTATGAGGGGTGTGGATAGGGTGAACAGTTGGAAGCTTTTTCCCAGGGGCAGAAATGGCAATTACAAGGGGACACAAGTTCAAGATAAGGGGGGAAAAGGTTCAGTGGAGATGTGTGGGGGGAGTTTTTTTACAGTAAGGAGTCCAACAACACCAGGTTAAAGTCCAACAGGTTTATTTGGTAGCAAACGCCACTAGCTTTCGGAGCACTGCTCCTTCGTCAGATGGAGTGGAAGTCTTTTTTTACACAGTTTTTTTACACAGAGGGTGGTGGGGGCCTGGAATGCGCTGCCAAGTGAGGTGGTTGAGGCAGTTACGTTAGCCACATTTAAGTCTTATCTGGATAGGCAGATGAACAGACGGGGAATAGAGGGATATAAGCGGTCGATTAGATAGGACAACGTGATCGGCGCAGGCTTGTGGAGCCGAAGGGCCTGTTCCTGTGCTTTGTTCATTTGGCCTCTGGCAGCTGTCTGACCAGCTGAGTCCCCATTGGGCAGCCCCAGATATCTCAAGCTGATGTAAATGGAGAACCAACAACTGACCTTCAGATCGACAAGGGAGTGGAGTTCTTGTGGACAGGCAGGAAGATGGAGTTAACAGCATTATCAGATCAGGCATTATCTTATTGAATGGTGGAGAATGTTCTGAGGGCTGACTGGTTTACTGCTGCGACTGTTTCTTGTGACCGAATATCCAGAGAATGGATATTCCTGGGGGAGAACATCAGAAAAACCAGTTTAAGAAGGGCAGGCAGCAGAGATAATCCAGGAAATTATAGGCCGGTGAGCCTTACGTCAGTGGTCGGAAAATTATTGGAAAAGATTCTTTTCCAAAAGAAAGCATTTACTCTCATTTGAAAACAAATGGAATTATTAGTGATAGAAAGCATGGTTTTGTGAAGGGGAGATCGTGTCTCACTAACTTGATTGAGTTTGAGGAAGTGACGAAGATGAATGATGAGGGGAAGTGGATATATACATGGACTTCAGTAAAGCCTTTGACAAGGTACCTCACGGTAGGCTGGTATGAAAGGTGAAGTCACACGGGATCAGAGGAGAGCTGGCAAGATGGATACAGAACTGGCTTGGCCATAGAAGACAGAGGGTAGCAGTAGAGGGGTACTTTTCTGAATGGAAGGCTGTGACTAGCGGTGTTCCACGGGGATCAGTTCGGGACCTTTGTTGTTCGTAGTATATATAAATGATTTGGAGGAAAATGTAGCTGGTCTGATTAGTATGTTTGCAGACGACACAAAAATTGGTGGAGTTGAGTTGCGGATAGTGAAGAGGATTGTCAGAGGATACAGCAAGATATAGACCGGTTGGTGACTTGGGCGGAGAAATGGCAGATGGAGTTTAATCCAGACAAGTGTGAGATAATCCTTTTGGAAGGTCCAATGCATGTAGGAATTATACAGTAAATGGTAGAACCCTTAGGAGTGTTGACAGACAGAGAGGTCTGGATGGACATGTCCATTGAAAGTGGCAATGCAGGTCGATAAGGTAGTCAAGAAGGCACATGGCATGCTTGCCTTCATCAGTCAGGGTATTGAGTATAAAAATTGGCGGGTCAGGCTGCAGCTGTACAGAACCTTAGTTAGGCCTCATTTCGAATACTGTGTACAATTCTGTCGCCACACTACCAGAAGGATGTGGATGCTTTGGAGAGGCGACAGAAGAGGTTTACCAGGATGTTGCCTGGTCTGGAGGGTATTAGCTATGAGGAGAGGTTGGATAAACCCGGTTTGTTTTCACTGGAATGACGGAGGTTGAGGGGCGACCTGATAGAAGTCTACAAGATTATGAGGGGCATGGACAGAGTGGATAGTCAGATGACTTTAGAAAAGTCAAGTACTAGGGGACATAGGTTTAAGGTGCGTGGGGAAAAGTTTAGAGGAGATGTGCGAGGCAAGGTTTTTACACAGAAGGTGGTGAATGTCTGGAACGCGCTGCCCGGGGAGGTGGTGGGAGCAGGTACGATAGCGGCATTTAAGGGGCAACTAGACGAATACCTGAATAGGATGGGAATGGAAGGATACGGACTCTGTAAGTGCATACGGTTTTAGTTTAGGCAGGCATCATGATTGGCGCAGGCTTGGAGGGCCGAAGGGCCTGATCCTGTGCTGTACTGTTCTTTGTTCAAAGATGGAGGGGGAATCCAACAGAGATTTTAAGATCATTAATGATTAAACACTTTACAACAATAGAGTACTGAGGTAAAGACTGTGGGCAAGATTTGGGCTTTTGGGTTGGGATCCCAGTACCATGGCCAAGTGGGGTCCTGACCCCACATTTTATAGGAACCAACAGTGGTTTCCCCTGAATTGGCCAATTAGAGACTTGAAGGGGTGCACACTATCCAATTCGGAATGGTGGATGGGCTTTTAATGCAGGAGGACCAATAGAAGGCCCTCAGGCATGGAAGGAGCAGCAGCCATCTTGAGATGTTCTCTCAGCACTTGTAAAACTTTGATACGAATAGATGGCAGCATCTGTCAAGCCCCCATTGTGGAGGGAGAGTCCCTCTAGCGGGTGGTGTGCCACTCGAGTGCTGGGCAGGTAGTTTGGGAGTGCTCCAAAGCTTCCTGCAATGCCGGTCCAGGCTATCGTAAAATTCCAGTCAGCCTGGAGTGATTGCCCCACCACTTGCAGGTGATCAGCACTGCACCCACCCTAATAGTTAATAGTGGGAAATGAGGATATGGCTGAGTCTTTAAATAAGTTTTTTGTGTCGGTCTTCACGGTGGAGGACACAAATAGTTTGCCAAATATTAACGATAGAGGGTTGGCAGCAGGAGAAATACTTAATACAATTAATGTTACCAGAGAGGCAGTGCTGGGTAGACTAATGGGACTGAAGGTGGACAAGTCCCCGGGTCCGGATGGAATGCATCCCAGGGTATTGAAAGAAATGTCAGAGGTAATAGTGGATGCGTTAGTGATTATTTATCAAAACTCGTTGCATTCTGGGGTAGTGCCGGTTGATTGGAAAACGGCTAATGTTACGCCGCTGTTTAAAAAAGGAAGGAGACAAAAGGCGGGTAACTATAGGCCGGTCAGCTTAACGTCTGTAGTAGGGAAAATGCTGGAATCCATTATTAAAGAGGAGATAGCAGGGCATCTGGATAGAAATGGTTCGATCAATCAGACGCAGCATGGATTCATGAGGGGAAAGTCGTGCTTGACGAACATGTTGGATTTTTATGAAGATGTGAGTAGGGCGGTTGATGGAGGAGAACCGGTGGATGCGGTGTTTTTGGATTTCCAAAAGGCGTTTGATAAGGTGCCCCATAAAAGGCTGCTGAAGAAGATTAGGGCACACGGAGTTGGGGGTAGTGTGTTAAAATGGATTGGGGACTGGCTATCCGACAGGAAGCAAAGAGTCGGAATAAATGGGTGTTTTTCCGGTTGGAGGAAGGTAACTAGTGGCGTGCCGCAGGGATCGGTACTCGGGCCGCAAATATTTACCATTTATATAGATGATCTGGAGGAGGGGACGGAGTATAGGGTAACGAAGTTTGCAGACGACACAAAGATAAGTGGAAAAGTGAATCGTGTGGAGGACAGAGAAGATCTGCAGAGAGATTTGGACAGGCTGAGTGAGTGGGAGAGGATATGGCAAATGGAGTATAACGTTGAGAAATGCGAGGTTATACACTTTGGAGGAAATAATAACAAATGGGATTACTATCTCAATGGAAACAAATTAAAACATGCTACCGTGCAAAGGGACCTGGGGGTCCTTGTGCATGAGACGCAAAAGCCCAGTCTGCAGGTACAACAGGTGATCAAGAAGGCAAATGGGATGTTGGCCTATATTGCGAGGGGGATAGAATATAAAAGCAGGGATGTCTTGATGCACCTGTACAGGGCATTGGTGAGGCCGCAGCTGGAATACTGTGTGCAGTATTGGTCCCCTTATATAAGGAAGGATATATTGACATTGGAGGGAGTGCAGAGAAGGTTCACCAGGTTGATACCGGAGATGAGGGGTTTGGATTATGAGGAGAGGCTGAGGAGATTGGGTTTGTACTCGTTGGAGTTGAGAAGGATGAGGGGGGATCTTATGGAGACTTATAAGATAATGCGGGGGCTGGATAGGGTGGAGGCGGAGAGATTCTTTCCACTTAGTAAGGAAGTTAAAACTAGAGGACACAGCCTCAAAATAAAGGGGGGTCGGTTTAAGACAGAGTTGAGGAGGAACTTCTTCTCCCAGAGGGTGGTGAATCTCTGGAATTCTCTGCCCACTGAGGTGGTGGAGGCTACCTCGCTGAATATGTTTAAAGCGCGGATGGATGGATTCCTGATCGGTAAGGGAATTAAGGGTTATGGGGATCAGGCGGGTAAGTGGTACTGATCCACGTCAGATCAGCCATGATCTTATTGAATGGCGGGGCAGGCTCGAGGGGCTAGATGGCCTACTCCTGCTCCTATTTCTTATGTTCTTATGTTCTTATCCTGATCCCAGGAAAATCCCCTCGTGGCAACAAGCTAAAACTATGTGATTGGCTCCTTCCAAATCCTCATGCGGGGCTGAGAATTCTGCCCTCTCAGTTGAGCTTTAAAGGGAACCGGATTAGTATTTGTTAAGGAAATGTGGAAGCATCCAGGGAAAGGGCAGGAGAGTTTAGTGGAAACAGCAGTGTGGATGTGAGGTGCTGTGTGTTGGAAAAGCTGGGATTCGATAACCTGAGATCTCATTTCTCTCCTCTCCAGGATCCAGAACCAGGTTTCAGAAATCACAAAGGAACTGTCTCAATACCAACATGAGGTAACTGTCCCACCAGCATTATACCAATCACTGTCCACTGAAACCAACTGTCCTTCAGCTTCTCTGGGAAAATGATGCCCAGCTCAGGGTCAGTACTTTGGAGGGGATTCTGTGATCAGGAACATATTGCTGTTACAACCCATTCACTGGCATTGTCACTTTATTGTGCCTCAGATGACGGGAGGCAATGGCCTAGTGGTATTATTGCTGGGTTATTAATCCAGAAACTCAGCTAATGCTTTGGGGACCCGGGTTCAAATCCCACCACGGCAGATGGGCCTGGAGTCACATGTAGGCCAGACCAGATAAGGATGGCAGATTTCTTTTTCTTCAGCGCGCGGGAGATTTAAAAGCAGGCCGCAGTATCCAGCGGGCAGCGTTGAGAGCGGGCAGCGTTGAGAGCGGGCAGCAGAGTGAGAACTGAAGGGCTTTGGCTCGAAGGGCTGAGGCGGAAAGGGCAAGGAGGGGTACGTTTAATTCTTAAGTATGTTTCTCTGTGTTCCTTGAAATAAGAAGGGAAATTCTGAGTGTGAGGCCAGTCTGTTGTTCCCAATGTAGGATGTGGGAGGTCCTGGAGGCTCCTGGCCTCCCGGACGACCATATCTGTGATGGGTGTGTCGAGCTGCGGTTCCTAAGGGACCGCGTTAGAGAACTGGAACTGCAGCTCGAGGATCTTCGTCTGGTGTGGGAAAATGAGGAGGTGATAGACAGGAACGATCAGCAGGTGGTCACACCAGGGCCACGGGAGGCAGACAAATGGGTAACGTCCAGGAAGGGGAAAGCTCGGGTGATAGAGAACACCCCGGTGGATGTGCCCCTACACAACAAGTGCTCCTGTCTGAGTACTGCTGGGGGGGACAGCCCGCCTGGGGGAAGCAGCAGTGGCCGTGTCTCCGGAGTAGTGTCCGGCCCTGTAACTCAGAGGGCTAAGGAAAGGAGGAGGAAGGCAGTATTAATCGGGGACTCGACAGTAAGGGGGTCGGACAGGCGTTTTTGCGGAGGCAGGCAGGAGTCTCGGATGGTGGTCTGCCTCCCTGGTGCCGGGATTTGGGATGTCTTTGATCGCGTCCCAGATATCCTGAGGTGGGAGGGAGAGGAGCCAGAGGTCATGGTACATATTGGTACCGCTGACATAGGTAGGAAGACGGAAGGGGTCATGAAAAGAGAATATAGGGAGTTAGGTAGACAGTTGGGAAGGAGGAATGCAAAGGTACTAATCTCAGGATTGCTGCCTGTGCCACGGGAAAGTGAGAGCAGGAATGGAGTGAGGTGGAGGATGAATGCGTGCCTGAGGGACTGGAGCAGGGGGGGCAGGGATTTAGGTTCCTGGATCATTGGGACCTCTTTAGGGGAAGGTGTGACCTGTACAAAAAAGACGGGTGGCACTTGAATCCCAGGGGGACCAATATCCTGGCAGGAAGGTTGGCTAAGGCTACTGGGGAGACTTTAAACTAGAAAGGTTGGGGGGAGGGAATCGTGATGAGGGGACTGAGAGCAAGGAGGTTAGCCCGCAAATAGAGAAGGATTGTAGACAGGGTAAGAGTGAGAATAGACGGGTGATGGAGAAGGGGAGAGCTCAGACCAAAGGTTTGAAATGTGTCTATTTTAACGCCAGGAGTGTAGTGAATAAAGTGGATGAGCTTAGAGTGTGGATCGATGCTTGGAAGTGTGATGTGGTGGCCATTACGGAGACTTGGTGACAGGGACAGGACTGGATACTTCAGGTGTCGGGTTCCAGATGTTTCAGAAAGGACAGAGAGGGAGGCAAAAGAGGGGGGGGAGTGGCACTGCTGATCAGGGATAGTGTCACAGCTGTACAGAAGGTGGAAGCCCTGGAGGGATTGTCTACGGAGTCTCTGGGGGTGGACGTTTGGAGCGGGAAGGGGTCGATAACTTTGCTGGGTGTTTTTTACAGGCCGCCCAATAGTAACAGGGATGTTGAGGAGCAGATAGGGAAACAGATCCTGGAGAGATGTAGGAATAACAGGGTTGTCGTGATGGGAGACTTTAATTTCCCAAACATCAATTGGAATATCCTTAGGGTAAGGGGTTTGGATGGGGAGGAGTTTGATAGGTGTGTTCAGGAGGGTTTCCTGACACAGCATGTGGATAAGCCTACAAGAGGAGAGGCTGTACTCGATCTGGTACTGGCTACTGAGCCTGGACAGGTGTCGGATCTCTCAGTGGGGGAGCATCTTGGGGATAGTGATCATAACTCTATCTCCTTTACACTAGCATTGGAAAGAGATAGGATCAGGCAAGCTAATTTATAGAACCATAGAACCATAGAAAATTACAGCTCAGAAACAGGCCTTTTGGCCCTTCTTGTCTGTGCCGAACCATTTTATGCCTAGTCCCACTGACCTGCACTTGGACCATATCCCTCCACACCCCTCTCATCCATGAACCCGTCCAAGTTTTTCTTAAATGTTAAAAGTGACCCCGCATTTACCACTTTATCCGGCAGCTCATTCCACACTCCCACCACTCTCTGCGTGAAGAAGCCCCCCCTAATATTCCCTTTAAACTTTTCTCCTTTCACCCTTAACCCATGCCCTCTGGTTTTTTTCTCCCCTAGCCTGAGCGGAAAAAGCCTGCTTGCATTCACTCTATCTATACCCATCAAAATCTTATACACCTCTATCAAATCTCCCCTCAATCTTCTACGCTCCAGGGAATAAAGTCCCAACCAATTCAATCTCTCTCTGTAACTCAGCTTCTCAAGTCCCGGCAACATCCTTATGAACCTTCTCTGCACTCTTTCAACCTTATTTACATCCTTCCTGTAACTAGGTGACCAAAACTGTCCACAATACTCCAAATTCGGCCTCACCAATGCCTTATATAACCTTACCATAAGACTCCAACTTTTATACGCGATACTCCGATTTATAAAGGCCAAAGTACCAAAGGCACTCTTTACGACCCTATCCACCTGTGATGTCACTTTTAGGGAATTCTGAACCTGTATTCCCAGATCCCTCTGTTCAACTGCACTCTTCAGAGTCCTACCATTTACCCTGTACGTTCTACTTTGATTTGTCCTTCCAAAGTGCAATATCTCACACTTGTCTGTGTTAAATTCCATTTGCCATTTTTCAGCCCATTTTTCTAGTTGGTCCAAATCCCTCTGCAAGCTTTGAAAACCTTCCTCACTGTCCACTACACCTCCAATCTTTGTATCATCAGCAAACTTGCTGATCCAATTGACCACATTATCATCCAGATCATTGATATAGATGACAAACAACAATGGACCCAACACCGATCCCTGCGGCACACCACTAGTCACAGGCCTCCACTCAGAGAAGCAATCCTCCACAACCACTCTCTGGCTTCTTCCATTGATGATGTGGAGATGCCGGCGTTGGACTGGGGTAAACACAGTAAGAAGTTTAACAACACCAGGTTAAAGTCCAACAGGTTTATTTGGTAGCAAAAGCCACACAAGCTTTCGAGGCTCTGAGCCCCTTCTTCAGGTGAGTGGGAATTCTGTTCACAAACAGAACTTATAAGACACAGACTCAATTTACATGAATAATGGTTGGAATGCGAATACTTACAACTAATCCAGTCTTTAAGAAACAAAACAATGGGAGTGGAGAGAGCATCAAGACAGGCTAAAAAGATGTGTATTGTCTCCAGACAAGACAGCCAGTGAAACTCTGCAGGTCCACGCAACTGTGGGAGTTACAAATAGTGTGACATAAATTCTGATTCTAGGATCGCATGATAAAGTTGTAAGTATTCGCATTCCAACCATTATTCATGTAAATTGAGTCTGTGTCTTATAAGTTCTGTTTGTGAACAGAATTCCCACTCACCTGAAGAAGGGGCTCAGAGCCTCGAAAGCTTGTGTGGCTTTTGCTACCAAATAAACCTGTTGGACTTTAACCTGGTGTTGTTAAACTTCTTACTGTGTTCTTCCATTGAGCCAGTGTCTTATCCAATTTACTACCTCAGGTAGGTTACGGGAACCGTGGTGCATGAAAGCTGCGCTGAACCTCGTGAGAAAGAAAAGGAAAGCGTACAAAACGTTCAGAGAGCTCGGCGATGATAGGGATCTAGATGAGTATGCGGCTTGTAGGAAGGGACTTGAGAACGAAATTAGGAGAGGCAGAAGGGGTCACGCGAAGGCCTTGGCAGGTAAGATTAGAACATAGAACACAAGAACATAAGAAATAGGAGCAGGAGTAGGCCATCTAGCCCCTCGAGCCTGCCCCGCCATTCAATAAGATCATGGCTGATCTGACGTGGATCAGTACCACTTACCCGCCTGATCCCCATAACCCTTAATTCCCTTACCGATCAGGAATCCATCCATCCGCGCTTTAAACATATTCAGCGAGGTAGCCTCCACCACCTCAGTGGGCAGAGAATTCCAGAGATTCACCACCCTCTGGGAGAAGAAGTTCCTCCTCAACTCTGTCTTAAACCGACCCCCCTTTATTTTGAGACTGTGTCCTCTAGTTTTATCTTCCTTACTAAGTGGAAAGAATCTCTCCGCCTCCACCCTATCCAGCCCCCGCATTATCTTATAAGTCTCCATAAGATCCCCCCTCATCCTTCTCAACTCCAACGAGTACAAACCCAATCTCCTCAGCCTCTCCTCATAATCCAAACCCCTCATCTCCGGTATCAACCTGGTGAACCTTCTCTGCACTCCCTCCAATGCCAATATATCCTTCCTCATGTAAGGGGACCAATACTGCACACAGTATTCCAGCTGCGGCCTCACCAATGCCCTGTACAGGTGCATCAAGACATCCCTGCTTTTATATTCTATCCCCTTCGCAATATAGGCCAACATCCCATTTGCCTTCTTGATCACCATTTGCCTTCTTGATCACATAGAACACAGAACAGTACAGCACAGAACAGGCCCTTCGGCCCACGATGTTGTGCCGAGCTTTATCTGAAACCAAGATCAAGCTATTCCACTCCCTATCATCCTGGTGTGCTCCATGTGCCTATCCAATAACCGCTTAAATGTTCCTAAAGTGTCTGACTCCACTATCACTGCAGGCAGTCCATTCCACACCCCAACCACTCTCTGCGTAAAGAACCTACCTCTGATATCCTTCCTATATCTCACACCACGAACCCTATAGTTATGTCCCCTTGTAATAGCTCCATCCACCTGAGGAAATAGTCTTTCAACATTCACTCTATCTATCCCCTTCATCATTTTATAAACCTCTATTAAGTCTCCCCTCAGCCTCCTCCGCTCCAGAGAGAACAGCCCGAGCTCCCTCAACCTTTCCTCATAAGACCTACCCTCCAAACTAGGCAGCATCCTGGTAAATCTCCTCTGCACTCTTTCCAGCGCTTCCACATCCTTCCTATAGTGAGGTGACCAGAACTGCACACAATATTCCAAATGTGGTCTCACCAAGGTCCTGTACAGTTGCAGCATAACCCCACGGCTCTTAAACTCCAACCCCCTGTTAATAAAAGCTAACACACTATAGGCGTTCTTCACAGCTCTATCCACTTGAGTGGCAACCTTTAGAGATCTGTGGATATGGACCCCAAGATCTCTCTGTTCCTCCACAGTCTTCAGAACCCTACCTTTGACCCTGTAATCCACATTTAAATTAGTCCTACCAAAATGAATCACCTCACATTTATCAGGGTTAAACTCCATTTGCCATTTTTCAGCCCAGCTTTGCATCCTATCTATGTCTCTTTGCAGCCTACAACAGCCCTCCACCTCATCCACTACTCCACCAATCTTGGTGTCATCAGCAAATTTACTGACCCACCCTTCAGCCCCCTCCTCTAAGTCATTAATAAAAATCACAAAGAGCAGAGGACCAAGCACCGATCCCTGCGGCACTCCGCTAGCAACCTGCCTCCAATCCGAAAATTTTCCATCTACCACCACCCTCTGTCTTCGATCAGACAGCCAGTTACCTATCCAATCGGCCAACTTTCCCTCTATCCCACACCTCCTCACTTTCATCATAAGCCGACCATGGGGGACCTTATCAAACGCCTTACTAAAATCCATGTATATGACATCAACTGCCCTACCTTCAACAACACACTTAGTTACCTCCTCAAAAAATTCTATCAAATTTGTGAGGCACGACTTGCCCTTCACAAATCCGTGCTGACTATCCCGGATTAATCCGCATCTTTCTAAATGGTCGTAAATCCCATCCCTAAGGACCTTTTCCATCAACTTCCCAACCACCGAAGTAAGACTAACCGGTCTATAATTACCAGGGTCATTTCTATTCCCTTTCTTAAACAGAGGAACAACATTCGCCATTCTCCAGTCCTCTGGCACTATCCCCGTGGACAGCGAGGACCCAAAGATCAAAGCCAAAGGCTCTGAAATCTCATCCCTTGCCTCCCAAAGAATCCTCGGATACATTTCATCAGGCCCAGGGGACTTATCGACCTTCAGTTCATTCAAAACTGCCAGGGCAGCCTCCCTCCGAACATCTATTTCCTCCAGCCTATTAGCCTGTAACACCTTCTCTTCCTCAAAAACATGGCCCCTCTCCTTGGTGAACACTGAAGAAAAGTATTCATTCATCACCTCGCCTATCTCTACTGACTCCATACACAAGTTCCCACTACTGTCCTTGACCGGCCCTAATCTCACCCTGGTCATTCTTTTATTCCTCACATAAGAGTAAAAAGCCTTGGGGTTTTCCTTGATCCGACCCGCCAAGGACTTCTCATGTCCCCTCCTAGCTCTCCTAAGCCCCTTTTTCAGCTCATTCCTTGCTAACTTGTAACCCTCAATCGAACCATCTGAACCTTGTTTCCTCATCCCTACATAAGCTTCCCTCTTCCTTTTCACAAGACATTCCACCCCTTTCGTGAACCATGGTTCCCTCACTCGGCCATTTTCTCCCTGCCTGACAGGGACATACCTATCAAGGACACCCAGTATTTGTTCTTTGAAAAAGTTCCACTTTTCATTAGTTCCTTTCCCTGACAGTTTCTGTTCCCAACTTATGCCCCCTAATTCTTGCCTAATCGCATCATAATTACCTCTCCCCCAATTGTAAACCTTGCCCTGCCGTACGGCCCTATCCCTCTCCATTGCAATAACAAAAGACATCGAATTGTGGTCACTATCTCCAAAGTGCCCTCCCACAACCAAATCTAACACTTAGAACATAGAACATAGAACATTACAGCGCAGAACAGGCCCTTCGGCCCACGATGTTGCACCGACCAGTTAAAAAAAAAAACTGTGACCCTCCAACCTAAACCAATTTCTTTTCGTCCATGAACCTATCTACGGATCTCTTAAGCGCCCCCAAACTAGGCGCATTTACTACTGATGCTGGCAGGGCATTCCAATCCCTCACCACCCTCTGGGTAAAGAACCTACCCCTGACATCGGTTCTATAACTACCCCCCCTCAATTTAAAGCCATGCCCCCTCGTGCTGGATTTCTCCATCAGAGGAAAAAGGCTATCACTATCCACCCTATCTAAACCTCTAATCATCTTATATGTTTCAATAAGATCCCCTCTTAGCCGCCGCCTTTCCAGCGAAAACAATCCCAAATCCCTCAGCCTCTCCTCATAGGATCTCCCCTCCATACCAGGCAACATCCTGGTAAACCTCCTCTGCACCCTCTCCAAAGCCTCCACATCCTTCCTGTAATGTGGGGACCAGAACTGCACACAGTACTCCAAGTGCGGCCGCACCAGAGTTGTGTACAGTTGCAACATAACGCTACGACTCCTAAATTCAATCCCCCTACCAATAAACGCCAAGACACCATATGCCTTCTTAACAACCTTATCTACTTGATTCCCAACTTTCAGGGATCTATGCACACATACACCTAGATCCCTCTGCTCCTCCACACTATTCAAAGTCCTCCCGTTAGCCCTATACTCAACACATCTGTTATTCCTACCAAAGTGAATTACCTCACACTTCTCCGCATTAAACTCCATCCGCCACCTCTCGGCCCAACTTTGCAACCTGTCTAAGTCTTCCTGCAAACTACGACACCCTTCCTCACTGTTTACCACACCACCGACTTTGGTGTCATCAGCAAATTTGCTAATCCACCCAAATATACCCTCATCCAGATCATTAATAAATATTACAAACAGCAGTGGCCCCAAAACAGATCCCTGAGGTACACCACTTGTAACCGCACTCCATGATGAATATTTACTATCAACCACTTGGCCCGGTTCATTTCCCAGTACCAAATCCAACGTGGCCTCACCTCTTGTCGGCCTATCCACATATTGTGTCAGGAAACCCTCCTGCACACACTGCACAAAAACTGCCCCATCCGAACTATTTGACCTACAAAGGCTCCAATCAATATTTGGAAAGTTAAAGTCCCCCATGGCAACTACCCTGTGACCCCCACACATATCCATAATCTGCTTAGCAATTTCTTCCTCCACATCTCTATTACTATTTGGGGGCCTATAGTAAACTCCTAACAACGTGACCGCTCCTTTCCTATTTCTAACCACAGCCCATATTACCTCAGTGTGCAGATCCCCCTCGAAATGCCTTTCCGCAGCCGTTAAACTATCCTTGATTAACAATGCCACTCCTCCACCTCTTTTACCAGCTTCCCTACACTTACTGAAACATCTATACCCCGGAACGTCCAACAACCATTCCTGTCCTTGTTCTACCCACGTCTCCGTAATGGCCACAACATCGTAGTCCCAAGTACCAATCCACGCCCCAAGTTCATCTACCTTGTTCCGGATGCTCCTTGCATTGAAGTAGACACACTTCAACCCACCTTCCTGTCTACCGGTACCCACCCTTGACCCTGATACCTTCCCCAATACCTCACCACCCTCACTGACTTCTGGACTACAACTCCTTTTCCCACTCCCCTGACAAATTTGTTTAAACCCCCCTGAAGAGCCGTAACAAATTTCCCTCCTAGGATATTGGTGCCCCTCTGGTTCAGGTGCACCCCGTCCTGTTTGTACAGGTCCCACCTTCCCCAGTATGTGTTCCAATTATCCACGTATCTGAAACCCTCCCTCCTACACCATCCCTGCAACCACATATTTAACTGCACTCTCTCCCTGTTCCTCAACTCGCTATCACGTGGCACCGGCAACGTACCAGAGATGACCACATATTTTGTCTTGGCTCTCAGCTTCCAGCCCAGCTCCAGAAATTCCTGTTTTAAATCCCCGTCCCTTCTCTTACCTATGTCGTTGGTACCAATGTGTACCACGACTTGTGACTGTTTCCCCTCCCCCTAGGAGAACCCTAAGGCGTTCTATAAATATGTGAAGAGTAAAAGGATGAGATGTGAAGGAATAGGACCTATAAAATGTGAAGGTGAGAAAGTCTGTACAGAACCGGAAGGAATAGCAGAGGTGCTTAATGAATATTTTACCTCGGTATTCACGGTGGAAAAAGACCTGGGTGGTTGTACCACAGGATTGAGGCGGACTGAAAAGATTGAGTATGTGGACATTAAGAAAGAGGATGTGTTGGAAATTTTGAATAGCATCAAGATAGATAAGTCGCCGGGACCGGATGGGATGTACCCCAGGTTACTGTGGGAGGCAAGGGAAGAGATTGCAGAGCCTCTGGCGATGATCTTTGCATCGTCGATGGAGACGGGAGAGGTTCCGGAGGATTGCGTATGTGGTTCCTACATTCAAGAAAAGGAATAGGGATAGCCCAGGAAATTACCGAATGGTGAGTCTAACCTCAGTGGTTGGTAAGTTGATGGAGAAGATCCTGAGGGACAGGATTTATGAACATTTAGAGAAGTGTAGTATGCTCAAAAGTAGTCAGCACGGCTTTGTCAAAGGCAAATCATGCCTTACGAGCCTGGTGGAGTTCTTTGAAAATGTGACTAAACACATTGACGAAGGAAAAGCGGTAGATGTGGTTTACATGGACTTCAGCAAGGCGTTCGATAAGGTCCCCCATGCAAGACTTCTCGAGAAAGTGAGAGGGCATGGGATCCAAGGGGCTGTTGCCTTGTGGATCCAGAACTGGCTTGCCTGCAGAAGGCAGAGAGTGGCTGTAGATGGGTCTTTTTCTGAATGGAGGTCGGTCACCAGTGGAGTGCCCCAGGGATCTGTTCTGGGATCCTTGCTGTTTGTCATTTTCATAAATGACCTGGATGAGGAAGTGGAGGGATGGGTTGGTAAGTTTGCCGACGACACGAAGGTTCGTGGTGTTGTGGATAGGTTGGAGGGATGTCAGAAGCTGCAGCATGACATAGATAGGATGCAAGATTGGGCAGAGAAGTGGCAGATGGACTTCAACCCGGATAAATGTGCAGTGGTCCATTTTGGCAGGTCAAATGGGATGAAGGAGTATAATATCAAGGGTACGACTCTTAGCAGTGTAGAGGATCAGAAGGACCTTGGGGTCTGGGTCCATAGGACTCTTAAATCGGCACGGTAGCACAGTGGTTAGCACTGCTGCTTCACAGCTCCAGGGACCTGGGTTCGATTCCCGGCTTGGGTCACTGTCTGTGTGGAGTTTGCACATTCTCCTCGTGTTTGCGTGGGTTTCCTCCGGGTGCTCCGGTTTCCTCCCACAGTCCAAAGATGTGCAGGTTAGGTTGATTGGCCATGCTAAAAATTGCCCTTAGTGTCCTGAAATGCGTAGGTTAGAGGGATTAGTGGGTAAATATGTAAGGATAGGGCCTGGGTGGGATTGTGGTCGGTGCAGACTCGATGGGCCGAATGGCCTCTTTCTGTGCTGTAGGGTTTCTATGTTTTCTATGTATGTATGTAAATCGGCCTCGCAGGCAGAGGAGGTGGTTAAGAAGGTGTATGGTGTGCTGGCCTTTATCAATCGAGGGAATGAGTTTAGGTGAGCTTGACGTCCGTGGTAGGGAGGTTGTTGGAGAGGATTCTTATAGACAGGATGTATGTGCATTTAGAACGGAACAATCTCATTAGTGACAGACAGCATGGTTTTGTCAGAGGGAGGTCGTGCCTTACAAATTTGGTGGAGTTTTTTGAGGAAGTGACAAAAACGGTTGATGAAGGAAGGGCCGTGGATGTCGTCTATATGGATTTCAGTAAGGCATTTGACAAAGTCCCACATGGCAGGTTGGTTAAGAAGGTTAAGGCTCATGGGATACAAGGAGAAGTGGCTAGATGGGTGGAGAACTGGCTTGGCCATAGGAGACAGAGGGTAGTGGTCGAAGGGTCTTTTTCCGGCTTGAGGTCTGTGACCAGTGGTGTTCCGCAGGGCTCTGTACTGGGACCTCTGCTATTTGTGATATATATAAATGATTTGGAAGAAGGTGTAACTGGTGTAATCAGCAAGTTTGCGGATGACACGAAGATGGCTGGACTTGCGGATAGCGAAGAGCATTGTCGGGCAATACAGCAGGATATAGATAGGCTGGAAAATTGGGCGGAGAGGTGGCAGATGGAGTTTAATCCGGATAAATGCGAAGTGATGCATTTTGAACATAGAACATAGAACATTACAGCACAGAACAGGCCCTTCGGCCCACGATGTTGTGCCGACCTTCATCTGAAACCAAGATCAAGCTATCCCACTCCCTACCATCCTGGTGTGCTCCATGTGCCTATCCAATAACCGCTTAAATGTTCCTAAAGTGTCTGACTCCACTATCACTGCAGGCAGTCCATTCCACACCCCAACCACTCTCTGCGTGAAGAACCTACCTCTGATATCCTTCCTATATCTCCCACCATGAACCCTATAGTTATGCCCCCTTGTAATAGCTCCATCCACCCGAGGAAATAGTCTTTGAACGTTCACTCGATCTATCCCCTTCATCATTTTATAAACCTCTATTAAGTCTCCCCTCAATCTCCTCCGCTCCAGAGAGAACAGCCCCAGCTCCCTCAACCTTTCCTCATAAGACCGACACTCCAAACAAGGCAGCATCCTGGTAAATCTCCTCTGCACTCTTTCCAGCGCTTCCGCATCCTTCTTATAGTGAGGTGACCAGAACTGCACGCAATATTCCAAATGCGGTCTCACCAAGGTCCTGTACAGTTGCAGCATAACCCCACGGCTCTTAAACTCCAACCCCCTGTTAATAAAAGCTAACACACTATATGCCTTCTTCACAGCTCTATCCACTTGAGTGGCAACCTTTAGAGATCTGTGAATATGGACCCCAAGATCTCTCTGTTCCTCCACAGTCTTCAGAACCCTACCTTTGACCCTGTAATCCACATTTAAATTAGTCCTACCAAAATGAATCACCTCACATTTATCAGGGTTAAACTCCATTTGCCATTTTTCAGCCCAGCTTTGCATCCTATCTATGTCTCTTTGCAGCCTACAACAGCCCTCCACCTCATCCACTAGTCCACCAATCTTGGTGTCATCAGCAAATTTACTGATCCACCCTTCAGCCCCCTCCTCTAAGTCATTAATAAAAATCACAAAGAGCAGAGGACCAAGCACCGATCCCTGCGGCACTCCGCTAGCAACCTGCCTCCAGTCCGAAAATTTTCCATCCACCACCACCCTCTGTCTTCGATCAGATAGCCAGTTACCTATCCAATCGGCCAACTTTCCCTCTATCCCACACCTCCTTACTTTCATCATAAGCCGACCATGGGGGACCTTATCAAACGCCTTACTAAAATCCATGTATATGACATCAACCGCCCTACCTTCATCAACACACCTAGTTACCTCCTCAAAAAATTCTATCAAATTTGTGAGGCACGATTTGCCCTTCACAAATCCGTGCTGACTATCCCGGATTAATCCGCATCTTTCTAAATGGTCGTAAATCCCATCCCTAAGGACCTTTTCCATCAATTTTGGAAGAAATAATGTAGGCAGGAGTTATACAATAAATGGCAGAGTCATCAGGAGTATAGAAACACAGAGGGACCGAGGTGTGCAAGTCCACAAATCCTTGAAGGTGGCAACACAGGTGGAGAAGGTGGTGAAGAAGGCATATGGTATGCTTGCCTTTATAGGATGGGGTATAGAGTATAAAAGCTGGAGTCTGATGATGCAGCTGTATAGAACGCTGGTTAGGCCACATTTGGAATACTGCGTCCAGTTCTGGTCGCCGCACTACCAGAAGGACGTGGAGGCGTTAGAGAGAGTGCAGAGAAGGTTTACCAGGATGTTGCCTGGTATGGAGGGTCTTAGCTATGAGGAGAGATTGGGTAAACTGGGGTTGTTCTCCTTGGAAAGACGGAGAATGAGGGGAGATCTAATAGAGGTGTACACGATTATGAAGGGTATAGATAGGGTGAACAGTGGGAAGCTTTTTCCCAGGTCGGAGGTGACGATCACGAGGGGTCACGGGCTCAAGGTGAGAGGGGCGAAGTATAACTCAGATATCAGAGTGACGTTTTTTACACAGAGGGTGGTGGGGGCCTGGAATGCGCTGCCAAGTAGGGTGGTGGAGGCAGGCACGCTGACATCGTTTAAGACTTACCTGGATAGTCACATGAGCAGCCTGGGAATGGAGGGATACAAACGATTGGTCTTTGGACCAAGGAGCGGCACAGGCTTGGAGGGTCGAAGGGCCTGTTTCCTGTGCTGTACTGTTCTTTGTTCTTTGAGTCGGGAGATAATGATGCAGCTATATAAGACCCTCGCCAGACCCCACTTGGAGTACTGTGCTCAGTTCTGGTCGCCTCATTACAGGAGGGATGTGGAAATGATTGAAAGGGTGCAGAGAAGATTTACAAGGATGTTGCCTGGATTGGTTGGCATACCTTATGAGGATAGGCTGAGGGAGCTTAGTCTTTTCTCCTTGGAGAGACGAAGGATGAGAGGTGACCTGATAGAGGTGTACAAGATGTTGAGAGGTATAGATCGGGTGAATTCTCGGAGGCTTTTTCCCAGGGCTGAAATGGCTGCTACGAGAGGACACAGGTTTAAGGTGCTGGGGAGTAGGTACAGAAGCGATGTCAGGGGTAAGTTTTTCACTCAGAGGGTGGTGGGTGATTGGAATCGGCTGCCGTCAGTGGTGGTGGAGGCAAACTCAATAGGGACTTTTAAGAGACTTCTGGATGAGTACATGGGACTTAATCGGATTGAGGGTTATAGGTAAGCCTATATATAGGCCTAGGTAGGTAGGGACATGACCGACGCAACTTGTGGGCCGAAGGGCCTGTTTGTGCTGTATTTTTTCTATGTTCTATTTCCTTCCCTAAAGGGCATGATTGAACCAGATGGGTTTTTCCGACAATCGACAATGGTTTCAGGGTCATCAGTAGATTCTTAATTCCAGATATTTTTTATTGAATTCAAATTCTACCAGCCACTGTGGTGGGAGCTGCCTGCAGAGCAGGAGTGGCAGAGACAGAATCCGGGAATCACAGAATCCGGGAATCACAGAATCCGGGAATCACTCACAGAATCCGGGAATCAATCACAGAATCCGGGAATCAGTCACAGAATCCGGGAATCACACAATCCGGGAATCACACAATCTGGGAATCAATCACAGAATCCGGGAATCACTCACAGAATCCGGGAATCACTCACAGAATCCGGGAATCACGCACAGAATCTGGGAATCACTCACAGAATCCGGGAATCACAGAATCCAGGAATCAATCACAGAATCCGGGAATCACAGATTCCGGGAATCAATCACAGAATCCGGGAATCACAGAATCACAGAATCCGAGAATACTACAATGCAGAAGAGGCCCTTCGGCCCATCGAGTCTGCACAGGCGCATGAAAGACCCTGCCTGCCCACCTCATCCCACTTGCCAGCACTTGGTCCATAGCGCTGAATGTTATGATGCGCCAAGCGCTCATCCAGGTACTTTTTAAAGGATGTGAGGCATCCCGCCTCTACCACCCTCCCAGGCAGCGCATTCCAGACTGTCACCACCCTCTGGGTAAAAGGTTTTCCCTTAAATGCCCCCAAACTTCCCACCCCTCATTTTTACCTTGTGTCCCCTCGTAACTGACCGTTCAACTAAGGGGAACAGCTGTTCCCTATCCACGCTGTCCTTGCCCCTCATAATCTTGAACTCAATCAGATCGCCCCTCAGTCTTCGCTGCTCCAGAGAAAACAAGTAAGTAGTCTCACAACACTAGGTTAAAGTCCAACAGGTTTATTTAGTAGCAAAAGCCACGAGCTTTCGGAGCGCTGCCCCTTCGTCAGGTGAGTGGGAATTCTGTTCACAAACAGGGCAGAAAAAGACACAGACTCAATTTACAAAATAATGGTTGGAATGCGAGTCTTTACAGGTAATCAAGTCTTAAAGGTACAGACAATGTGAGTGGAGAGAGGGTTAAGCACAGGTTAAAGAGACGTGTATTGTCTCCAATACATCGGAGAAAACAACCCAAGCCTATCCAACCTCTCTTTATAATTTAAATGCTCCGTCCCAGGCAGCGTCCCGGTGAATCTCCTCTGCACTCCCTCCAATGTGTTCACGTCCTTCCTATAATGTGGTGACCAGAACTGCACACAGTGCTCCAGCTGTGGCCGGACCAAAGTTCGAGACAACTCCATCATGACCCCTCTGCCTTTGTGATCTATACTCCGATTGATAAAGGCGAGTGTGCCATCTGCCTTTTTCACCACCCTATTTACCTGCCTTTCTGCCGCCTTCAGAGATCTATGGACAAACACGCCAAGGTCCCTTTGTTCTTCGGAACTTCCCAGTGTCAGACCTTTCATAGTTTACTTCCTTGTCAAATTACTCCTTCCAAAGTGTATCACCTCACTCTTCAGGGTTAAATTCCATCTGCCACTTATCCACCCATTTGACCATTCCGTCTATATCTTCCTGTAACCCAATCACTCAACCTCACTGTTAACCACCCGGCCAATCTTTGTGTCATCGGCAAACTTACTGATCCTCCCACCCACATAGTCATCACTGTCATTTATATAAATGATGAACATTAGGGGCCCCAGCACGGATCCCTGTGGTACGCCACCGGACACTGGCCTCCAATCACTAAAGCAGCTGTCTGTCACCACCCTCTGTCTCCTACCGCTGAGCCAATTATGAATCCACCTCGTCAGATCACCCTGCAACCCATGTACATTTGCCTTCTTATTAAGTCTCCCATGTGGGACTTTGTCAAAGGCTTTGCTGAAATCCATGTAAACTTCATCAACCGCACTACCCTCATCCACACACTTGGTCACATGCTCAAAAACTTCAATCAAATTTGTTAGGCATGACCTCCCTCTGACAAACCGTGCTGACAATCCCTGATCAAACCTTGCCTCTCCAAATGGAGAGAGATTCTCTCCTTCAGAATCTTCTCCAGCAGTTTCCCAACCACAGACTGGTCTGTAGTTCCCTGGCTTGTCTCGACAACCTTTCTTAAATAGCAGAACCACATTAGCTGTTCCCCAGTCCCCGGGCACCTCCCAGTGGCCAGGGAGGAATTGAAAATACAGCCATGGTTTAGTTCAGTCCTGAGGGAGTGCCGCACTGTCAGAGGTTCATTACTGAGGGAGTGCCGCACTGTCAGAGGGTCAGTGCTGAGGGAGTGCCGCACTGTCAGAGGGTCAGTACTGAGGGAGCGCCGCACTGTCAGAGGGTCAGTACTGAGAGAATGCCGCACTATCAGAGGGTCAGTACTGAGGGAGTGCCGCACTATCAGAGGGTCAGTACTGAGAGAGTGCTGCACTGTCAGAGGTTCAGTACTGAGGGAGTGCTGCACTGTCAGAGGGTCAGTACTGAGGGAGTGCCGCACAGTGAGAGGGTCAGCACTGAGGGAGTGCCGCACTGTGAGAGGGTCAGCACTGAGGGAGTGCCGCACTGTGAGAGGGTCAGCACTGAGGGAGTGCCGCACTGTCAGAGGGTCAGTACTGAGGGAGTGCCGCACTGACAGAGGGTCAGTACTGAGGGAGTGCCGCACTGTCAGAGGGTCAGTGCTGAGGGAGTGCTGCACTGTCAGAGGTTCAGTACTGAGGGAGTGCTGCACTGTCAGAGGGTCAGTACTGAGGGAGTGCCGCACAGTGAGAGGGTCAGCACTGAGGGAGTGCCGCACTGTGAGAGGGTCAGCACTGAGGGAGTGCCGCACTGTGAGAGGGTCAGCACTGAGGGAGTGCCGCACTGTCAGAGGGTCAGTACTGAGGGAGTGCCGCACTGACAGAGGGTCAGTACTGAGGGAGTGCCGCACTGTCAGAGGGTCAGTGCTGAGGGAGTGCCGCACTGTCAGAGGGTCAGTACTGAGGGAGTGCCGCACTGTCAGAGGGTCAGTGCTGAGGGAGTGCTGCACTGTCAGAGGGTCAGTACTGAGGGAGTGCCGCACTGTCAGAGGGTCAGTACTGAGGGAGTGCCGCACTGTCAGAGGGTCAGTGCTGAGGGAGTGCTGCACTGTCAGAGGGTCAGTACTGAGGGAGTGCCGCACTGTCAGAGGGTCAGTGCTGAGGGAGTGCTGCACTGTCAGAGGGTCAGTGCTGAGGGAGTGCTGCACTGTCAGAGGGTCAGTACTGAGGGAGTGCCGCACTGTCAGAGGGTCAGTACTGAGGGAGTGCCGCACTGTCAGAGGGTCAGTACTGAGGGAGTGCCGCACTGTGAGAGGGTCAGCACTGAGGGAGTGCCGCACTGACAGAGGGTCAGTGCTGAGGGAGTGCTGCACTGTCAGAGGGTCAGTACTGAGGGAGTGCCGAACTGTCAGAGGGTCAGTACTGAGGGAGTGCTGCACTGTCAGAGGGTCAGTACTGAGGGAGTGCCGAACTCTTGTAACAACCTTGTTTTTGATTGAACAATAAGCAGTGGTTTCAATAGTTCTGATGATTTTCTAACTGTGGTGTATTTTGGTTTTGAACGTGTCAGTGGAAAATACTTGTGTCGATATTCAGAGTGAGGTATTGGGGCTGACAGAAAGGAAGTTCCATATTTGGAGTTCCATATCCCAAAGTTGTGAGGTTATTGAGTATGTTTGTAACAGAGATCAGTCGATTTTGAGATATTAATGATATCCAGGGAAATGGGGATAACAGGGATATGGGGATAACAGGGATATGGGGATAACAGGGATATGGAATTCTGGTAGAAGGTCAGTGGGGATAGGCTCAAGGAGCTGATGTTGCTCGTAAATCTCCATTACTGATGCAGTTACATTCTGAGTGATTTCTCCCATTAATTAGCCTCTGTAGCTGTGTTGACCTTGGAGCTTGCTGTGTGCTCAGAGCAGCTTTTCCCTGTGTTCTATGCTCAGTGAAGCCCAGTGTTTCAAACAGAATCCCTGACATTGTACAGAGAGTGTGTTGTTGGAGCATATCCAGCCTGGTTTCACACACAATGCACCATTGGACTGTGTGGGTAAACACAGCTGTTATTGTGCACATAATATCAGGTCAAGGGGAATATGCTGACTGATTGTTTGATTGAGAGATGAGAGGTGAGCATGAACCTTACCACGCTCCCATCCCACCTGGCACAACCCTTTTGTTCAGTGACAGAGCTGAGATGTGATACTGAACCAGACCGACACTGTAAGGAAAGAAAGGATTTGCACTGGGGAATGGTCAGTTAGATCAAAACATTGACTGTTTCTCTCTCCACTGATGCTACCAGACCTGCTGAGTTTATCCAGCATTTGTGTTTTCATTAAGACTTGTCCTATTATTGTAAAGTTTAAAGCATTGTTTCCCAAACAGGTCCGTGGAGATTTCGGTGGTGGGTCCGTGAAGCATTCAAACAGTATATAAATGAACAGCAGGTACAGGCTCTTTGCTTCCGATCTGCTAACCAGCTTTCTATCCATCTCAAGACATTACCTGCAATCGCATGTGTAGTCTGTGACGTGAGACCTTGCCGAAAGCTTTCTGAAAGTCTAAATAAACCACATCCACTGGTTCTCCTCGGTCAACTCTACCAGTTACATCCTCAAAAAATTCCAATCGATTCGTCAAGCCTGATTTCCCTTTTGTAAATCCATGCTGACTCTGTCTGATTATACCACTGCCTTCCAAATGCCGAGTTATGAAATCCTTGATAATGGACTCGAGCAACTCCCCCAGTCCCGACGTTAGGCTCACTGGTCTATAGTTCCCTGTTTTCTTTCTACCTCCCTTTTTGAACAGCGGGCTTACATTACATCCAATCTGGAGGAATCAGTCCAGAGTCCAAAGAACTTTGGAAAATAACCACCAATGGATCTACTATTTCCAGGGCCACTTCCTTAAGTACTCTGGGATGAAGATTATCAGGACCTGGAGATTTATCCACCTTCAATCCCATCAATTTCCCCACAACTATTTCTCTACTAATGCTGATTTCCTTCAGCTCCTCACTAAAGCTTGTTTCTCTCAGCACTTCTGGTACATTGCATCAGTCGTTACAAAGGAAGACATGAATAAAGTACAAATTTAATTCCCAGCCATTTCTTTATTCCCCGTTATGAATTCTCCCGTTTCTGACTGTAAGGGGCCTACATTCATTTTTGTCAATCTTTTTCTCTTTACATATCTATGGAAATAACATAGAAAAAAGAACAAAGAAAATTACAGCACAGGAACAGGCCCTTCGGCCCTCCAAGCCTGCACCGACCATGCTGCCCGACTGAACTAAAACCCCTACCCTTCCGGGGACCATATCCCTCTATTCACATCCTATTCATGTATTTGTCAAGACGCCCCTTAGAAGTCATTACCGTATCCGCTTCCACTACCTCCCCCGGCAACGCGTTCCAGGCACCCACTACTCTGTGTAAAAAATCTGCCTCGTACATCTCCTTTACACCTTGCCCCTCGCGCCTTAAACCTGTGCCCCCGAGGAATTGACTCTTCCACCCTGGGAAAAAGCTTCTGACTATCCACTCTGTCCATGCCTCTCATAATCTTGTAGACTTCTATCAGGTCGCCCGTCAACCTCCGTCGCTCCAGTGAGAACAAACCAAGTTTCTCCAACCTCTCCTCATAGCTAATGCCCTCCATACCAGGCAACATCCTGGTAAATCTTTTCTGTACCCTCTCCAAAGCCTCCACATCCTTCTGGTAGTGTGGCGACCAGAATTGAACACTATATTCCAAGTGCGGCCTCACTAAGGTTCTATAAAGCTGCAACATGACTTGCGAATTTTTAAACTCAATACCCCGGCCGATGAAGGCAAGCATGCTGTATGCCTTCTTGACTACCTTCTCCACCTGCATGGCCACTTTCAGTGACCTGTGTACCTGTACACCCAGATCCCTTTGCCTATCAATACTCTTAAGGATTCTGCCATTTACTGTATATTTCCTATCTGTATCAGACCTTCCAAAATGCATTACCTCACATCTGTCTGGATTAAACTCCATCTGCCATCTCTCCGCCCAAGCCTCCAACTGATCTATATCCTGCTGTATCCTCTGATGATCCTCATCCCGATCCACAAATCCACCAACCTTTGGGTCATCCGCAAACTTACTGATCAAACCAGTTACATTTTCCTCCAAATCATTTATATATATTACAAACATATATCACATTTCCAGAAGGCATTTGACAAGGTGCCACACCAGAGACTGCTGCATAAGATAAAGGTGCACAGTGTTACGGGTAATGTATTAGCATGGATAGAGGATTAGTTAACTAACAGAAAGCAAAGAGTGGGGTTAATGGGTGTTTTTCTGTTTGGCGATCAGTGGCTAATGGTGTGCCTCAGGGATCAGTGTTGGGACCGCAATTGTTTACAATTTACATAGATGATTTGGAGTTGGGGACCAAGTGTAGTGTGTCAAAATTCACAGATGACACCAAGATGAGTGGAAGAGCAAAGTGTGCAGAGGACGCTGAAAGTCTGCAAAGGGATATAGATAGTCTAAGTGAGTGGGCGAGGGTCTGGCAGATGGAGTACAATGTTGGTAAATGTGAGGTCATCCATTTTGGTAGGAATAACAGCAAAATGGACTATTATTTAAAGGGTAAAAAATTGCAGCATGCTGCTGTGCAGAGGGACCTGGGTGTCCTTATGCAGGAATCTCAAGTAGTTGGTTTGCAGGTGCAGCAGGTAATTAAGAAGGCAAATGGAATTTTGTCCTTCATTGCTACAGGGATGGAGTTTAAAAACAGCGAGGTTATGTTGCAGCTGTATAAGGTGCTGGTGAGGCCACACCTGGAGTACTGTGTACAGTTTTGGTCTCCTTACTTGAGAAAGGATATACTGGCACTGGAGGGGGTGCAGAGGAGATTCACGAGGTTGATTCCGGAGTTGAGAGGGTTGGCTTATGAGGAGAGACTGAGTAGACTGGGGCTCTACTCATTGGAATTCAGAAGAATGAGGGGAGATCTTATAGAAACATATAAGATTATGAAGGGAATAGATAAGATAGAAGCAGGGAAGTTGTTTCCACTGGTGGGTGAAACTAGAACTAGGGAGCATGGCCTCAAAATACGGGGAAGCAGATTTAGGACTGAGTTGAGGAGGAACTTCTTCACACAAAGGGTTGTGAATCTGTGGAATTCCCTGCCCAGTGAAGCAGTTGACGCTACCTCATTGAATGTTTTTAAGGCAAGGATAGATACATTTTTGAACAGTGAAGGAATTAAGGATTAAGGGTTATGGTGAGCGGGCGGGTTATTGGAGCTTAGTCCACGAAAAGATCTTATTGAATGGCGGAGCAGGCTCGAGGGGCCAGATGGCCCACTCCTGCTCCTAGTTCTTATGTTCTTATGTAATAGCGGTGGGGCACGAATGGCCCACATCTGGAGTACGGTATAAAGAATTGCTCATCTTATTTAAGGAAAGATGTATAGGCATTGGAAATAGTTCATAGAAAGTTTACTCGACTAATACTGGAATGGGAGAGTTGTCTTCTGCCAGGTTAGACAGGCGAGGCTTGTATCTACTGGAGTTTACAAGAACAAGAGGCAACTTGATTGAAAGATATAAGATCCTGAAGGGTCTGGAAGGGACCGCTTCCTCTTGTAGCAGAATCTAGAACTGGGGGCCACTGTTTAACAATAAGGGATTGTCCATTTGAAATGGAGAAGAGGCGGAATTTCTTTCTCTCAGTGGGCCTTTAGTCTCAGGAAAACTCTTCCTGAGAAGGCAGTGGAAGCAGAGTCTTTGAATATTTTTAAGGTGGAGATGGATAGATTCTTGGTGGGCAAGGGGGTGAAAGGTTATCGGGCTGGTGGGGATGCAGATTAAAGTTTATCAGATCAGTCACAATCTATTTAAATGGTGGAACAGGCTCGAGGGGCCGAATGGGCTCCTCTTGCTCCTTGTTCATATGTAATGTCTGTTATCGCATGATTGGGAGTCCAGAGGTCTGACTCTGATATCCTGTGAATTTTTATCTCTGAAACTCTATTTCCTCAATCCCGATTCCTGTAAAGTTCCCATTCTGAATCCCTGTTTGTTCCTGCCTCTGAATCACTTTCCAATGTTACCTGTTCAATTGGAAAGTTGGTGAATTAAGGGGATTGAATTCATAAAGATTTGTATTTATATAGGACCTCTCTCAACCTCAGGACATCCCAAAGCTCTCCACAGCCAATGAAATGTGTTTTGAGAGGAATACAATTGGGATATGACGGGCGTGTGGTGGTGGGGCCGTCTCGACTCCCGTACTCTCGGTTCCTCAGCACACACTCTGCTTCTGACTGTGACGCAGGATCACTGAGGGCAGCACGTTGGGTCTTTCAGCTGGTACCTGCCATCCTGCTTGATCTTGTTGCCAACGTCCTTCAGAAGCACATCGTCCAGCTCGCGGATGTGACACAGCGTCCCGATGGGCTTCGTCAGCAATGCTTCTGGAGAGAGGAAGTAATTTCAAGCAGCATGAGAGAGTCTGTCGGATGTTCCTTCCCAGAGAATGCCTTTGATAGGCTCGCAATAGCTTGAGCTTAGAACAAAGAAAGTACAGCACAGGAACAGGACCTTTGGCCCTCCCAGCCTGTGCTGATCACAATGCCCAAACTAAACTTAAATAACCTTCTGCCCTTACACAGTCCGTATCCCTCTATTCCCTCCCTATTCATGGACCAATCCAGATGCCTCTTAAATGTTGTTAATGTTCCTGCTTCCACCACCTCCTCTGGCAGCGCGTTCCAGGCACCCACCGCTCCCTGCGTGAAAAACTTCCGCCGCACATCTCCCTTAAACTTTCCCCCTCTCACCTTGAACCTGTGCCCCCGTGTAACTGACACTTCCACCCTGGGAAGAAACCTCTGACTATCCACCCTGTCTGTGCCTCTCATCATTTTGTAGACCTCTATCAGGTCTCCCCTCAGCCTCCATCTTTCCAGTGAAAACAATCCTCATTTATTCAAAAACAGAAAATGCTGGAAAATCTCAGCAGGTCTGACAGTGTTTGCGGGGAGAGAATCGAGCCAATGTTTCGAGTCTGGATGCCCCTTTGTCAGAACTGAGAGCAAAGAAAATCAGGAGGGAATTATACTCTGAGGGTGGGGGTGGAGTGTAATTGGACAAAGGGAATGTAAATGAGGATACAGGAGGCTGAGAAAGGTGCTGAAAGTGTCCATTCAGTGATCAGAATGCGAGAATGGCAGAACACAGGCACAGATTGTTAAAGGACTGCCCGAGGAATGTGGCAGTTGCCCTGGGAAGGGAACGAGAGCTGGAATGGAGAAATGGAATTGAGACAGAAAGATGATAAAATGGATGAAAAAAAGGAGCAGAATGAAATAAAATAAATGGGAATGGGGTGAAGGTGGAGGGGAGAGTTCACGCTCTGAAGTTGTTGAACTCAATGTTCAGTCCGGAAGGCTGTCAAGTGTCCAATGGGAAGATGTTCCTCCAGTTTGCGTTGGGGTTCGTTGGAACATTGCAAAAGGCCAAGGACAGACACGTGGACAGGAGAGCACGGTGCTGTGGGGAAGTGGCAAACGACAGGAAGGTCTGGGTCCTGCTTGCGGACAGATCGAAGGTGTTCAGCAAAGCAGTCACCCAGTCAGCGTTTGGTCTCTGCGATGGAGAGTGACCGCATTGGGAGCAGCGAATGCAACAGACCAGATTGAAGGAGGTGCCTGTGACGCACTGCTTCACCTGAAAGGGGTGTTTAGGGCCTGGGACGGTGAGCAGGGAGGAGGTAAAAGGGCAGGAGTTGCACCTTCTGTGATTGGATGGGAAGGTGCTGTGGGCAGGGGGTGAGGTGTTGGATGTGATGGAGAAGAAACATTTGATTTGATTTATTATTGTCACATGTATTAACATACAGTGAAAAGTATTGTTTCTTGCGTTCTATACAGACAAAGCATACTGTTCATAGAGAAGGAAAGGAGAGAATGCAGAATGTAGTGTTACAGTCATAGCTAGGGTGTAGAGAAAGATCAACTTAATACAAGGCAGGTCCATTCAAAGGTCTGACAGCAGCAGGGAAGAAGCTGTTCTTGAGTCGGTTGGTCCATGACCTCAGACTTTTGTATCTTTTTCCCGAAGGAAGAAGGTGGAAGAGAGAATGTCCGGGGTGCGTGGGGTCCTTAATTATGCTGGCTGCTTTGCTGAGGCAGCGGGAAGTGTAGACAGAGTCAATGGATGGGAGGCTGGTTTGAGTGATGGATTACAGTAGTCTTTATGTTCCCCGCTAGCTTACTTTCATACTCTATTTTCTCTTCTTAATCAATCCCTTGGTCCTCCTTTGCTGAATTTTAAACTGTTCCTAATCCTCAGGCCCATTGCTTTTTCTGACCTATTTGTATACTCCTGTGAAGGACTTCCTTCTGCTCTCACCCACTGACAGCTTCACAAACACCTTTGGTTTGGGGTTAATACAGGCGGCTGGAAGCCTGCGATGGCTCCATCAGCTCAGTGTGCGGCGTGACAGACACTTCCAATGGAAGAGCTCTTCGCTATCAGTCCACAGAAGAGAGGCAGCATCAGCAATTTGCTCTCGACTGGGTGTCATGGTCATGGGTCTAATATTAATTGTGGCCCTCAAGTGGTGATTTGCTCTTCCGGAATCTTCCAAAGAGCCCTCCCAGCATTTGGAAATGTAAAATCCAGTGCTGGGACCCAGCAAACAAAGTAACTGTTGTTCTCTCTTCAGCTACAGAAAGCCTACTGTGAGCTAAACAAACGTATCGCTGAACATGACACGTGTGTGCGGAAAAATATCAGTAAAATGGACATTACGCTGCAGGTGAGTCTCACAGAGTCTGGGTGAGAACTCTTCCCCCCCTCCCTCTCTCTATCATACTCTGTCTCTCTCTCTCGCTCGCTAACCTTGAAATCAGCATAGAAATCATAGAAACCCTACAGTGCAGAAGGAGGCCATTCGGCCCATCGAGTCTGCACCGACCACAATCCCACCGACCGCTAATCCCTCTAACCTACGCATCTCAGGACTCTAAGGGGCAATTTTTAACCTGGCCAATCAACCTAATCCGCACATCTTTGGACTGTGGGAGGAAACCGGAGCACCCGGAGGAAACCCACGCAGACACGAGGAGAATGTGCAAACTCCACACAGACAGTGACCCAAGCCGGGAATCGAACCCGGGACCCTGGAGCTGTGAAACAGCAGTGCTAACCACTGTGCTACCGTGCCGCCCATTGTGTCTGGTGGTTGTGGAGTGGGGCCAGGCCACCAGGATTCCTGCTTCAGATTGTGATCATGGGTCCCTGGTGGAGGGAGGGAGCAAGTGACTGTCAGGTGATGCCCCCCCACCCCCCCTGCCTCCCGCCTCCTCCCATGGTTGAATACCCCATGTGTATTGGCTGTGAGGTCAAAGATGAGGAGCTCCCAATTCAGAAACAATCTGAGGAAAAGGAGAAATAAAGGATTGAACTGGGAGGTGGAGTGGGGGGGAATTTGCTGGAGGGGTGGGGTTCTGATTCTCACTTAGCCTTTCCCGGATCACTGGACACGTTGTGTGGAATCACAAAAAAATAGCAGGATCTGATGGGGGAACCGGCCAGTTTTCCCTGCGGGGGAACCGGCCAGTTTTCCCTGCGGGGGAACCGGCCAGTTTTCCCTGCGGGGGAACCGGCCAGTTTTCCCTGCGGGGGAACCGGCCAGTTTTCCCTGCGGGGGAACCGGCCAGTTTTCCCTGCGGGGGAACCGGCCAGTTTTCCCTGCGGGGGAACCGGCCAGTTTTCCCTGCGGGGGAACCGGCCAGTTTTCCCTGCGGGGGAACCGGCCAGTTTTCCCTGCGGGGGAACCGGCCAGTTTTCCCTGCGGGGGAACCGGCCAGTTTTCCCTGCGGGGAACCGGCCAGTTTTCCCTGCGGGGGAACCGGCCAGTTTTCCCTGCGGGGGAACCGGCCAGTTTTCCCTGCGGGGGAACCGGCCAGTTTTCCCTGCGGGGGAACCGGCCAGTTTTCCCTGCGGGGGAACCGGCCAGTTTTCCCTGCGGGGGAACCGGCCAGTTTTCCCTGCGGGGGAACCGGCCAGTTTTCCCTGCGGGGGAACCGGCCAGTTTTCCCTGCAGATCTTATGACAATTTTTCAAAAAGTGTGTGTGTGTGTGTGTGTGTGTGTGTGGGGAGGGGGCGGCGGGTGCATGTTTCACGCGTCATGTGGAGATACGGGACGTAAACATGCCATGACCTCACAGCGGCGAGGTTTAAATACAGTGCGGGCTGATAAATACTGAGGGGGTGTGTCCTTATATGTAAATTAATTAAAATATATTAAATTCAGGTTCACACCCGAAGTGGCCGTGAACCTGTTTACGTCACCGGTGAGGGATCACAATCTCACCAGCAAATTGGCAATTTCCAGTTCCACCGGACCTTGAGAGCCTCCGCCTTTCCCGTGGACGGTGAGGGTGGGCTCATGATCGCCCCCGCCACCCCGCCACCCCCCCCCCCGCCACCCCCGTGAACCTGTGGCAGGCCTGCACCATGCGTGAATATGGTTGGGAGCAGGGCTTCAGGAAGGCTATTTCAGAGGTGTGATCTGATGAAGCTGCCTCTCTGTTTCAGGCCATTCATGATGCAGAGGATTTCTTGACAGAAAAGAGAGCAGCAGTAGCTAAGGCAGAAGATAAACTCTCCCTTGCCAAACTGGAGCTCAGAGAGGATCTGCAGAGAGGCAAGTACAGCCGGGTTCAGACCCACTCCAGGCCCAGGCCTACACCTCCTGCTGCAGGGCTCCACATAAACTCTACCCCGGGACTGAAGCTTCAAGTCGAGTCCTGGAGTTGATCCTGATCTACCCCAGCCTCCCCAAAACCAGGGCCCCCATCTAATCCAACCCAAGGACTGAGGCCCTGATCTACTCCAGCCCCGGGACTGAGGCCCTGATCTACTCCAGCCCTGGGACTGAGGCCCTGATCTACTCCAGCCCCGGGACTGAGGCCCTGATCTACTCCAGCCCCCGGACTGAGGCCCTGATCTACTCCAGCCCCAGGACTGTGGCCCTGACCTACTGCAATGCCAGCACGAGGTCGCTGATATACACTAGTCCAAAGACGTACTGCAGCTCCAGGAGTGAGTGCCCTAATCTATACCTGTCCCAGCGTTAATCCCTGATCTACTCCAGCCCCAGTCTTCAAGCCCTTTTTACTGCAGCCCCAGTCCTGAAGGCTTTGGTATACGCCAGCCCAGAATTGAGGCACTGATCCACTGCAGCCCCAGGAGCAATGCCCTGAACTATTCCAGCCACAGGATAAGGCCTTGATGTACCAGGCCAGGACTGAAGCACCAACTATTTATGTCCAGAACTGAGACTCTGAATGACTCCTGCCCCAGAACTGAGGCCCCAATCTATGCCTGTTCTAGATTGAGGCCCTGATCTACTCCAGGCCCTTGACAGAGGCCCGAACCTATGACCTGTCACAGGACTGAGGCCCTGAATTACTCCGACCACAGGACAGGGGTGCTGATTACACCAGCCCATGACTGAGGCCCTGATCTACCCCAGCTTCAGGTCTGGGGCCCTGATCTATTCCAGCCCCAGGATGGAGGCCCTGACCTTTCCCAGCCCCAGGACTGAGCCGCTGATCTACTCTAGCCCTAGGACTGAGGCCCTGATGTATTCTGGGGAAGGTGGGGCCTGCACAAGCTGGATGCTTTGCTCTTCAATGGGGCTGGACCGATATCCTTGTTGGGAGGTTTGCTAGGACATAGGAACTAGGAGCAGCAGCAGGCCATTCAGCCCCTCGAGCCTGCTCCGCCATTCAATATCATCATATTGATCTCATTGCAGCTTCATCTCCACCTTCCTGCCCATTCCCCACAGCCCTTCATCCTGCAGCTAATTAAAAACCCATCTATCTCCTCCTTCAATGTGTTCAGTGTTCCAGATCCACTGCACTCTGGGTAGAGAATTCACCGATTCATGACCCTCTGAGTGAAGGATTTCCTCCTCATCCCTGTTTTAAATCTGCCACCCCTTTGCCTAAACCTATGGCGCCTCATTCTCGAATCTCCAACAAGAGGAAACATCCTCTCTACATCGACCCTGTCAATCCCCTTCAGCACCTTCTACACCTCAATGAGACCTCCTCTCATTCTTCCAAACTCCAGCGAGGATCAGCCTAAACTCCTCAATCTCTCTTCATAAGACAGATCCTCCCTCTTCCTGGAATCCATCCAGTGAATCTCCTCTGAACCGTCTCCAAGGCATTTACATCCTTCCTCAAAGTAAAGTTTATTTATTAGTCACAAGTAGGCTTACATTAACGCTGCAATGAAGTTAGGGGACCTCTAGCATCCGAAGGGAGAAGGAACATCAACTGGACATCCCAGGACCATCCACCTGGATTCTCCGAGAGTGTTTAACTGCTCCAGATTCCCTCTGCCTGTGACCCCATCAGATCCACAGGCTGAGGACAATGTAGCTGCCCCACAGCAGGTGGCCAGGCCTCTCGAGGCTGCCGGTCAAGGTCGTCACACAAAACGGGGATAGCAGTCAATGAACGGCCTGCCTTCAGCTGTGCCGCGGATGTCAGTGATGCACCTAGACATAGCGACAAGGTATGAACAATTATTACAAGCAGCATGGTGGTGTAGGGGTTCACACACACCTTCCACCTTTGTAAATACACTTTGACTTCATGATAATGGTCTCATCATGTCAATGTCTTTCTTTAATTCATTTTTCCAGGAAGTCGCTGTCACTGGCGAGTGCTGCCTTCACTGCCGTCCCTAATTGCCCCTTCAGAAGGCGCTGGTGGGCTGCCTTCTTGAGCCGCTGCAGTCCCTGAGGTGTAGGTACACCCACAGTGCTGTTAGGGAGGGAGTTCCAGGATTTTGACCCAATGACAGTGAAGGAACGGCCGATATATTTCCAAGTCAGGATAGTGAGGGACTCGGAGGGGAATCTCCAGCTGGGGGTGTTAGAAACATAGAAACATCAAAAAACTACAGCACAATACAGGCCCTTCAGCCCACAAAGTTGTGCCGAACATGTCCCTACCTTAGCGATTACTAGGCTTACCTATAACCCTCTATCTTACTAAGTTCCATGTACTTATCTAAAAGTCTCTGAAAAGACCCTATCGAATCTGCCTCCACCACCGTTGCTGGCAGCCGATTCCACGCACCCACCACCCTCTGAGTGAAAAACTTACCCCTGACATCTCCTCTGTACCTACTCCCCAGCACCTTAAACCTGTGTCCTCTTGTGGCAACCATTTCAGCTCTGGGAAAAAGCCTCTGACTGTCCACTCGATCAATACCTCTCAACATCTTATACACCTCTATCAGGTCACCCCTCATCCTTCATCTCTCCAAGGAGAAAAGGCCGAGCTCACTCAACCTTTCCTCATAAGGCATGCCCCCCAACCCAGGCAACATCCTTGTAAATCTCCTCTGCACCCTTTCTATGGCTTCCACATCCTTCCTGTAATGAGGCGACCAGAACTGAGCACAGTACTCCAAGTGTGGTCTGACCAGGGTCTTATATAGCTGCAACATTATCTCACGGCTCCGAAACTCAATTCCTCGATTGATGAAGGCCAGTACACCATACGCCTTCTTAACCACAGCCTCAACCTGCACAGCTGCTTTGAGCATCCTATGAACTCGGATCCCAAGATCCTTCTGATCTTCCACTCTGCCAAGAGTCCTACCATTAATATTATATTCCGCCATCCTATTTGACCTGCCAAAATGAACCACCTCACATTTATCTGGATTAAACTCCATCTGCCACTTCTCCGCCCAGTCTTGCATCCTATCAATGTCTCGCTGCAACTTCTGACATCCCTCCACACTATCCACAACACCTCCAACCTTTGTGTCATCCGCAAACTTACCAACCCATCCCTCCACTTCCTCATCCAGGTATCTGCTGCTATTGTCCTTATTCATAGAGTCAGAGTTTTACAGCACAGAAAGCGGCAATTTGGCCCATCGGGTCTGCACCCATCATTTCCAGCACTTGGTTCGTAGCCTGATACACAATGGCATTTTATGAACTCATCTAAATGCTTCTTAAACGCTGTGAGGGTTCCCGCCTCGACCACCCTTTCCGGCAGCGAGTTCCAGATTCCCACCAGTCTCTGGGTGAAAAATCCCCTCTCAGTCTCCTGCCCCTTGCCTTAAATCTATGCCCCCTGATTATTAACCCCTCTATGAAGGGAAAAAGTTTCTTCCTATTCACCCTATCTATATCCCTAATAATGAGTATCTTTCAGCCTCCTTTGCTCCAAGGAGAACAGCCACAGCATATCCAGCCTCCATAACTGAAATACCATGTTGAAGCTTTTCTGATTAGGGGACTTATGTTCAGGGAACAGATCTCCACAAGGAATTCAAACGCTTCAGAGTCAGGAGTGCAAGAGGCAAGCGGTAGAAGAGCAGGAATAGACAATATGCTAAGATGATTTAGACAAGAGAGTGAGGAAGGAGGCCCATGTGGAGTACAGATATCTGCCTAGACTGGAAGAACATAACAAACAGCAGCAAGGTGAGTCATTGACTGATCGAATCTTCTCCGCTATAGAGTCATAGAGGTTTACAGGGGGGAATCACTTTGATTGGGTTGTACTATAGGCCCCCAAATAGTCAGCGGGAAATTGAGGAGCAAATATGTAAGGAGATTACAGATAGCTCCAAGAAAAATAGGGTGGCAATAGGAGGGGATTTTAACTTTCCCAACATTGACTGGGACAGCCATAGTATTAGAGGGTTGGATGGAGAGAAATTTGTTGAGTGTATTCAGGAGGAATTTCTCATTCAGTATGTGGACGGACCGACTGGAGAGGGGGCAAAACTTGACCTCCTCTTGGGAAATAAGGAAGGGCAGGTGACAGAAGTGTTAGTGAAGGATCACTTTGGGACCAGTGACCATAATTCTATTAGTTTTAAGATAGCTATGGAGAATGATAGGACTGGCCCAAAAGTTAAAATTGTAAATTGGGGCAAGGCCAATTTTGATGGTATCAGGCAGGAACTTTCAACAGTTAATTGAGGGAGACTGTGGGAAGGTAAAGGAACGTCTGGTAAGAGGGAGGCTTTCAATAGTGTGTTAACCAGGATTCAGGGTAAGCATATTCCTCTTAGAGTGAAGGGCAAGGCTGGTAGAAGTAGGGAACCCTGGATGACTCAGGATATTGAGACCCTGGTCAAGAAGAAGGAGGCACATGACATGCATAGGCAGCTGGGATCAAGTGGATCCCTTGAAGAGTACAGAGGAATCAGGAGTAGAGTTAAGAGAGAAATCAGGAGGGCAAAAAGTGGACACAAGATTGCTTTGGCAGATAAGGCAAAGGAGAATCCAAAGAGCTTCTACAAATACACAAAGAGCAAAAGAGTAACTAGGGAGAGTAGGACCTCTTAAGGCTCAACAAGGTCATCGATGTGCGAATCCACAAGAGATGGGCGAGATCTTAAATGAATATTTCTCATCTGTACTCACTGTTGAGAGAAGCATGGATGTTCGGAAACTTGGGGAAATAAATAGTGATGTCTTGAGGAGTGCACATATAACAGAGGAGATGGTGTTGGAAGTCTTAAAGCGCATC
Organism: Mustelus asterias; assembly: GCF_964213995.1. Taxonomy (NCBI): domain Eukaryota; kingdom Metazoa; phylum Chordata; class Chondrichthyes; order Carcharhiniformes; family Triakidae; genus Mustelus; species Mustelus asterias. Next base: position 3,083,137 of record NC_135802.1, on the reverse strand, counting down.
AAGGTAGATAAATCCCCGGGACCTGATGAAATGTATCCCAGGACATTGTGGGAGGCTAGGGAGGAAATTGCGGGTCCCCTAGCCGAGATATTTGAAACATCGATAGTCACGGGTGAGGTGCCTGAAGATTGGAGAGTGGCAAATGTTGTGTCTTTGTTTAAGAAGGACTGCAGGGAAAAGGCTGGGAACTACAGGCCAGTGAGCCTCACATCTAAGAACAAAGAACAAAGAACAGTACAGCACAGGAAACAGGCCCTTCGGCCCTCCAAGCCTGTGCCGCTCCTTGGTCCAACTAGACCAATCGTTTGTATCCCTCCATTCCCAGGCTGCTCATGTGACTATCCAGGTAAGTCTTAAACGATGTCAGCGTGCCTGCCTCCACCACCCTACTTGGCAGCGCATTCCAGGCCCCCACCACCCTCTGTGTAAAAAACGTCCCTCTGATGTCTGAGTTATACTTCGCCCCTCTCAGCTTGAGCCCGTGACCCCTCGTGATCGTCACCTCCGACCTGGGAAAAAGCTTCCCACTGTTTACCATATCTATACCCTTCATAATCTTGTATACCTCTATTAGATCTCCCCTCATTCTCCGTCTTTCCAAGGAGAACAACCCCAGTCTACCCAATCTCTCCTCATAGCTAAGACCCTCCATACCAGGCAACATCCTGGTAAACCTTCTCTGCACTCTCTCCAATGCCTCCACGTCCTTCTGGTAGTGCGGCGACCAGAACTGGACGCAGTACTCCAAATGTGGCCTAACCAGCGTTCTATACAGCTGCATCATCAGACTCCAGCTTTTATACTCTATACCCCGTCCTATAAAGGCAAGCATACCATATGCCTTCTTCACCACCTTCTCCACCTGTGTTGCCACCTTCAAGGATTTGTGGACTTGCACACCGAGGTCCCTCTGTGTTTCTATACTCCTGATGACTCTGCCATTTATTGTATAACTCCTCCCTACATTATTTCTTCCAAAATGCATCACTTCGCATTTATCCGGATTAAACTCCATCTGCCACCTCTCCGTCCAATTTTCCAGCCTATCTATATCCTGCTGTATTGCCCGACAATGCTCTTCGCTATCCGCAATTCCAGCCATCTTCGTGTCATCCGCAAACTTGCTGATAACACCAGTTACACCTTCTTCCAAATCATTTATATATATCACAAATAGCAGAGGTCCCAGTACAGAGCCCTGCGGAACACCACTGGTCACAGACCTCCAGCCGGAAAAAGACCCTTCGACCACTACCCTCTGTCTCCTATGGCCAAGCCAGTTCTCCACCCATCTAGCCACTTCTCCTTGTATCCCATGAGCCTTAACCTTCTTAACCAACCTGCCATGTGGGACTTTGTCAAATGCCTTACTGAAATCCATATAGACGACATCCACGGCCCTTCCTTCATCAACCGTTTTTGTCACTTCCTCAAAAAACTCCACCAAATTTGTAAGGCACGACCTCCCTCTTACGAAACCATGCTGTCTGTCACTAATGAGATTATTTCGTTCTAAATGCACATACATCCTGTCTCTAAGAATCCTCTCCAACAACTTCCCTACCACGGACGTCAAGCTCACCGGCCTATAATTTCCTGGGTTATCCCTGCTACCCTTCTTAAACAACGGGACCACATTCGCCATCCTCCAATCCTCAGGGACCTCACCCGTGTCCAAAGAAGCGACAAAGATTTCCGTCAGAGGCCCAGCAATTTCACCTCTCATCTCCCTGAGCAGTCGAGGATAGATGCCATCAGGCCCTGGGGCTTTGTCAGTTTTAATGTTCCCTAAAAAACCTAACACTTCCTCTCTTGTAATGGAGATTTTCTCTAATGGGTCAACACCTCCCTCCGAGACACTCCCGGTTAACACGCCCCTCTCCTTCGTGAATACCGATGCAAAGTATTCATTTAGGATCTCCCCTATTCCCTTGGGTTCTAAGCATAATTCCCCTCCTTTGTCCCTGAGAGGTCCGATTTTCTCCCTGACAACTCTTTTGTTCCTAACGTATGAATAGAATGCCTTAGGATTCTCCTTAATCCTGCCTGCCAAGAACATCTCGTGACCTCTTTTTGCCCTTCTAACTCCCCGTTTGAGATCTTTCCTACTCTCTCTGTATTCCTCCAGAGCTCCATCTGTTTTCAGTTGCCTGGACTTAACGTACGCCTCCCTTTTCATTTTAATCAGATCCTCAATTTCCCTGGTTATCCACGGCTCTCGAATCCTACCTTTCCTATCTTTCCTTTTTACAGGCACATGCCTATCCTGCAGCCTTATCAATAGTTCCTTAAAAGACTCCCACATGCCAGACGCGAACTTACCCTCGAACATCCTCTCCCAATCAACATCCACCAATTCCTGCCTAATCCGGCTATAGTCAACCTTCCCCCAATTTAGCACCCTGCCCGTAGGACAGCACTCATCCTTGTCCATTACTATCCTAAAGTTAACAGAGTTGTGGTCACTATTTGCCACATGTTCCCCTACCAAAACTTTGACGACCTGACCGGGCTCATTTCCCAGAACTAGGTCCAGTATAGCCCCCTCTCTAGTCGGGCTATCTACATACTGTTCCAAAGAACCTTCCAGTACGCATTTTACAAATTCCTCCCCGTCCAGACCCCCAGCTCTAAGCACTTTCCAGTCAGTGCCAGGGAAATTAAAGTCCCCCACTACAACAACCCTATGTTTTCTGCACCTATCCAGAATCTCCTGACATATCCTTTCCTCCACTTCCCGTGGGCTGTTGGGTGGTCTGTAGTACACCCCCAGCATAGTGACTGCACCCTTCCTGTTTCTGAGTTCCACCCACAGCGACTCAGTACATGACCCCTCTAAGTTGTCTACCCTCTGCACCGCGGTAATATGCTCCTTAACTAATATCGCTACTCCCCCACCTTTTTTAGCCCCTCCTCTGTCTCGCCTAAAACACTTATACCCCGGAATATTCAGCTGCCAGTCCTGTCCTTCTTTTAACCAAGTTTCCGTCACCGCAACCACATCCAAATTCCACATAAGCATTAAGGCCCTAATTTCGTCTGTTTTACCCGTTACACTCCTCGCATTGAAGCAGATGCACTCCAGACCTCCAGGCCCAGTCAGGTCCTCCTCCTCCAGAGTGCACCTCTTCTTGGCTAGCCTTGCCCCGGCCCCCAGCTCGACCCCAGCCTCAGTATTTACTGACCTCCTGTTTTGTTCCCCACCCCCCTGCCACACTAGTTTAAATCCTGCCGAAACACTCTCGCAAAACTCCCAGCCAGGATATTTGCTCCCTTCCAGTTAAGGTGTAACCCATCCTTTCTGTACAGTTGCCATCTTGACTTGAAGATTTCCCAGTTATCTATGAATTTAAAACCCTCCCTCTTGCACCAGTCCTTTAGCCACGCGTTCAACTGTAGAATCTCCCTGTTCCGAGCCTCACTTGCACTAGACACCGGGAGCAGTCCAGAGATTGCTACCCTGGAGGCCTTACTTTTTAGCCTAGCACCCAACTCCCTGAATTTCTCTCGTATGACCCCCCTGCTCTTCCTACCTACATCATTTTCACCAATGTGTACAATCACATCAGTTTGACTACCTTCCTTTTTAAATATGCTTCCTACCCTCTCGGAGACATCCAGTACCCCGGCACCAGGGAGGCAGACTACCATCCTGGATTCTCGTTCAGTCCCACAGAAGCGCCTGTCCGTGCCTCTAACCATTGCGTCCCCCACAACTATCGCTCTCCTAAACCCCTTCTTTCCCTTCCGGACCCCTGAGCCTGTCTCCGTGGAGGCGATCTGGTCCTCTTGGCTTACCCCTGGAGGGTCATCCCCCTCCACAGAATCCAAAACAAGATACCTATTTTGGAGGGGGACAACCACAGGGGATCCCTCCACAGACTGCTCACTCCCTTCCCTTCTCCCATCTGTTGCCCATCCCTTTCTTTTAGGGGAGACTGCCACTGGGGTACTTTCTGGCACATCACCCTTCTGACAATTACCCCTCCTAACCGTGACCCACGTGTCTTCCTTCCGAGACCCTGGTGTCACTACCTGACTATAACTTTTATCTATGACTCTCTCATTTTCCCGAACTAAACTGAGTTCATCGAGCCTCAGCTCCAGCTCCCTTACACGATCCTTCAGGAGATGCAGTTCCACACATCTGGCACAGATATGGACTTCCGGGAGGCAAGTTGTCTCCAGGAACTCCCACATCCCACACCGACTGCAGTATACTGGCCTCCCACTCATACCAGCCATGTCCTTTTTAGTTTTTGGGATAAAACAAAAAGGGGGTGTAACCGAAGAAAAACAAACAACTTTCCTCGCCTTCGCCGAAGCCCTGTGAGCCAAAGCCCTTATAGCTCTCACTCTGCCCCTGCTCACTCCGCTGCCCGCTAACGACGCTGCCCGCTCAAAGGTGCGGCCTACTTTTAAACCCTCCAAAAACCTTCCCAGGCTGCTGCTGGGCCTATTTCCTGTTTAGAAAAAAAACCTGCGATTTCTTTCACTAATTTAACTGAAAAATAATTAAATAAATGAGTGCACAAGCAAGCTCCCTTACCCTCAGCCTGCTCCTGTGGAACAATGAGGTGGTGGGTAAGTTGTGGTGGGTAAGTTGTTGGAAGGTATTTTGAGAGACAGGATCTACAGGCATTTAGAGATGCAAGGACTGATTAGGGACAGTCAGCATGGCTTTGTGAGTGGAAAATCATATCTCACAAATTTGATTGAGTTTTTTGAAGGGGTAACCAAGAAGGTAGATGAGGGCATGCAGTTGATGTTGTCTACATGGACTTTAGCAAGGCCTTTGACAAGGTACCACATGGTAGGTTGTTGCATTAGGTTAAATCTCATGGGATCCAGGGTGAGGTAGCCAAATGGATACAAAATTGGCTTGATGATAGAGTCATAGACGTTTACAGCACGGAAACAGGCCATTCGGCCCAACTTGTCCATGCTGCCTTTTTTAAAAACCCCTAAGCTAATTCCAATTGCCCTCATTTGGCCCATATCCCTCTATACCCATCTTACGCATGTAACTGTCTAAATGCTTTTTAAAAGACAAAATTGTACCCCCCTCTACTACTACCTCTGGCAGCTTGTTCCAGACACTCACCACCCTCTGTGTAAACAAATTGCCCTCTGGACACTTTTGTATCTCTCCCCTCTCACCTTAAACCTATGCCCTCTAGTTTTAGATTCCCCGACCTTTGGGAAAAGATATTGACTATCTAGCTGATCTGTGCCCCTCATTATTTTATAGACCTCTATAAGATCACCCCTCAGCCTCCCAAGCTCCAGAGAACAAAGTCCCAGTCTATCCAGCCTCTCCTTATAAGTCAAGTAGACAGGGCGTGGGGTCACGTGGGCGGACATTTTAGTAGTTTTTTTTTATTTAAGCACACGAAGTATTAAAGGGAGGCCGCAGTATACAGCGGGCAGCGTCGGGAGCGGGCAGCGGAGTGAGTGGGGAAGCAGAGTGTGAACTATAAGGGCTTTGGCGGAAAGGGCGAAGCACAGTAAGTTATTTTAATCCAAACTTACAAAGGAAAAGGGTAACTATGAGTGATAGGCCAGTTTGTTGCTCCCGGTGTGGGATGTGGGAGTTCCTGGAAACACCTAGCCGCCCGGAAGACCACATTTGCGCCAGGTGCGTGGAACTGCAGCTCCTGAGGGACCGCGTCACGGAACTGGAGCTGCAGATTGCTGACCTTAGTCTAGTCAGGGAGAATGAGAGACTAATAGACATGAGTTATAGGCAAGTAGTTACACCGGGGCCTCGGGAGGAAGGCAAGTGGATCACAGTTAGGAGGAATAAAGGTCAGAAGGGTAACGTACGAGAGAGTATCCCAGTGGTTGTCTCTCATAGCAGGAAGGGCTCGGCTCTTAGTGAGCAATTAGTGGAGAGGTCACCTGTGGTTGTCCCCCTCCAAAACAAGTATATTGTTTTGGATAGTGTGGAGGAGTGTGCCTCTCCAGGGGTAAGACACAGTGACCAGGTCACTGGCACACAGTCAGGCTCTGTGGCCCGGAAAGGAAAGAGAGGGGTTAGGAGAGCAATAGTGGTGGGAGACGTGTCGGTTAGAGGCACAGACAGGCGATTCTGTGGGTGTGAACGGGACTCCAGGATGGTAGTCTGCCTACCTGGTGCTGGGGTACTGGATGTCTCCGAGCGGATAGGAGGCATCTTAAAAGACGAAGATAAAGAAACGGATGTTGTTGTACACATTGGTGCAAATGACGTAGATAGGAAGGTGTGATGTGGAGATGCCGGCGTTGGACTGGGGTAAACACAGTAAGAAGTTTAACAACACCAGGTTAAAGTCCAACAGGTTTATTTGGTAGCAAAAGCCACACAAGCTTTCGAGGCTCTGAGCCCCTTCTTCAGGTGAGTGGGAATTCTGTTCACAAACAGAACTTATAAGACACAGACTCAATTTACATGAATAATGGTTGGAATGCGAATACTTACAACTAATCCAGTCTTTAAGAAACAAAACAATGGGAGTGGAGAGAGCATCAAGACAGGCTAAAAAGATGTGTATTGTCTCCAGACAAGACAGCCAGTGAAACTCTGCAGGTCCACGCAACTGTGGGAGTTACAAATAGTGTGACATAAATTCTGATTCTAGGATCGCATGATAAAGACTCAGGAGGAAAAAAGCAGAAATATTTATGTGAAATAGTGTGACATAAACCCAATATCCCGGTTGAGGCCGTCCTTGTGTGTGCGGAACCTGGCTATCAGTTTCTGCTCCGCGACTCTGCGCTGTCGTGTGTCGCGAAGGTCGCCTTGGAGAACGCTTACCCGAATATCAGAGGCCGAATGCCCGTGACCGCTGAAGTGCTCCCCAACAGGAAGAGAACAGTCTTGCCTGGTGATTGTCGAGCGGTGTTCATTCATCCGTTGTCGCAGCGTCTGCATAGTTTCCCCAATGTACCATGCCTCGGGACATCCTTTCTTGCAGCGTATCAGGTAGACAACGTTGGCCGAGTTGCAAGAGTATGTACCGTGTACCTGGTGGATGGTGTTCTCACGTGAGATGATGGCATCTGTGTCGATGATCCGGCACGTCTTGCAGAGGTTGCTGTGGCAGGGTTGTGTGGTGTCTTGGTCACTGTTCTCCTGAAGGCTGGGTAGTTTGCTGCGGACAATGGTCTGTTTGAGGTTGTGCGGTTGTTTGAAGGCAAGAAGTGGGGGTGTGGGGATGGCCTTGGCGAGATGTTCGTCTTCATCAATGACATGTTGAAGGCTCCGGAGGAGATGCCGTAGCTTCTCCGCTCCGGGGAAGTACTGGACAACGAAGGGTACTCTGTCCACTGTGTCCCGTGTTTGTCTTCTGAGGAGGTCGGTGCGGTTTTTCGCTGTGGCGCGTTGGAACTGTTGATCAATGAGTCTAGCGCCATATCCTGTTCTTATGAGGGCATCTTTCAGCGTCTGGAGGTGTCTGTTGCGATCCTCCTCATCCGAGCAGATCCTGTGTATACGGAGGGCTTGTCCGTAGGGGATGGCTTCTTTAACGTGTTTAGGGTGGAAGCTGGAGAAGTGGAGCATCGTGAGGTTATCCGTGGGCTTGCGGTACAGTGAGGTGCTGAGGTGACCGTCCTTAATGGAGATGCGCGTGTCCAAGAATGCAACCGATTCCGGAGAGTAGTCTATGGTGAGCCTGATGGTGGGATGGAACTTGTTGATGTCATCATAGAGTTGTTTCAGTGATTGTTCACCATGAGTCCAAAGGAAGAAAATGTCATCGATGTATCTAGTGTATAGCACCGGTTGAAGGTCCCGTGCGGTGAAGAAGTCTTGTTCGAACCTGTGCATGAAGATGTTGGCATATTGAGGTGCAAATTTGGTCCCCATGGCTGTTCCGTGTGTCTGGATGAAGAACTGGTTGTTGAAGGTGAAGATATTGTGGTCCAGGATGAAGCGGATGAGATGTAAAATTGCATCTGGAATCCGGTCACGGGCATTCGGCCTCTGATATTCGGGTAAGCGTTCTCCAAGGCGGCCTTCGCGACACACGACAGCGCAGAGTCGCGGAGCAGAAACTGATAGCCAGGTTCCGCACACACAAGGACGGCCTCAACCGGGATATTGGGTTTATGTCACACTATTTCACATAAATATTTCTGCTTTTTTCCTCCTGAGTCTTTATCATGCGATCCTAGAATCAGAATTTATGTCACACTATTTGTAACTCCCACAGTTGCGTGGACCTGCAGAGTTTCACTGGCTGTCTTGTCTGGAGACAATACACATCTTTTTAGCCTGTCTTGATGCTCTCTCCACTCCCATTGTTTTGTTTCTTAAAGACTGGATTAGTTGTAAGTATTCGCATTCCAACCATTATTCATGTAAATTGAGTCTGTGTCTTATAAGTTCTGTTTGTGAACAGAATTCCCACTCACCTGAAGAAGGGGCTCAGAGCCTCGAAAGCTTGTGTGGCTTTTGCTACCAAATAAACCTGTTGGACTTTAACCTGGTGTTGTTAAACTTCTTACTGTAGATAGGAAGAGCAGGGGGATCCTACGAGAGCAATTCAGGGAGTTGGGAAATAGGCGAAAAGGTAGGGCCTCCAGGGTGGCAATATCTGGGCTGCTCCCAATGCCTCGTGCCAGTGAGGCTAGGAGTACTAGTGAGTTAGTACAATTTAACGCTTGGCTAAAGGACTGGTCCGGGAGGGAGGGCTTCATTTTCCTGGATCACTGGGAAGTTTTCAGGAGAGGATGGCACCTGTACAAGAAGGACGGGTCACAACAAAATTGGAAGGGCACGAATATCCTGGCTGGGAGTTTTGCTAGTGCAGTTCGGGTGGGTTTAAACGAATATGGCAGGGGGATGGGGATCAGAAAATTAGGTCTACAAGTGTAGAGGCTGGGGACGAGCTTGGGGCTGGGACAAGGCTGGCAAAGAAGAAGAGCACTCTGGGGGAGGATGACCTCACTGGGCCTGGAGGTCTGGAGTGCTTATACTTCAATGCAAGGAGCGTAGCAGGTAAGACAGACGAACTTAGGGCCTTAATGCGTACGAGGAATTTGGATGTGGTTGCGGTGACAGAGACTTGGTTGAAAGAGGGACAGGACTGGCAGCTGAATATTCCGGGGTACAAGGGTTTTAGGCGAGATAGAGGAGGGGCCAAAAGAGGTGGGGGAGTAGCAGTATTAGTTGGAGAGCATATTACAGCGGTGCAGAGGGAGGACAATTCAGAGGGGTCGTGTAACGAGTCACTGTGGGTGGAGCTCAGAAACAGGAAGGGCGCAGTCACTATGTTGGGGGTATACTACAGGCCCCCCAACAACCCAAGGGAAGTGGAAGAACGAATATGTCAGGAGATAATGGATAGGTGCAGGAAAAATAGGGTTGTTGTCGTGGGAGACTTCAATTTCCCTGGTATAGACTGGAAGTCACGTAGGGCTGGGAGTCTGAATGGGGAGGAATTTGTAAAATGCGTACAGGAGGGTTCTTTGGAACAATATGTAGATAGCCCGACTAGAGAGGGGGCTATACTGGACCTAGTACTGGGGAATGAGCCCGGTCAGGTCTTCAAAGTTTCAGTGGGGGAACATGTGGCAAATAGTGACCACAATTCTGTTAGCTTTAGGATGGCGATGGAAAAGGATGAGTGGTGTCCCAAGGGTAAGGTGTTGGATTGGGGGAAGGCTAACTTTAGTGGGATTAGGCAGAAATTGCCAGCTGTTGATTGGGAGAAGCTGTTTGAGGATAAATCCACATCTGGCATGTGGGAGTCTTTTAAGGAACAGTTGTTAGGGCTGCAGGATAGGCATGTGCCTGTAAAAAAGAAGGATAGGAAGGGTAGGATTCGAGAACCGTGGATAACCAGGGAAATTGAGGGAATGGTCAAAAAGAAAAGAGAGGCGTACGTTAGGTCCAGGCAACTAAAAACGGAGGGAGCTCTGGAGGAATACAAAGAAAGTAGCAAAGAACTCAAACGAGGAATTAGAAGGGCAAAAAGGGGTCACGAAATGTCCTTGGCAGACAGGATTAAGGAAAATCCCAAGGCATTTTATTCATATGTTAGGAACAAAAGGGTTGTCAGGGAAAAAATCGGACCTCTCAGGGACAAAAGTGGGGAATTATGCTTGGAGCCCAAAGAAGTAGGGGAGATCCTAAATGAATACTTTGCGTCGGTATTCACAAAGGAGAGGGATGTGTTGACTGGGAGTGTCTCGGAGGGGAGTGTTGAACCGTTAGAGAAAATCTCCATTACAAGGGAGGAAGTGTTAGGTTTTTTAGGGAATATAAAGACTGACAAATCCCCAGGGCCTGATGGAATCTATCCAAGGCTGCTCAGGGAGACGAGAGATGAAATCGCTGGGCCTCTGACACAAATCTTTGTCTCATCACTGGACACAGGTGAGGTCCCAGAGGATTGGAGGATAGCTAATGTGGTCCCGTTATTTAAGAAGGGTAGGAAGGATAACCTGGGTAATTATAGGTCGGTGAGCTTGACGTCCGTGGTAGGGAAGTTGTTGGAGAGGATTCTGAGAGATAGGATGTATGCGCATTTAGAAAGGAATAAACTCATTAACGATAGTCAGCATGGTTTTGTGAGAGGGAGGCCATGCCTCACTAACCTGGTGGAGTTTTTTGAAGAAGTGACTAGAATGGTTGACGAGGGAAGGGCCGTGGATGTCGTCTATATGGACTTTAGTGAAGCGTTTGACAAAGTCCCTCATGATAGGCTGGTGAAAAAGGTTGGATCTCATGGGATAAAGAGGGAGGTGGCTAGATGGGTGGTCACATCTTGGTCACAGAAGACAGAGGGTGGTAGTGGAAGGGTCTTTTTCCGGCTGGAGGCCTGTGACTAGTGGTGTCCCGCAGGGCTCTGTATTGGGACCTCTGCTGTTTGTAATTCATATAAACGATCTGGAAGAAGGTGCAACTGGGGTGATCAGTAAGTTTGCGGATGACACAAAATTGGCAGGACTTGCAGATAGTGAGGAGCATTGTCAGAAGCTACAGAAGGATATAGATAGGCTGGAAATTTGGGCAAAGAAATGGCAGATGGAGTTCAATCCTGATAAATGCAAAGTGATGCATTTTGGTAGAAATAATGTAGGGAGGAGCTATACGATAAATGGCAGAACCATAAAGGGTGTAGATACGCAGAGGGACCTGGGTGTGCAAGTCCACAGATCCTTGAAGGTGACGTCACGGGTGGAGACGGTGGTGAAGAAGGCATATGGCATGCTTGCCTTTATAGGACGGGGCATAGAGTATAAAAGTTGGGGTCTGATGTTGTAGAAGTATAGAACGTTGGTTCGGCCGCATTTGGAATACTGCGTCCAGTTCTGGTCGCCACACTACCAGAAGGACGTGGAGGCTTTGGAGAGAGTGCAGAGGAGGTTTACCAGGATGTTGCCTGGTATGGAGGGGCTTAGTTATGAGGAGAGATTGGGTAAGCTGGGGTTGTTCTCCCTGGAAAGACGGAGGATGAGGGAAGACTTAATAGAGGTGTATAAAATTATGAAAGGCATAGATAGGGTGAACGGTGGGAAGCTTTTCCCCAGGTCGGTGGTGACGTTCACGAGGGGTCATAGGTTCAAGGTGAGGGGGGGGAGGTTTAACACAGATCTCAGAAGGACATATTTTACACAGAGGGTGGTGGGGGCCTGGAATGCGCTGCCGGGCAAGGTGATGGAGGCGGACACATTGGGAACGTTTAAGACTTATCTAGACAGCCATATGAACGGAGTGGGAATGGAGGGATACAAAAGAATGGTCTAGTTTGGACCAGGGAGCGGCACGGGCTTGGAGGGCCGAAGGGCCTGTTCCTGTGCTGTATTGTTCTTTGTTCTTTGTTCTTTTTTCATCCAAATCATTAATATATATTGTGAATAGCTGGGGTCCCAGCACCGATCCCTGTGGCACCCCACTAGTTACTGCCTGCCAATTTGAAAAGCACCCATTAATTCCTACTCTTTGCTTCCTCTCTGCCAGCCAGTTTTCTATCCATCTCAATACACTTCCTCCAATCCCATGCGCTTTAATCTTGCACGATAATCCCTTGTGCGGGAGTTTGTCAAACCCTTTCTGAAAATCCAAATATACCACATCAACTGGTTCCCCCTTGTCAACTCCACTAGTTACATCTTCAAAGAATTCCAACAGATTTGTCAAGCCTGATTTCCTCTTCATAAATCCATGCTGACTCTGTCTGATCCTGCCACTGCTTTCTAAATGCTCCGCTATAAAGTCCTTGATAATGGATTCGAGAATTTTCCCCTCTACCGATGTTAAACTTACTGGTCTATAATTCCATTTTCTTTCTACCTCAACCTACAACCTCATCCTATCCCTCCAACTTACACATCCCAGGACACTAAGGGGCAATTTAGGATGGCCAATGCACCTAACCTGCTCATCTTTGGACTATGAGAGGGAACCCACGCAGACACGGGGAGAATGTGCAAACTCTACACAGACAGCCACCCAAGCTGGGAATCGAATCCGGGCCCCTGGCGCTTTGAGGCAGCAGTGCTAACCACTGAGCCACCGTGCTGCCCAAACTCAAACTTTCAAGTCTCGGTAGCATCCTAGTAAATCTTTTCTGCACTCTTTCTCGTTTAATAATATCCTTTCTATAATAGGGTGACCAGAATTGCACATAGTATTCCAAGTGTGGCCTTACAATGTCTTGTACAACTTTAACTCCTGTATTCAATGTTCTGACCGATGAAACCAAGCATGTCGAATGCCTTCTTCACCACTCTGTCCACCTGTAACTCCACTTTCAAGGAGCTATGAACCTGTACCCCAAGATCTCTGTTCTATAACTCTCCCCAATGCCCTACCATTAACTGAGTAAGTCCTGCCCTGGTTCGATCTACCAAAATGCATCACCTCACATTTATCTAAATTAAACTCCACCTGCCATTCTTCAGCCCACTGACCCAATCGATCAAGATCCCATTGCAATCCGAGATAACCTTCTTCACTGCACACTATGCCACCAATCTTGGTGTCATCTGCAAACTTATTAACCATGCCTCCTATATTCTCATCCAAATCAATAATACTCAATAAGTAATCAATAAGATCATGTCTGGTCTGATCTAGACCTCACTGTATAATTGGGAGGAAGCCTTCATCAGCCGGGGCATTGAGTACAAGAGTTGGGAAATCATGTTGCAGCTATATAAAACCTTGGTTAGGCTGCATTTGGAGTGTTGCGTGCAGTTCTGGTCACCGCACTACCAGAAGGATGTAGAAGCTTTGGAGAGAGTAAAGAAGGTTCACCAGGATGTTGCCTGGTCTCGAGGGTATTGACTATGAGGAGAGGTTGAATAAACTGAGGGGGAGGCGGGGGGAGGGAGGCGGGGGGCGGAGGGCGCAGAAATTACAATTTATTTTGTTTTTTTTACACTGCCATATGCACCACCGTGGTTTTCCACACACTGTGGTTGACAGGGCTCTCGACCGCATCCGACCCATCCCCTGGGCCACTGCTCTCACCCCCTCCCAGAACCAGGATAGAGTCCCCCTTGTCCTCACTTTTCACCCCACCAGCCTCCACATTCAAAGGATCATCCTCCGCCATTGCTGCCAACGCCAGCATGATGCCACCACTCAACACACTTTCCCCTCGTTCCCCCTGTCAGCATTCCGCAGGGACCATTCCCTCTGGGACACCTTAGTGCACTCCTCCATCACATCCAACACCTCACCCCCTGCCCACAGCACCTTCCCATCCAATCACAGAAGGTGCAACTCCTGCCCTTTTACCTCCTCCCTGCTCACCGTCCCAGGCCCTAAACACCCCTTTCAGGTGAAGCAGTGCGTCACAGGCACCTCCTTCAATCTGGTCTGTTGCATTCGCTGCTCCCAATGCGGTCACTCTCCATCGCAGAGACCAAACGCTGACTGGGTGACTGCTTTGCTGAACACCTTCGATCTGTCCGCAAGCAGGACCCAGACCTTCCTGTCGTTTGCCACTTCCCCACAGCACCGTGCTCTCCTGTCCACGTGTCTGTCCCTGGCCTTTTGCAATGTAAGAAGTTTAACAACACCAGGTTAAAGTCCAACAGGTTTATTTGGTAGCAAAAGCCACACAAGCTTTCGGAGCTCTAAGCCCCTTCTTCAGGTGAGTGGGAATTCTGTTCACAAACAGAGCTTATAAAGACACAAACTCAATTTACATGAATAATGGTTGGAATGCGAATACTTACAACTAATCAAGTCTTTAAGAAACAAAACAACGTGAGTGGAGAGAGCATCAAGACAGGCTAAAAAGATGTGTATTGTCTCCAGACAAGACAGCCAGTGAAACTCTGCAGGTCCACGCAACTGTGGGGGTTACAGATAGTGTGACATGAACCCAATATCCCGGTTGAGGCCGTCCTCGTGTGTGCGGAACTTGGCTATCAGTTTCTGCTCAGCGACTCTGCGCTGTCATGTGTCGCGAAGGCCGCCTTGGAGAACGCTTACCCGAATATCAGAGGCCGAATGCCCGTGACCGCTGAAGTGCTCCCCAACAGGAAGAGAACAGTCTTGCCTGGTGATTGTCGAGCGGTGTTCATTCATCCATTGTCGCAGCGTCTGCATAGTTTCCCCAATGTACCATGCCTCGGGACATCCTTTCCTGCAGCGTATCAGGTAGACAACGTTGGCCGAAATGCAAGAGTATGTACCGTGTACCTGGTGGATGGTGTTCTCACGTGAGATGATGGCATCCGTGTCGATGATCCGACATGTCTTTTTAGCCTGTCTTGATGCTCTCTCCACTCACGTTGTTTTGTTTCTTAAAGACTTGATTCGTTGTAAGTATTCGCATTCCAACCATTATTCATGTAAATTGAGTTTGTGTCTTTATATGCTCTGTTTGTGAACAGAATTCCCACTCACCTGAAGAAGGGGCTAAGAGCTCCGAAAGCTTGTGTGGCTTTTGCTACCAAATAAACCTGTTGGACTTTAACCTGGTGTTGTTAAACTTCTTACTATGTTTACCCCAGTCCAACGCCGGCATCTCCACTTTTGCAATGTTCCAACGAACCCCAACGCAAACTGGAGGAACATCTTCCCATTGGACACTTTACAGCCTTCCGGACTGAACATTGAGTTCAACAACTTCAGAGCGTGAACTCTCCCCTCCACCTTCACCCCATTCCCATTTATTTTATTTCATTCTGTTTCTTCTTTTCATCCATTTTATTATCTTTCTGTCTCAATTCCATTTCTCCATTCCAGCTCTCGTTCCCTTCCCAGGGCAACTGCCACATTCCTCGGGCAGTCCTTTAACAATCTGTGCCTGTGTTCTGCCATTCTCGCATTCTGATCACTGAATGGACACTTTCAGCACCTTTCTCAGCCTCCTGTATCCTCATTTACATTCCCTTTGTCCAATTACACTCCACCCCCACCCTCAGAGTATAATTCCCTCCTGATTTTCTTTGCTCTCAGTTCTGACAAAGGGGCATCCAGACTCGAAACATTGGCTCGATTCTCTCCACGCAAACACTGTCAGACCTGCTGAGATTTTCCAGCATTTTCTGTTTTTGAATAAGTGAGGATTGTTTTCACTGGAAAGATGGAGGCTGAGGGGAGACCTGATAGAGGTCTACAAAATGATGAGAGGCACAGACAGGGCGGATAGTCAGAGGTTTCTTCCCAGGGTGGAAGTGTCAATTACACGGGGGCACAGGTTCAAGGTGAGAGGGGGAAAGTTTAAGGGAGATGTGTGGGGGGAGGTTTTCACGCAGGGAGCGGTGGGTGCCTGGAACGCGCTGCCAGAGGAGGTGGTGGAAGCAGGTACATTAGCAACATTTAAGAGGCATCTGGATGGGTGCATGAATAGGGAGGGAATAGAGGGATACGGACTGAGTAAGGACAGAAGGTATTTTAAGTTTAGTTTGGGCATTGTGATCAGCACTCGCTGGGAGGGCCGAAGGTCCTGTTCCTTCTTTGTTCTAAGCTCAAGCTATTGCGAGCCTATCAAAGGCATTCTCTGAGAAGGAACATCCGACAGACTCTCTCATGCTGCTTGAAATTACTTCCTCTCTCCAGAAGCATTGCTGACGAAGCCCATCGGGACGCTGTGTCACATCCGCGAGCTGGACGATGTGCTTCTGAAGGACGTTGGCAACAAGATCAAGCAGGATGGCAGGTACCAGCTGAAAGACCCAATGTGCTGCCCTCAGTGATCCTGCGTCACAGTCAGAAGCAGAGTGTGTGCTGAGGAACCGAGTGTACGGGAGTCGACACGGCCCCACCACCACACGCCCGTCATATCCCAATTGTATTCCTCTCAAAACACATTTCATTGGCTGTGGAGAGCTTTGGGATGTCCTGAGGTTGAGAGAGGTGCTATATAAATACAAATCTTTATGAATTCAATCCCCTTAATTCACCAACTTTCCAATTGAACAGGTAACATTGGAAAGTGATTCAGAGGCAGGAACAAACAGGGATTCAGAATGGGAACTTTACAGGAATCGGGGTTGAGGAAATAGAGTTTCAGAGATAAAAATTCACAGGATATCAGAGTCAGACCTCTGGACTCCCAATCATGCGATAACAGACATTACATATGAACAAGGAGCAAGAGGAGCCCATTCGGCCCCTCGAGCCTGTTCCACTATTTAAATAGATTGTGACTGATCTGATAAACTCTAATCTGCATCCCCCCCAGCCCGATAACCTTTCACCCCCTTGCCCACCAAGAATCTATCCATCTCCACCTTAAAAATATTCAAAGACTCTGCTTCCACTGCCTTCTCAGGAAGAGTTTTCCTGAGACTAAAGGCCCTCTGAGAGAAAGAAATTCCGCCTCTTCTCCATTTCAAATGGACAATCCCTTATTGTTAAACAGTGGCCCCCAGTTCTAGATTCTGCTACAAGAGGAAGCAGACCCTTCCAGACCCTTCAGGATCTTATATCTTTCAACCAAGTTGACTCTTGTTCTTGTAAACTCCAGTAGATACAAGCCTTGCCTGTCTAACCTGGCAGAAGAACAATATTAGAACAAAGAACAATACAGCACAGGAACAGGCCCTTCGGCCCTCCAAGCCCATGCCGCTCCCTAGTCCAAACTAGACCATTCTTTTGTATCCCTCCAAACCCAGTCCGTTCATATGGCTATCTTTATTTCCTTCGTTATCCATGGCTGGCTATCCCTTTTCTTACAGTCCTTCTTTATCACCGGAATATATTTTTGCTGAGTACTGAAAAAGATCTCCTTAAAAATCCTCCACTGTTCCTCAGCTGTCCTACCTACCAGTCTGCTCTCCCAGTCCACCCTAGCCAATTCAGCCCTCATCCTATCGTACTCCCCTCTGTTCAAGCAGAGGACATTGGTTTGGGACCCTACTTTCTCCCCCTCCATCTGCACCAGAAATTTGACCATATTGTGATCACTCGACCCAAGAGGGTCGTTCACAAGAAGATCCTTAATTCTACCTGTCTCGTTACACATTACCAGATCTCAGATAACTCGTTCCCTCGTAGGTTCTGTAACATACTGTTCAAGGAAACTTTCCCGACAGCATTCTAAGAACTCTTCCTCCATCCCACCACGTCCAACTTGAGTCAGCCAATCAACATGCAGGTTAAAATCCCCCATGATTATTGCCATTCCGTTTTTGCACGCATCCATTATTTGCTTGTTTATAGCCCTCCCCACCTCTAAGTTATTATTTGGGGGCCTATAGACCACGCCTACCAGTGTCTTTCTCCCCCTACTATTCCTTATCTCCACCCATAATGATTCCACGTTTTGCTCCTTAGAGCCTATGTCGTCCCTCACTACTACCCTGATATTCTCTTTTATTCAGTAAGAAGTTTAACAACACCAGGTTAAAGTCCAACAGGGACTTGGGGCTCCGAAAGCTTGTGTGGCTTTTGCTACCAAATATACCTGTTGGACTTTAACCTGGCGTTGTTAAACTTCTTACTGTGTTTACCCCAGTCCAACGCCGGCATCTCCACATCGTGCTTATCTTTTATTATCAGAGCTACCCCACCACCTTTTCCTTCCTGTCTATTCTTCCTAAATGTCTGATACCCCTGGATATTCATTTCCCAGCCCTGATCACCCTGTAACCACGTTTCTGTAATGGACACTAGATCATACCCATTTGTGCTGATTTGTGCCATCAACTCATTTACTTTGTTCCAAATGCTTCGTGCATTCAGGCAAAGTGTCTTTCTTCCAGCTTTTATCTGGACCCGAATTGTTGAAATGTTATTGACCTCCTCCCTCTTGCACTGTCTATGACCCTTCTCTGTTTGCGAGCTAACTTCCTCGCTCCCAGTCACCTCGTCTCGATCCCCTGCCCCCAACCTATCTAGTTTAAATTCTCCCCAGTAGCCTTAGCCAACCTTCCCGCCAGGACATTGGCACGGGAGAGTACATAAAGTGATACAGACCATCTTCTCCCAATAGCAAGGCAATGCCCTCCATGTTCAATCTCTTTCTGTGTGCATTCCAGATTCCCACCATTCTCTTTTCCTTTGTTTCCCTTGAAGTAGGCAGACCAAGTCATGGAGCTTTCACATCAGCTATTTAATTAAGCTATATAGCTCAGACTGCACTGCAGCCAGCCAGAGTCCAGAGTTCAGCAATACACAAGCAGATATAGTTTCAAATCCAAATAATGAACATATACCAATCAAGGTATAGGAGTTTTCTCTATCCACTCACACTATTGATTAAGGTTACGTCATGCATAAGGTACAAATGCTAAACACCAATCATGACCATCATGCGCTTGCTTAATTATAATAGCTAATCATTGTGAAGATGCAATCACGTTAGCTGACCTAATTGGGGTAATTATTCACAGATCCTCAAGACAACAGAGCAGGTGAATAGGATAGCTCAGAAGGCATATGGGACACCTGCTTTCCTCAATTGTGGTATAGGGCATATGAGCAAGGAGGTAATGTTGGAGTTGTACAGAGCGTTGGTGAGGCCACAGCTGGAGCACTGTGTGTAGTTCTGGTCACCTCACAATAGAAAGGATATGATAGCACTAGAGGGGGTGCAAAGAAGGTTCACCAGATGCTTTAAACTGAAAGGAGGGGGTTCAGTTGTAGGGGAAATTAGAAAACCCAAATTGTAGGAGGTAAGAGTGCAGGTTGGCAATGTGACGGATGGTTACCAGACATTAAAAGAAAGGGACAGAACGGGTGAATGTCTTTATGCACCAAGGAATTATAAAAGAGTCGGGAAATTTACCAGTAGAACAAATTTTAAAGTTTTGTATCTAAATGCACGAAGCATTCAGAACAAAATTAATGAGTTAACGGCGCAAATAGAAACAGAAGGGTATGATTTGGTGTCGATTACTGAGACAAGTCTGGGAATTGAATATCCAAGAGTACTCAGCATTTCATAAAGACAGACTGAAAGGAAAAGGAGGTGGTGCAGTTTTGCTGGTGAAGGAAGGGGTCAGTGCTGGAATGAGAAATGACATAAGCACGGGAGATCGAGATGTGGAATCAGTCTGGGTAGAAATAAGAAATAGCAAAGGAAAGAAGTACTTGGTCAGAGTAATCTATAGGTCCCCAAGCAGTAGTTCCGCAGTGGGGCACAGTATAAACCAGGAAATACTGGGGGCTTGCAAGAAAGGCACGGTAATAATCATGGGTGATTTTAATATGCACATAGATTGGAAGAATCAAATTGGTAAGGGTAACCTGGAGGCAGAGTTCATTGAATGTATTAGAGATTGTTTCCTGGAACAGTATGTTGTGGAACCATCCAGGGAGCAGGCTACTCTGGATTTGGTATTGTGGAATGAGGAGGGATTAATTGATGACCTCATAGTTAAGGATCCTCTAGGGCGTAGGGACCATAGGGTGATAGAATTTAAGATTCAGTTTGGGGTTGAGAAAGTGGAGTCCCACACTCGCGTTCTGGAACTAAACAAAGGGAATTACATCGGCACGAGGACAGACTTGGTCCGAGTGGAGTGGGCAGGAAGGCTAAAGGTCAGACAGTGGATGAGCAGCGGCAGTTGTTTAAGGAGATACCCAATTCCTCACAACTAAAATATATCCCAGTGAGGAAGAAAGATGGTCAGGGGGGTAAAAAAACATCCATGGCTAAACAAGGCGGTCAAGGACAATATAAAGACAAAAACTAAGGTGTACCATGTTGCAAAGGCCAGTGGCAGGTTGGAAGATTGGGAAACTTTCAAACAAACAAAGGGATACGAAAAATGTAATAAAAAGAGCAAAGGTAAATTACGAAAGAAAACTAGCGCAAAGTATCAAGAAGGATCATAAAAGCTTCTATAGGTTTATAAAAGGGAAGAGAGTCGCTCGGGTGAATGTTGGTCCCTTGGAAGATGAAACTGGAGAGTTAATAGTGGGGAACACTGAAATGGCAGAGATGCTAAATCAATATTTTGCCTCAGTTTTCACGGTGGAGGACACTCGTACCATTCCTATCGGAACGGGCAAGTCAGAGGTAATAGAAAGGGTAGAACTTAGAACAATCAACATCGATAGGGAAAAGATACTCAGCAAACTATTGGGATTGAGGGCAGACAAGTCCCCCGGGCCTGATGGCCTACAGCCTAGGGTATTAAAGGAAGTGGTGGCAGAGACAGTGGATCCATTGGTTATAATATTCCAAAATTCCCTGGACATGGGATAAGGTTCCAGTGGATTGGAAAAATGCTACTGTAATTCCCTTATTCAAAAAGGGAGGGAGGCAAAATGTGGGAAATTACAGATCAGTTAGTTTAACATCTGCTGTTGGGGAAGTGTAAGAATCAATTATCAAGGAAGCAGCAATATCAGGACATTTGGAAATTCAAAACGTTATCCACCAGTATCAGAATGTTTTTATGAAGGCAATTCATGTTTGAACAATTTGCTAGAGTTCTTTGAAGATGCAACAAGCAAAGTGGATAATGGGGATCCTGGGGATGTAATATATCTGGACTTCCAGAAGGCGTTTGATAATGTTCTGCACAAAAGGTTAATTCACAAGATTACATCTCATGGGATTAGGGGTGATTTATTAGCTTGGATAGGTGACTGGCTGATGGACAGAAGACAGAGTCGGGATAAATGTTTTTTTTTCTGGATGGTAAGGAGTAACTAGTGGAGTGCCACAGGGTTCGGTCCTTGGGCCCCAGCTATTTAGAAACATAGAAACATAGAAACCCTACAGTGCAGAAGGAGGCCATTCGGCCCATCGAGTCTGCACCGACCACAATCCCACCCAGGCCCTACCCCCACATATTTACCCGCTAATCCCTCTAACTACACATCTCAAGGACAATTTTTAACCTGGCCAATCAACCTAACCCGCACATCTTTGGACTGTGGGAGGAAACCGGAGCACCCGGAGGAAACCCACGCAGACACGAGGAGAATGTGCAAACTCCACACAGACAGTGACCCGAGCTGGGAATTGAACCCGGGACCCTGGAGCTGTGAAGCAGCAGTGCTAACCACTGTGCTACCGTGCCGCCCCAACCACTGTGCTACCGTGCCGCCCAATCTATATTAACGACTTGGATACAAGGATAGAAGATTCTAGAGCCAAATTTACAGATGACACTAAAGTAGGCGGGACAGTAAGTTGCAATGTGGAAATAAGAACCTTACAAATGGATAGAGATCGGTTCGGAGAGTGGGCCAACATGTGGCAGATGGAGTTTAACGTGGATAAGTGTGAGGTCATGCATTTTGGTCAGAAAAGCGGGAAGGAGACTTGTTATCTAAATGGGGAGAGACTTCAGGGAGCTCCGGTGCAGAGGGATCTGGGTGTCCTTGTTCATGAGTCACAGAAAACCAGCAGCAGGTACAGCAGATAATAAAGAAAGCGAATGGAATGTTGGCATTTCTAGCTAAAGGAATAGAATATAAAGATAAGGAAGTATTGCTGCAACTATACAAGGCATTGGTGAGGCCGCACCTGGAGTATTGTGCACAGTTTTAGTCCCCTTATTTGAGGAGAGATGCAGTGGTATTGGAGGCAGTTCAGAGGAGGTTCACTAGATTGATTCCAGAGATGAGGGGTTTGTCGTATGAAGAGAGATTGTACAGTTTAGGCCGATACTCTCTGGAATTGAGAAGAATGAGGGGAGATCAAATTGAGGTAAACAAGATGATAGAAGGTATGGATGAAGTGGACGTGGAGCGGATGCTCCCGCTGGTGGGACATTCTAGTCTGAGGATAAGGAGCAGCAAATTTAAATCAGAGTTGAGGAGAAACTACTTCTCCCAAAGGGTTGTGAATCTGTGGAATTCGCTGCCCCAAAGTGCGGTGGATGCTGGGACAGTGAGTAAATTTAAGGAGGAGTTAGACAGATTTTTAATTGGTAATGGGTTGAAGGGTTATGGGGAGAAGGCAGGAAAATGGGGATGAACATATCAGCCATGATCAAATGGCAGAAGGGACTCGATGGGCTGAATGGCCTAATTCTGCTCCTCTATCTTATGAAGTTATAAACTTACATTGCCTGAGAGAGACTCAGTGGAGCTATAAGCAGAGACTTGGATTGTTTTCTCTGGAGCAGCAAAGGCTGAGGGGGGGCATGATTGAGGTGTCTAAGATTATGAGGGGTATGGACGGGGTGCGTAGGGAGCAGCTGTTCCCCTTGAGTGGTGAATCAGGAGGGGTATAGTTTTAGAGTGAAGAGCAGGAGATTCAGAGGGGATTTGAGAAAACACTCAGAGGGTGGTGGGAATCTGGAATCCGCTGCCTGGGAGGGGAGTGAAGGCTGGAAAGTATTTGGATGAGCACTTGAAGCATCATAACATTCAGGGAAATTGGACAAGTGCAGGAAAATGGGATTAGAGCCTTTAGTGGTAGATACTGTCGGTGCAGACTCGATGGGCCGAATGGCCTTTTCTGTGTTCAATGACTATAGGCGGAATTTTATTGCTGCCCCGCCCATCGATGGGCAGAGTGAGCCGGTAAAATCATAAGAGCCGAGAAACCGGGCGTGGCCCTGATTTTAGTGCCCTCACAATCTGCCGAGAGTCAGATTTCTGGCGAGATCGGCCTCTTGCCAGAATCGGGCGAGAGGCTGAATAAATAATGGTCATGGGTTCAAACATTTACTGAGATCGACGCACAATCATCTGGAGGCCCCCCCCCCCCCATGGAGGCCAAGGGCATCATGGCACTGCCAGTCTGGCACCTTGATAATGCCCACTGGGCATTGCCAGGAGGCGTGGCCAATGAGGGCGGGGCCTGAAAAGGCAGCCCAATCGAGGAAGAAGGGCCCATGTCACTCTGCATCGGGATTGGATCGGGGGGAGGGGCCTGCTACCACTCCGCATTGTGATGAGATCGCGAGGGGGGGGGGGGGAGGTGAGACGATTGGTCTGGGTGGCGGTGACGACAGCGGGGGAGGTGGGACCTGTACAAATTGGACAGTCTGCCCCTGGGCAGCACTGGAACCAATGTCCTGGGGGAGTGTTCGCTAATGCTGTTGGGGAGGGTTTAAACTAATGTGGGTAGAGAGGGATATGGGCTAAACACGGGCAATTGGGACGAGCTTAGGGTTTTAAAAAAGGGCAGCATGGACAAGTTGGGCCGAATGGCCTGTTTCCGTGCTATAAACCTCTGTGATTCGATCGGTTTGGGTGGGGCAGGGTGGCAGACGGCGGGGGCAGGGTGGCAGACGGCGGGGGCAGGGTGGCAGACGGCGGGGGCAGTGTGGCAGATGGCAGGGGCAGGGTGGCAGATGGCGGGGGCAGGGTGGCAGACGGCGGGGGCAGGGTGGCAGACGGCAGGGGCAGGGTGGCAGACGGTGGGGGCAGGGTGGCAGACGGTGGGGGCAGGGTGGTAGACGGCGGGGGCAGGGTGGCAGACGGTGGGGGCAGGGTGGCAGACGGCGGGGGCAGGGTGGCAGACGGCGGGGGCAGGGTGGCAGACGGCGGGGGCAGGGTGGCAGACGGCGGGGGCAGGGTGGCAGACGGCGGGGGCAGGGTGGCAGACGGCGGGGGCAGGGTGGCAGACGGCGGGGGCAGGGTGGCAGACGGCGGGGGCAGGGTGGCAGACGGCGGGGGCAGGGTGGCAGACGGCGGGGGCAGGGTGGCAGACGGCGGGGTTCCCCGAGAGGCAGGGCCAGGATCACTGCTTGTTATGTTTATAGATACCAAAAGGCTCGGCACATGTTCAATATGTTTGTGCTGATGCCAGTCCTGAGCGAGTGGCAAACAGTCAGGATGATATGAATCACTTGCCTTCGGACTTTGATAACTCACAGAATGGGAAGAGAAATACCAGGTGGAATTGAACAGAGAAGCAGTCCAGAGATGTGTGTTCAGTTGCTTCGCCAACGCTAAATTGTCCCTTAGTGTCAGCGTGTATTCAGAGAGTAAATACGTGGGGTTATGGGGATCGGGATGGAGAAAGGGATTGTGATCAGTACAGGCTTGAAGGGCCAAGTGGCCTCCTTGGGTACTGTAGGGAATGTATGATTCTATGAAATGTGAGCGATGCTGATTTTGGTGCAAGGATTAGGGAGATGATATAAACTGAAAGGCACAATTCTAAAGAATGTTCAGGGACAGAGGGAACAGGGGCTCCTCTGAGTCGATCTCCGGAAGTGAATATGGAGAGAATGATTCACAAAGCAGGAGATCTTGGACCTCAGAAAGAAAGGTATTCCGTGCAAACATGAGGAGGTTATGCCAAACTTTTACAAAGCTCTGGTTCAGCCTCAACGAGAAAACAGTGTCCAGTTCTGGTCACCACACTTTGGGAAGGATGTGAGGGACATTGGAAGAGTGTGGGAGAGATTGACCAGGATGGTTCCAGGGATGAGGGATTTTAGTTACAATGTTCAGGTGGAGAGACTGGGGTTGTTCTTCTTGGAGTGAAGGAGAGTGTGAGGGGAGATTGGAATGAGCTATACAAGATTGTGACAGGTTCAGATAAGGTGGACAAGGAAACATTGTTAATTAGCCAGTGGGACAAGAACTAAGGATAGCGATTAAAGATTTTGGACAAAAGATGCAGCGGGAGTTTGAGACAGAACCTTCAATGCAGTAGTTCCTGACTGAACAATCTGCCAATCAGGGTGCTGGAAGCAGACACAATGAATGATTTAAAAAAGATATGTGATGGGAATTTAGGAACATTGGAACTAGAAGCAGGAGTCGGCAAATTCAATCCTCCGAGCCTGCTCCGCCACTCAATCAGATCATGGCTGATCTCTCCCTGCTCTCAAATCCACCTCACCACCTGTTCCCTATATCCTTTTTTTAAAATTAGAAATATATCGATCTCCTTCTTAAAACCATTCAATGATTCAGTCTCCACCGCGCGATGGGGCAGCGAGTTCCACAAATTCACCCCCTCTGTGAGAAGTAGTTCCTCCTCATCTCAGTGTTAAATCTACCGTCTCTCAGCTTATACCCTGTGACCTCTTGTTCCAGATTGTCCCACAAGGGGAAACATTGGGTCGACATTTACTTTATCAATCCCTTTTAAAATGTTATATCCCTCGATCAGACCCTCTCTCGTCCTTCTAAACCCCAGCGAGTATAAACCCAAACTGTTTAATCTCTCCTCATACGTCAACCCTTTCATCCCCGGAATCAAACTGGAGGTAAATAAAGCTACAGGGGATGGAGTGGGAGACTGGAGACTAACTGCTTTGGCCGATATAGAGAGCCAGAGTGGACATGATGGCTGGAATTTTACCGTCTCACCTGCCCAAGGCCGATGGAGAATGGTGTTCTGTGAGCCGATTGCAGGCAGGGCGTGGCGGTAAAACCGGGATGGCGATTGACTCCTGCTCTGTGGTTCTGACTTTATGATTCCATGACAATATCCTGAAACCGGGGAGTGTGATCTAGAATTCGGAACGTGTCGAGGCGGCGCATGGCTGCAGCAATACCCGGCAAAGCCTTCATATCGCACTGTGACTCTTGGCAGGTTGTAGAGCTCTCCTCAATCTCACCAATGTGTTTCAGGTGGCCACTCATTATTGACCGATCGGGGCAGGCCAGCACCTTCCTACGGTATCGGGACACCAACTTCTATGATGCTCTCAATCCTGCTCACATGCAGCCTGAGGTTCTCCGACTGGGTCTCCTCGGAGCGATAAGGTAACCCGCTGGCTGGGATTAGGGAATGACAGCATCATCGGTTTCACATCATATCTGACAACTCTTTCAAACCCATCTGCTGAAGGATTCATCAGTCTGCAACTCACACAATTCCACACTGAGCCCGCCACAGGAATCGGAGAGGGCAAGGGCGGACCATGGGAAAGTTCCTGACCTCAGGTGGGATTTTACAGTTTTGGGACGAGCAAGGCAGTAAAACGCCGCCCTGACTGTCTGTTACACTGTCAAGGTCCGGAGGTCCAAGACCGGAAAATCCCGCCCGAGGTCAGCGGATATTTGCATGGTTCATGTCCCGCCCACTACGATTCCCGTGCGGGGGAAGCGCGGAGGGTCGGGGTAGGGCAGCGGGTGGGGAGCGGGGTGAGCAGGGGGAATGCTGACTAACTGTTTTTCCCTCCAGGTTTGGGAAGATGCTTGTGATCGATATGATGGAGGTGAACATGTTTGAAGCTGTGGGACGGATATTCGATCAGATTGAGGCGGGGCTGATGGAGAAATTGCTGAATAAGGAATTACTCCAGAAGAACAGGTGAGGGCAAGGATGATCCTCTGATCTGCCCCTGCTGATAGCAACACACAAGGGAGAGGAGGAGGGCATTGGGGCGTGCCAGGTGACCAACCCATCCCTCCACTTCCTCATCCAGGTCATTTATGAAAATGACAAACAGCAAGGGTCCCAGAACAATGGCTGAAAAATGGCAAATGGAATTTAACGCAGACAAGTGTGAGATATTGCACATTGGAAGGACAAACCAAAGAAGAACGTACAGGGTAAATGGTAGGACTCTGAAGAGTGCAGTTGAACCGAGGGATCTGGGAATACAGGTACAGAATTCCCTAAAAGTGACGTCACAGGTGGATAGGGTCGTAAAGAGTGCCTTTGGTACATTGGCCTTTATAAATCGGAGTATCGAGTATAAAAGTTGGAGTGTTATGGTAAGGTTATATAAGGCATTGGTGAGGCCGAATTTGGAGTATTGTGTACAGTTTTGGTCACCGAGTTACAGGAAGGATGTAAATAAGATTGAAAGAGTGCAGAGAAGGTTCACAAGGATGTTGCCGGGACTTGAGAAGCTGAGTTACAGAGAGAGATTAAATAGGTTGGGACTTTATTCCCTGGAGCGTAGAAGATTGAGGGGAGATTTGATAGAGGTGTATAAGATTTTGATGGGTATAGATAGAGTGAATGCAAGCAGGCTTTTTCCGCTGAGGCTAGGGGAGAAAAAGACCAGAGGGCATGGGTTAAGGGTGAAAGGAGAAAAGTTTAAAGGGAATATTAGGAGGGGCTTCTTCACGCAGAGAGTGGTGGGAGTGTGGAATGAGCTGCCGGATAAAGTGGTAAATGCGGGGTCACTTTTAACATTTAAGAAAAACTTGGACGGGTTCATGGATGAGAGGGGTGTGGAGGGATATGGTCCAAGTGCAGGTCAGTGGGACTAGGCATAAAATGGTTCGGCACAGACAAGAAGGGCCAAAAGGCCTGTTTCTGAGCTGTAACTTTCTATGGTTCTATGGTTCTAACAGATC
Organism: Mustelus asterias; assembly: GCF_964213995.1. Taxonomy (NCBI): domain Eukaryota; kingdom Metazoa; phylum Chordata; class Chondrichthyes; order Carcharhiniformes; family Triakidae; genus Mustelus; species Mustelus asterias. The sequence goes on along the minus strand of NC_135802.1, from coordinate 3,055,554 downwards.
CCTGGGGCACACCACTGGTGACCGACCTCCATTTAGAAAAAGACCCATCTATACCCACTCTCTGCCTCCTTTGGGCAAACACAGTAAGAAGTTTAACAACACCAGGTTAAAGTCCAACAGGTTTATTTGGTAGCAAAAGCCACCCAAAAGCTTCCTTTTTTTCTAGAAGCCTTGCATGGGGGACCTTATCGAACGCCTTGCTAAAATCCATACAAACCACATCTACCGCCTTCCCTTCGTCAATGTAGTCACATTTTCGAAGAACTCCACCAGGCTCGTAAGGCACAACCTGCCTTTGACAAAGCCATGCTGAGTATTCTTGAGCATACTAAACCTCTCTAAATGCTCATAAATCTTGTCCCTCAGGATCTTCTCCATCAGCTTACCAACCACTGAGGTTAGACTCACCGGTCGGTCATTTCCTGGGCTATCCCTATTCCCCTTCTCCAATCCTCCGGCACCTCTCCCGTCTCCATTGACGACGCAAAGATCATTGCCAGAGGCTCTGCAATCTCTTCCCTCGCCCCCCACAGTAACCTGGGGTACATCCCATCCGGACCCGGCGACTTATCTATCTTGATGCCATTCAAAGATTCCAGCACAACCTCTTTGTTAAAGTCCACATACTCAATCTTTTCAGTCCACCGCAAGCCCGCAGTACATCCACCCAGGCCCTTCTCCTCTGTGAAAACCGAGGCAAAATACTCATTAAGCACCTCTGCCATTTCTACAGGTTCCGTACAGATTTTCCCGCCTTCACCTTTTATAGGCCCTATTCCTTCACGTCTCATCCTTTTACTCTTCACATATTACTAGAACGCCTTCGGGTTTTCCTTAACCCTACCTGCCAAGGCCCCACAACTCCCCCCAGCAACACACACTGCCCATATCCCCCCCAAAACCATCCCCAGCAACACACACTGCCCATATCCCCCCCAAAACCGCCCCCAGCAACACACACTGCCCATATCCCCCCACAACAACGCACACTGCCCATATCCCCCCACAACAACGCACACTGCCCATATCCCCCCACAACCCCCACTGCCCATATCCCCCCCACAATTCCCCCCCAGCAACACACACTGCCCATATCCCCCCACAACCCCCACTGCCCATATCCCCCCCACAATTCCCCCCCAGCAACACACACTGCCCATATCCCCCCACAACCACCCGCCCCCAGCAACACACACTGCCCATATCCCCCCCACAACTCCCCCCCAGCAACACACACTGCCCATATCCCCCCACAACCCCCCCCAGCAACACACACTGCCCATATCCCCCCCACAACCCCCCCCAGCAACACACACTGCCCATATCCCCCCACAACCCCCCAGCAACACACACTGCCCATATCCCCCCCACAACCCCCCCCCCCCAGCAACACACACTGCCCATATCCTCCCACAACCCCCCCCAGCAACACACACTGCCCATATCCCCCCACAACCCCCCCAGCAACACACACTGCCCATATCCCCCCCAGCAACACACACTGCCCATATCCCCCCCAGCAACACACACTGCCCATATCCCCCGCAATCACCCAGCAACACACACTGCCCATATCCCCCGCAATCACCCAGCAACACACACTGCCCATATCCCCCCCACACACCCAGCAACACCCTATATCCCCCCAAGCAACACACACTGCCCATATCCTCCGACAACCCACCCCAGCAACACACACTGCCCATATTCCCCCACAATTCCCCCCCAACAACACACACTGCCCATATCCCCCCCAGCAGCACACACTCCCCATATCCCCCCCAGCAGCACACACTCCCCATATCCCCCCCCAGCAGCACACACTCCCCATATCCCCCCCCAGCAGCACACACTCCCCATATCCAAAGTCCAAAGATGTGCGGGTTAGGTTGATTGGCCAGGTTAAAATTGCCCCTGAGATGTGTAGGTTAGAGGGATTAGCGGGTAAATATGTGGGGGTAGGGCCTGGGTGGGATTGTGGTCGGTGCAGACTCGATGGGCCGAATGGCCTCCTTCTGCACTGTAGGGTTTCTATGATTCTATGATTTCTATGATATCCCCCCCCAGCAGCACACACTCCCCATATCCCCCCCAGCAGCACACACTCCCCATATCCCCCCCCCAGCAGCACACACTCCCCATATCCCCCCCCAGCAGCACACACTCCCCATATCCCCCCCCAGCAGCACACACTCCCCATATCCCCCCCCAGCAGCACACACTCCCCATATCCCCCCCAGCAGCACACACTCCCCATATTCCCCCCCCCAGCAGCACACACTCCCCATATCCCCCCCCAGCAGCACACACTCCCCATATCCCCCCCCAGCAGCACACACTCCCCATATCCCCCCCAGCAGCAACACACACTCCCCATATCCCCCCCAACGGCACACACTCCTCATATTCCCCCCAGCTGCAACACACACTCCCCATATCTCTCCAGAATGGCAACGCAGCCCACCCCATTGCCCCACAGTCCCCCATTCCCTCCCCTACTAACAAACACCCAGAACCCATGCGTTAGTGACCACAGACACAGCTGCTTGACACTTCAAAGAGTTTCCAGCCCATCCCCCACCTGCAAGAGTGCTTCCTGCTGCCTGCACGAGGACCCAGAAGCATCCCTAAGACCCGAGATCAGAGCCCAGACCCGGGGCCGTGCTGAGAGTCCGAGGTTGGACTCTGTGATCAACAACAGCCCCCCACACTCTCGCAGCCCCCACCCCCCCAACCCGAAACACAACATGGCTGCCTCGAAACAACCCCTTCCGAGCAGCACGGAGCAGTTTGAACGCAGGGACTTACCCCCTCGCTCACCCGCACGTATCAAGCGCCAGAATCCGACTTTTATGGAGGAGTTTTCCAGACTGATCCGGCTGTGGTGAACGAGGTGGTAAAGGTAGGTGAGCTGGGATGATTGGGTGTGAAGCTCACTAATGAGATTATGATTAATGCAATTATGCAAATTAGATTATGATGAATGAGATTATGCTAATGAGATTATGATGAGAAATTATGCTAATGAGATTGTGGTGAATGCAATTATGTGAATGAGATTATAATTAAGAACAAAGAAAGTTACAGCACAGGAACAGGCCCTTCGGCCCTCCAAGACTGCACCAACCATACTGCCCGACTGAACTAAAACCTCCTACCCTTCCGGGGACCATATCATAGAACATAGAACATAGAACATAGAAAGCCACAGCACAAACAGGCCCTTCGGCCCACAAGTTGCGCCGATCACATCCCCACCTCTAGGCCTATCTATAGCCCTCAATCCCATTAAATCCCATGTACTCATCCAGAAGTCTCTTAAAAGACCCCAACGAGTTTGCCTCCACCACCACCGACGTCAGCCGATTCCACTCACCCACCACCCTCTGAGTGAAAAACTTACCCCTGACATCCCCCCTGTACCTACCCCCCGGGAGCACCTTAAACCTGTGTCCTCTCGTAGCAACCATTTCAGCCCTTGGAAATAGCCTCTGAGAGTCCACCCTATCCAGACCCCTCAACATCTTGTAAACCTCTATCAGGTCACCTCTCATCCTTCGTCTCTCCAGGGAGAAGAGACCAAGCTCCCTCAACCTATCCTCATAAGGCATGCCCCCCAATCCAGGCAACATCCTTGTAAATCTCCTCTGCACCCTTTCAATGGCTTCAACATCTTTCCTGTAATGAGGTGACCAGAACTGCGCGCAGTACTCCAAGTGGGGTCTAACCAGGGTCCTATAAAGCTGCAGCATTATCTCCCGACTCCTAAACTCAATCCCTCGATTAATGAAGGCTAGTACGCCATACGCCTTCTTGACCGCATCCTCCACCTGCGAGGCCGATTTAAGAGTCCTATGGACCCGGACCCCAAGGTCCTTCTGATCCTCTACACTGCTAAGAATGGTACCCTTCATTTTATACTGCTGCTCCATCCCATTGGATCTGCCAAAATGGATCACTACACACTTATCCGGGTTGAAGTCCATCTGCCACTTCTCCGCCCAGTCTTGCATTCTATCTATGTCTCGCTGCAACTTCTGACATCCCTCCAAACTATCCACAACACCACCTACCTTGGTGTCGTCAGCAAACTTACCAACCCATCCCTCCACTTCCTCATCCAGGTCATTTATGAAAATGACAAACAGCAAGGGTCCCAGAACAGATCCCTGGGGCACTCCACTGGTCACTGACCTCCATGCAGAGAAAAACCCCTCCACAGCCACTCTCTGCCTTCTGCAGGCAAGCCAGTTCTGGATCCACAAGGCAACAGCCCCTTGGATCCCATGCCCTCTCACTTTCTCAAGAAGTCTTGCATGGGGGACCTTATCGAACGCTTTGCTGAAGTCCATATAGACCACATCCACCGCTCTTCCTTCGTCAATGTGCTTGGTCACATTTTCAAAGAACTCAACCAGGCTCGTAAGGCACGACCTGCCCCTGACAAAGCCGTGCTGACTACTTTTGATCATACTAAACTTCTCTAGATGATCATAAATCCTGTCTCTCAGGATCCTCTCCATCAACTTACCAACCACTGAGGTTAGACTCACCGGTCGGTAATTTCCCGGGCTGTCCCTGTTCCCTTTCTTGAATATAGGGACCACATCCGCAATCCTCCAATCCTCCGGAACCTCTCCCGTCTCCATCGACGATGCAAAGATCATCGCCAAAGGCTCCGCAATCTCCTCCCTCGCCTCCCACAGTAACCTGGGGTACATCCCATCCGGTCCCGGCGACTTACCAACCTTGATGCCATTCAATAGTTCCAACACATCCTCTTTCTTTATGTCCACATGCTCGATCCTTTCTGTCCTCCGCAATCCAGCAGTACAACCACCCAGATCCCTTTCCACCGTGAATACCGAGGTAAAGTATTCATTAAGCAGCTCCGCCATTTCTAACGGTTCCGCACAAACTTTTCCCCCTTCACCTTTTAAGGGTCCTATGCCTTCACATCTCATCCTTTTACTCTTGACATATTTGTAGAAAGCCTTGGGATTCTCCTTAATCTTACCCGCCAAGGTCTTCTCATGACCCCTTCTCGCTCTCCTAATTTCCTTCTTAAGCTCCTTCCTACATCGCATATACTCCTCTAAATCCTTAACACCTCCTAGCTCTCTGAACCTTCTGTACGCCTCTCTTTTCTTATTCACCAGGTTCATCACAACCTTCGTGCACCACGGTTCCCGTACCCTACCAACACCCCCCTGTCTCATCGGAACGTTGTCATGCAGAGCTCCAGACAAACATTCCTTGAAAATCCTCCACTTTCCTTCGGTACTTTTCCCCAAGAATGCCTCCTTCCAATTTACCCGTCTAATTTCCTCCCTGATGACACTGTATTTCCCTTTACTCCAGAGAAACACTTTCCTAGCCTGCCTGACCCTATCTCTTTCCAATGCTATCGTGAAGGAGATAGAATTATGATCGCTATCCCCAAGATGCTCACCCACCGAGAGATCCTCCACCTGTCCAGGTTCATTAGCCAGCACCAGATCAAGAACAGCCTCTCCTCTAGTAGGCTTATCCACATACTGTGTCAGGAAACTCTCCTGGACACACCTAACAAACTCCTCTCCATCCAAACCCCTAGCCCTAGGGATATTCCAATCTATGTTTGGGAAATTAAAATCTCCCATCACGACAACTCTGTTATTCCTACATCTCTCCAGGATCTGTTTCCCCATCTGCTCCTCAACATCTCTGTTACTATTGGGCGGCCTATAGAAAACACCCAGCAAAGTTACCGACCCCTTCCTGTTCCTAACCTCCACCCACAGAGATTCCGTAGTCAGTCCCTCCACGGCGTCCACCTTCTCTACAGCCGTGACACTATCCCTGATCAACAGTGCCACTCCCCCCCCTCTCTTGCCTCCCTCCCTGTCCTTCCTGAAACATCTAAAACCCGGCACCTGAAGCACCCAGTCCTGTCCCTGAGACATCCAAGTCTCCGTAATGGCCACCACATCACAATTCGAAGCAGCAATCCACGCTCCAAGCTCATCCACTTTATTCACTACACTCCTGGCATTAAAATAGACACATCTCAGACCTTCAGCCTGAGCACTTCCCTTCTCCATCACTCGTCTAACCTCCCTCTTACCCTGTCTACATTCCTTATCTATTTGCGAGCTAACCTCCTCGCTCTCAGTCCCCTCATTTCGATTCCCTCCCCCCAACCTTTCTAGTTTAAAGTCTCACCAGTAGCCTTAGCCAACCTTCCCGCCAGGATATTGGTCCCCCTGGGATTCAAGTGCCACCCGTCTTTTTTAAACAGGTCACACCTGCCCCTAAAGAGGTCCCAATGATCCAAGTACCCAAATCCTTGTCCCTTGCTCCAGTCCCTCAGCCACGCATTCATTCTCCACCGATTCCTGTTCTCACTCTCCCGCGGCACAGGCAGCAATCCCGAGATTACTACCTTTGCATTCCTCTTTCTCAGCTGTCTACCCAACTCCCTATATTCTCTTTTCATGACCCCTTCCCTCTTCCTACCTATGTCAGCAGTACCTATATGCATCACGACCTTGGGCTCCTCTCCCTCCCCCTTCAGGATTTCTGGGACTCGACCAGAGACATCCCGGACCCCTGCACCAGGGAGGCAAACCACCATCCGAGAGTCCCGTCTGTGTCCGCAAAAACGCCTATCTGACCCTCTCACCGTAGAGTCCCCAATTAGCACTACCCTCCTTTCCTTACCCCGTTGCACTACTGGGCCAGGCTCAGCTCCAGAGACACTGCCACCGCTGCTTCCCCCAGGTGGGCTGTCCACCCCAGTAGTACTCAGACAGGAGTATCATAGGAGTATCATAGGAGACCTACAGTGCAGAAAGAGGCCATTTGGCCCATCGAGTCTGCACCGACCACAATCCCACCCCAACCCTACCCCCATATCCCTACATATTTACCCTCTAATCCCTCTAACCTACACTAAGGGGCAATTTTAGCATGGCCAATCAACCTAACCCGCACATCTTTGGACTGTGGGAGGAAACCGGAGCACCCGGAGAAAACCCACGCAGACACGAGGAGAATGTGCAAACTCCACACAGACAGTGACCCAAGCCGGGAATCGAACCCAGGTCCCTGGAGCTGTGAAGCAGCAGTGCTAACCACTGTGCTACCGTGCCGCCCCTCTATCCCTCTATTCCCATCCTATTCATGTACTTGTCAAGATGCCCTTTAAAACTCTCTATTGTATCCGCTTCCACTACCTCCCCCAGCAGCAAGTTCCAGGCACCCACCACTCTCTGTGTAAAAAATCTGCCTCGTACATCTCCTTTAAACCTTGCCCCTCGCACCTTAAACCTGTGCCCCCCAGTAATTGACTCATCCACCCTGGGAAAAAGCTTCTGACTATCCACTCTGTCCATGCCCCTCACAATCTTGTAGACTTCTATCAGGTCACCCCTCAACCTCCGTCACTCCAGTGAGAACAAACCAAGTTTCTCCAACCTCTCCTCATAGCTAATGCCCTCCATACCAGGCAACATCCTGGTAAATCTTTTCTGTATCCTCTCCAAAGCCTCCACATCCTTCTGGTAGTGTGGCGACCAGAATTGAACACTATATTCCAAGTGCGGCTTAACTAAGGTTCTATAAAGCTGCAACATGACTTGTCAATTTTTAAACTCAATGTCCCGGCCGATGAAGGCAAGCATGCCGTATGCCTTCTTGACTACCTTCTCCACCTGCATTGCCACTTTCAGTGACCTGTGTACCTGTACACCCAGATCCCTTTGCCTATCAATACTCTTAAGGGTTCTGCCATTTACTGTATATTTCCTATCTGTATCAGACCTTCCAAAATGCATTACCTCACATTTGTCCAGATTAAACTCCATCTGCCATCTCTCCGCCCAAGTCTCCAACTGATCTGTATCCTGCTGTATCCTCTGATGGTCCTCATCACGATCCGCAAATCCACCAATCTTTGTGTTGTCCGCAAACTGACTAATCAAACCAGTTACATTTTCCTCCAAATCATTTATATATATTACAAACAGCAAAGGGCCCAGCACTGATCCCTGAGGAACGCCACTTGTCACAGCCCTCCATTCAGAAACGCACCCTTCAACTGCTACCCTCTGTCTTCTTTGACCAAGCAAGTTTTGTATCCACCTTGCCAGCTCACCTCTGATCCCATGCGACTTCACCTTCTGAACCAGTCTGCCATGAGGGACCTTGTCAAAGGCCTTACTGAAGTCCATGTAGACAACTGTGGTGAACCATCGTTGGTTCCCACTGTTGGGTTGTTCTAATGTTGTTGTTGGGCTCGGGTGGGATTGATACACCTGTGGTTGTTACTGTTGTGGCACATCCCAGTCGGGCTCCGCCTCCTGGGAGAGGTATAAGACCCCCTGCTCGGGCGGGACCCCTTCAGTCTGGGATAGTGTGTTAAAGTTCTGATAGTTCCATTGTTAGTTAATAAAAGCCTTCTTTTACCGAAGCTTTGTGCCTCGTGTCCAATTGATGCGCATCAATTTTATTAACTAAAATTAAACTCTCGACGGAAGAAAAAAAAGAAAGGAGAGTATGGAGCAAATCCTAAAGCCAGAACGTCTGACGCTAGATCCACGTGCGGTGGGCGCTTCTAACACCTTCGACCACTGGCTGAAGTGTTTTGAAGATTACCTGGCAGCCTCCGCAGCGGTCACCACAGATGACGACAGACTCCGGGTCCTCCATGCGAGGGTAAGCGACACAGTCTACCTCGCGATCTGTGCGGGCACCACTTACCCGAGGGCCCTTGAGCTTTTAAAAAAGCGCTATACGAAACCTCCTAACGAGATCCACGCTCGTTACCTCCTCGCTACACGACGTCGGCAGTCGGGCGAAACCATGGAGGACTACGCCAATGAGCTCTTGCAGCTTGCCAGGGGCTGCGACTGCAAAGCTGTGTCGGCTGAGCAGTACATGTACGACCTCGCCCGAGATGCGTTTGTGGCCGGGGTCGGGTCTTCATACATCCGTCTCAAGCTGCTAGAAAAGGGAAATCTCAACCTGACCCAAGCTATGGAATTAGCTGAAATGCTTGAGGCGGCTTCGAAGAGGTTGGTCCTGTATCCGGAGGACCACGTGGAGACAACGTGGCAGGAGCAGTCGCAAATCCCTCCTCGCCCTACAGGCTCGAAGTGCAGTGTTATGGCGTGCTCCCATGTGGACCAGACGACGGCTGCAGCCCCATGCGGCCCGCGGTGCTACTTCTGCGGAGGAGCCAAGCATCCACGACAAAAGTGTCCCGCTAAAGCGGTAATCTGTACCGCATGCGGTAAAAAGGGGCATTATGCGAAGGTGTGCAGATCGAAGCCCAAGAACAGCAGTGCGGCCTGTGACCCTTCGGAACGGGGATCATCACCATCATCGTCGAAGTACTCACGGGGTTCGTCCACGTGCGAGTCCAGGACGGCGCCATTGCGGTCGACGGAGTCGGAGGAGGATGACCACCAGGAGTCGCTACGTTTGGCGCCCTCACCCATGTGCGATTCATGGGGGCGGCCATTTTGGTCGACGATGACCATGAGCGACCAGCAGGGGTCCTCAGCATCGACCTCAGCTGCCTGCAGTGACGTTCACGGACCAACGGTGGCGTCGATCACCCTGGACCAGGCTAAGCCTCACAGGCTTGATTGTTCGATGATGGATATACAGGTAAATGGTCATGCAATTTATTGTCTGTTTGACAGCGGGAGCACTGAGAGCTTTATTTACCCTGACACTGTGAAGAGGTGTGGACTCCAGATTCAACCTGCCAAACAGACAATCTCTATGGCATCAAGGTCCCGGTCTGTCCCTGTGCTAGGACGTTGTGTGGTAACTTTGAAAGTGCAAGGCACAATTTACGAGCGATTCAGGCTCCTTGTGTTGCCGCATCTTTGCGCACCAATTCTCCTCGGACTAAACTTTATGGTCCATATGAAGAGTGTGATCCTACAGTACGGTGGGCCACTCCTTTCGCTGACAGTGGGGGAACAGCTGCAGTCTCCAAATTGTCCAAAGCGCCCCGCCTGCAATCTTTCTACATTAAAGATCACCACACCCTCTTTATTTCAGAATCTGGTACCAGGCTGCAAGCCCATCGCTACTAAAAGTAGGCGTTACAGCACTGAAGATCGGATCTTCATCAGATCTGAGGTTCAGCGACTCCTCAAAGAAGGGATCATACAGCCCAGTGTTAGTCCGTGGAGAGCACAGGTTGTGGTGGTCAAGAGCGGGAACAAACCCCGGATGGTCATTGATTACAGTCAGACCATTAACGATATACGCAGCTGGATGCGTATCCCCTCCCGCGCATATCTGATATGGTCAATCAGATTGCGCAGTACCGGGTGTTCTCCACCATAGACCTTAAGTCCACCTACCACCAACTCCCCATTCGCCCAGAGGACCGACACTACATGGCCTTTGAGGCGGATGGTCGTCTGTATCAGTTCCTTAGGGTTCCATTTGGTGTCACCAATGGGGTCTCGGTCTTCCAGCGTGCTATGGACCGAATGGTGGACCAGAACGGGTTGCGGGCTACCTTCCCGTACCTGGATAATGTCACCATCTGCGGCCGTGATCAGCAGGACCATGACACAAATCTCCAGAACTTTTTACGCACTGCATCTCGCCTGAATTTGACCTACAACAGGGAGACATGTGTATTCCGTACGCGCCGGTTAGCCATCCTGGGATACGTGGTGGAAAACGGGGTCATTGGCCCTGATCCAGACCGTATGCGCCTCCTTGCTGAACTTCCCTTGCCTGCGAGCGCAAAAGCACTGAGAAGATGCCTAGGCTTCTTCTCCTATTATGCGCAGTGGGTCCCCAACTACGCGGACAAAGCCCGTCCGCTTATTAAGTCCACGACTTTTCCACTCACGCCAGAGGCCCAATTGGCCTTCAAGGAATTGAAACACGACATCGCGAAAGCCACGATGCACGCGGTAGAAGAATCCATCCCTTTTCAGGTGGAAAGCGATGCATCTGATTTCGCCCTGGCCGCCACACTAAACCAGGCGGGCAGGCCCGTCGCGTTTTTTTCCCGCACCCTCCAAGGCCCCGAAATTCGGCATTCAGTGATGGAAAAGGAGGCCCAGGCCATTGTGGAGGCCGTCAGACACTGGCGCCATTACCTGGCGGGAAAGCGGTTCACCCTGATCACGGACCAGCGATCCGTGGCGTTCATGTTCAACAACACGCAGAGGGGCAAGATCAAGAATGATAAGATCTTGCGGTGGAGAATTGAACTCTCCACCTATAACTACGATATCATGTATCGTCCAGGGAAACTCAATGAGCCCTCGGATGCCCTCTCGCGCGGAACATGCGCTACTATGCAGGAGGATCACTTGAACGCCCTCCATAATGACCTGTGCCATCCTGGGGTCACTCGGCTCTACCACTTTGTCAAAGCCCGCAACTTGCCTTACTCGGTGGAGGACGTCAGGTCGGTGACAAGGAGCTGTCGGATTTGCGCGGAATGCAAACCGCACTTTTACCGACCTGACCGGGCACATTTGGTCAAGGCCACTCGCCCCTTCGAGAGGCTGAGTGTGGATTTTAAGGGCCCCCTTCCCTCAACAGATCGGAACGTGTACTTTCTGAACATAATAGATGAGTACTCCCGGTTCCCGTTTGTTGTCCCCTGCGCGGACACGTCGACTGCCACGGTGATCAAGGCATTCCGTGATCTTTTTACCCTGTTCGGGTACCCCAGCTATATCCATAGCGACAGGGGCTCGTCGTTCATGAGTAATGACTTGAGGCAATTCCTGCTCTCATACAGGATTGCCTCTAGTAGGACCACGAGTTACAACCCTAGGGGTAATGGACAGGTGGAAAGAGAGAATGCTACAGTCTGGAAGGCTGTCCTATTGGCGCTGAAGTCCAAAGGCCTTCCAGTCTCCCATTGGCAGGAGGTCCTCCCTAATGCGCTTCACTCCATTCGCTCCCTCCTGTGTACGGCAACCAATGCTACTCCCCACGAGAGGATGTTCTCATTCCCTCGGAAGTCGTCCTCGGGGATATCTTTACCAGCCTGGTTGACGTACCCAGGACCCGTCCTCCTGCGGCGACATGTAAGGGCCCGCAAGTCCGACCCCTTGGTCAAACAGGTCCACCTCCTCCACGCCAACCCTCAGTATGCCTATGTGGCATATCCTGATGGGCGAGAGGACACAGTCTCGATCCAAGACCTGGCGCCCGCAGGGGACGTAGCAACTCCTGTCGCTCCCATACCCCCAGTGACGAATCCCTTATCCCTTATTTCTCCCCCGGACGTGGCGCGGTCAGCATCGGGACCAATGCTTAACAGTTTTACTCCAATGCACAGCTTGCCTGAGCCCCGAAGATCGTCGCCATCGCAGAACGTATCGGGATCCCCTGCACTACCGTTTCATCAGGGTCAACCGGCCTGTGAGTCCGTGGGAGAACAGCTGGACGCTGTTTTGGGGAGAACGCCACCGCAAGCACCTACTCCGGTGTCACCGCCGGTATTGAGGAGGTCACAATGACGGTGTGGTCCTCCAGACCGTCTGAACTTATAATCTGTTGACATTTTAGTCTGTTTTCGTACCCCGCCGGCCTTTGTTCTCAAAGGAGGGGTGAATGTGGTGAACCATCAAAGAACAAAGAACAGTACAGCACAGGAAACAGGCCCTTCGGCCCTCCAAGCCTGTGCCGCTCCTTGGTCCAACTAGACCAATCGTTTGTATCCCTCCATTCCCAGGCTGCTCATGTGACTATCCAGGTAAGTCTTAAACGATGTCAGCGTGCCTGCCTCCACCACCCTACTTGGTAGCGCATTCCAGGCCCCCACCACCCTCTGTGTAAAAAACGTCCCTCTAATATCTGAGTTATACTTCGCCCCTCTCAGCTTGAGCCCGTGACCCCTCGTGATCGTCACCTCCGACCTGGGAAAAAGCTTCCCACTGTTCACCCTATCTATACCCTTCATAATCTTGTACACCTCTATTAGATCTCCCCTCATTCTCCGTCTTTCCAAGGAGAACAACCCCAGTCTACCCAATCTATCCTCATAGCTAAGACCCTCCATACCAGGCAACATCCTGGTAAACCTTCTCTGCACTCTCTCTAACGCCTCCACGTCCTTCTGGTAGTGCGGCGACCAGAACTGTACGCAGTACTCCAAATGTGGCCTAACCAGCGTTCTATACAGCTGCATCATCAGACTCCAGCTTTTATACTCTATACCCCGTCCTATAAAGGCAAGCATACCATATGCCTTCTTCACCACCTTCTCCACCTGTGTTGCCACCTTCAAGGATTTGTGGACTTGCACACCTAGGTCCCTCTGTGTTTCTATACTCCTGATGACTCTGCCATTTATTGTATAACTCCTCCCTACATTATTTCTTCCAAAATGCATCACTTCACATTTATCCGGATTAAACTCCATCTGCCACCTCTCCGCCCAATTTTCCAGCCTATCTATATCCTGCTGTATTGCCCGACAATCGTTGGTTCCCACTGTTGGGTTGTTCTCATGTTGTTGTTGGGCTCGGGTGGGATTGATACACCTGTGGTTGTTACTGTTGTGGCACATCCCAGTCGGGCTCCGCCTCCTGGGAGAGGTATAAGACCCCCTGCTCGGGCGGGACCCCTTCAGTCTGGGATAGTGTGTTAAAGTTCTGATAGTTCCATTGTTAGTTAATAAAAGCCTTCTTTTACCGAAGCTTTGTGCCTCGTGTCCAATTGATGCGCATCAACAACATCCACTGCCCTACCCTCATCAATCATCTTCGTCATTTCCTCGAAAAACTCGATCAAGTTCGTGAGACACGACCTCCCCTTCACAAAACCATGTTGCCTCTCACTAATACATCCACTTATTTCCAAGTGGGAGTAAATCCTGTCTCGAAGAATCTTCTCCAATAATTTCCCTACCACTGATGTAAGGCTCACCGGCCTGTAATTACCTGGATTATTCTTGCTACCCTTCTTAAACAAAGGAACAACATTGGCTATTCTCCAATCCTCTGGGACGACCTCCCCTGTAGCCAGTGAGGATACAAAGATTTCTCTCAAGGCCCCAGCAATTTCCTCCCTTGCCTCTCTCAGTATTCTGGGGTATATCCCATCAGGCCCTGGGGACTTGTCTACCTTAATGTTTCTCAAGAACCCCAATACCTCCTCTTTTTTGATCTCAACATGACTCAAACTATCTCCACATCCTTTCCCAGACTCATCATCCACCAAGTCCTTCTCTTTGGTGAATACTGACGCAAAGTACTCATTTAATACCTCGCCCATTTCCTCTGGCTCCACACATAGATTCCCTCCCTTGTCCTTGAGTGGACCAACTCTCTCCCTGGCTACCCTCTTGCTCTTTATACATGTATAAAAAGCCTTGGGATTTTCCTTAATCCTGCTGGCCAGTGCTTTTTCATGACCCCTTTTAGCCCTCCTTACTCCTTGCTTAAGTTTCTTTCTACTTTCCTTGTATTCCACACTTGCTTCATGTGTTCCCAGCCTCCTAGCTTTGACAAATGCTTCCTTTTTCTCTTTGACGAGGCTCACAATATCTCTCGTTATCCAAGGTTCCCAAAACTTGCCATACTTATCCTTCATCCTTCCAGGAATGTGCTGGTCCTGAATCCCTATCAACTTACACTTGAAAGCCTCCCACATGCCAGATGTTGATTTGCCCCCAATCTATATTCTTCAGTTCCTGCCTAATATTGTTGTAATTAGCCTTGCCCCAATTTAGCATCTTAACTTGAGGACTACACTTATCTTTATCCATCAGTACCTTAAAGCTTACAGAATTGTGGTCACTATTGCATGCATTTAAATCGGCATAATGAAGCCCGCGCCCAATTTACCCAAGGATTCCCACTTTACGAGGCTCCGATCCGATCGGCGCCGCACATTTACCGTGTTGCTGAATTCAAGTCCGATAGAGCTTCAACTCAGCAACTGAACCGCCGAATCTCCCCCGACCACCCTTCGCGGACCGCCCCCGCGAACCACCCCGGCAGCCCAACCCCCCGCCGCCCCCCCCCCCCCCCCCCCCCCCCGATCGGACCACCCTGGGACGCAGGCCCCGCCAGCAGCACCCCCCGCCCTCCCCCAGGATCGGACCCCCCCGGGGATCGGACCCCCCCGGGGATCGGACCCCCCCGGGGATCGGACCCCCCCAGGGATCGGACCCCCCCGGGGATCGGACCCCCCGGGGATCGGACCCCCCCGGGGATCGGACCCCCCGGGCCCCCGACCTACCTTGATCGCTGGTGCCCGTCGAAAGCATCTTGCGATCCTGGATCCTGGCCTTGCTCCGGGGGTCCTGATGTGTAGAATGACGTCTCTTCACTGGGGGGATGGGGACGTGACATCTCTTCCCTGAGGCGGGGGGAGGGGGGGGGGGGGGGTGGGGTGGGGGGGGGGATGTGACGTCTCTTCCCTGAGGGGGCCGGGTAGGGGGGGGACGTGACGTCTCTTCCCTGAGCGGGGGGGTGGTAGGGGGGGGATGTGACGTCTCTTCCCTGAGGGGAGGGGGCTAGGGGGGGATGTGACGTCTCTTCCCTGAGAGGAGGGGGCTAGGGGGGGATGTGACGTCTCTTCCCTGAGGGGAGGGGGCTAGGGGGGGATGTGACGTCTCTTCCCTGAGGG
This sequence comes from Mustelus asterias, assembly GCF_964213995.1. NCBI lineage: Eukaryota > Metazoa > Chordata > Chondrichthyes > Carcharhiniformes > Triakidae > Mustelus > Mustelus asterias. The sequence goes on along the minus strand of NC_135802.1, from coordinate 3,039,936 downwards.
GAGGGGGCTAGGGGGGGATGTGACGTCTCTGCCCTGAGGGGAGGGGGCTAGGGGGGGGATGTGACGTCTCTTCCCTGAGGGGAGGGGGCTAGGGGGGGGGATGTGACGTCTCTGCCCTGAGGGGAGGGGGCTAGGGGGGGGATGTGACGTCTCTGCCCCTGCTGTCTGCGCTGCCTTTGACTTTCATGCTCGGGCGCGCTGAGTGCTGACGGCGCATGCGCAGTTCGGTGCTCCGACAGATGCAAATGCGCTAGGCCCCGCCCACTGGGCCCGCGCCGAATAAAGGCGTATGGGAGCGCTGGAGCGTGGCTGCCGGGAGTGGGTCTGATTTACGGGCGCACCCGGCACTTAGAGCCGATTTGGTAAAATCAGCCCCATCGGGTTGGAATTGGGGCTGCAGAGGGCCGTGGGGTCCGTGGGTAGAGGGACAGCAGTTGCTGTGATTTATATGGAGGGTTAGGGTGTGGGTGAAGATGCTATGAGTTGACCTGGATTGGGCATGGGTTGTGCTTTGGGCTGGGGGTTGGGAGGATGGTGAGGGGCACTTTATCTCAAGTTCAACTTGCGCAGCCGGGAGTTTTCCCAACTCTGCGCTCCTGATTTGAGAGCGTAAATTGAACCCAATATCACAGCTCGTACCTAACCCGCTTTGTGTTAAAATGGAGGCTTAGCTGAAGTTCTTTACTTTTGTACTTTCCCTCTATCTGTAAAGGATGCTGTCTGCTATTTCACAGCTATCTGACAGTCGTCTCTGTGAAGGGTTTGGATACAGACACTCACAGCTATGTGTGCGCCTGCAGAATTTTAAAATGACATTGCTTATCTCTCTGACTTGCTGTCTGCTTGGTTATGTTTCTGTGAAGCACTCTGCAATATTTTGTCAATATGGAAGTGATTATATAAATATACATGTTGTTGTTTCTCCTGATAGGTTCCTGTCATTGCTTCGAACTGGCGATGGACCAGAATATTCCCGCAATGAATTCTCTCCCACTCGAATCGAGAAATTCCAGCTGATTGTGATATCCAAACTACTAAATCTCCCAGAGGAACTGCTCAAAATCTTCTACCCAATTCAAATAGTCATCAAATAACCAACACACACAGATGGAGCGGAAATAACCCTGAAAAGGCTGAGTATGATTGGGTGCTAAATTCTACATTCCACAACTCAATTCTACATTGAGTTACTGAACTCAATGAAACTCTGCAGCAGGGTTGAAACTTACAGCAACAATCTACGGGGAGAGAACGAGGACAAGTCACTAGGTTTGGAATTGGTCTATTTTTTTACAAAGAATCTCAGATTTCCATAGATTGTGATGTCAGTCAGAGTTGTACTTTATGACAAAATAAAAATTGGGAGGAATTCCCACCCTAAACATCTCCATCTCCTGAACTTGTTTCCTGTCTTTAAGATTGTCCTGAAACCAAGATAAAAGCAAAATGCTGCAGATGCTGGAAATCTGAAACAAGCAGAATGCTGGGCACATTGAGCCGCTCTGGAAGCTTCTGTGGAGAGAGAAACAGAGTTCAGAGCTCTGAGCAAGAATCGGATGGACTCAAAACGTTAAGCCTATTTCTCTCTCCACAAATGCTGCCAGACCCACTGAGTGTATCCAGCATTTCCTGTTTCTTATTCTTTAAACCAAGCAGTGACCAATCCTTTGGACACCCATGTGGCCTGGGACTAAATTTGATTTGCTAATGTTACAATGAAATTCTTTGAGGGTGTCCACATTGTTACTGTTATTATTGTACATCAGCCAGACCATCGTCAGTGCTTCACCCACAGGTTCTGGGACCATTCTCCACCCCATATCACCCCTGCTCAGACAGCCCCAAGTGAGGGTCTGCATGCACAATCAGCAACCTTTAAACCAGAGCTTTGTCTCGCTGTTTCTGGGAGCTTGCTGCTGGGATTCCAACATAACAAAGGGGACTTCACATCAGAGTCTCCCTTACGGCAGCATCAGTTGCTGCTTGACTGCAGGTTTTCTGTTGTGAACAGCCTGGCTGTTAGGGTGGCGGCTGAATGGTCTGATCAGGCAATGAGGGTTAATGCTAACAGCAGCTGTTTCAATACACAGCCTGATCGAAACAGAGGGCAACCAGGTTGTAATTTAATCATTGTCAATACGTGTAAATCCATCTCAAATCGAACCTCATTCTACACTCAGTTTGTATTCTGCATGACTTGTGTTTGAGTGATACCTGTTCCATATCCCCTGACCACCTGAGTAAATACAACAGTCATAGAGTCATAGAGGTTTACAGCATGGAAACAGGCCCTTCGGCCCAACTTGTCCATGTAGCCCTTTTTTTTTAAAAACCCCTAAACAAATCCCAATTGCCCGCATTTGGCCCAGATCCCTCTACACCCATCGTACCCATGTAACTATCTAAATGCTTTTTAAAAGACAAAATTATACCCGCCACTACTACTACCTCTGGCAGCTCGTTCCAGACACTCACCACCCTCTGTGTGAAAAAATTGCCCCTCTGGACATTTTTGTATCTCTCCCTCTCACCTTAAACCTATGCCCTCTAGTTTTAGACTCCCCTACCTTTGGGTAAAGATATTGACTATCTACCTTGTCTATGCCCCTCATTATTTTATAGATCTCTATAAGATCACCCCTCAGCCTCCTACGCAGTTAGAAAAAAAATTGGAAAAAGCGTCCCCGTGTCAGATCGCTCCCGGGCCGCAGAAAGCGGAGAAAGCGGCTCGAGAGCGACACGCGGGAGCGATGGTGCACACACACATCACTGTCCCCCTTATCCACCCACCCCACTACCCACACACATCACTGTCCCCCTTATCCACCCCCACCCCCACTACCCACACACATCACTGTCCCCCTTATCCACCCACCCCCACTACCCACACACATCACTGTCCCGATCCATCCCCCCCACTACCCACACACATCACTGTCCCCCCTTATCC